>NC_135786.1:669000-1003500 GCF_051106095.1 Pogona vitticeps
GCCGCACTCTCCTTCCCCACGGGTAGAAGAATGAGGGGTGTACAGGCGGGGGCAGCCCGTGGTTCTCCCCACCCCCTCCTCCCAAAGCTGGAGAGAGGAACTGCTCCCCTGCCTGACTGCCTGCCTGCCTGCCTCCAGCCCAGCAATGCCGGACGGTGACCTTTGCCTGTCTGGTGTGGATCGGTGCCTGCTCGACCTCAGGGATGGCAAGAAGGCGGTGGTGGAGCTCCCCTTCCAGGGCCCGGTGGGCAGGCGGGCGGGCGGGCCGAGCTGCCTTTCGCCCACTGGAGGAGCGCCCTGGAGCCCAACGCCACCCTTCCAGCCATGCTGGGGTCTGGCAGGGCTAAGACGGAGCTTGCTCTTCAGTCCTCACCGTGAGGGAGGGGGAGGGAAAGGGACTGCAGATATTCTTTGCACATGCTCAGAGACGCTGGGCTTTATTACTGCAGCACATCCCAGAGTCCTCCTCTGAGCCTGAAACAAGCCGGAGCTCTGGATGATGTTAGGCTGGTGTCAGTCAAGGGTGAGGCGATAGGGTTTGTTACCTCAGAAACAGAATTCGTATCACGCTGCTTGTAAATATGGTCCACCATTTCAAAGGAGAGTCAGAAATGATGCCTGCAGCCTTCTTGCCAGGTAGGCCAGTGGCCTTCTCAGCCGATCTGCCTACTGAAGGGAGAGGGTTGCCTGGAAAGGCCTCCTTTTGGCACGGTCAGCTTTTACCCTCCCCTCACTCCTTGGCCAAGGAGTCGGTGAGCAGGCGAGCAGGTGCTGCGCTTCAGCCGTCCTTCTGCCTTGGTTCCCCTCCCCGGCTTGCCCTTCCCACTCCATTTGGACCCCTTCCCTGAACTGGTGCCACTGGCTGGCTGGGGGATCCCAGGCAGAAGGCCCCCCCTGCTCAGCTGACTCCCACGCTCCTCTGTACACACGCGCACACACACACACACACACAGAGAGAGAGAGAGAGAGAGGGAGAGGGAGAGGGAGGGAGAGAGAGAGAGAGAGAGCTGATCTCAGTAACTCAACTCTCTCCGCGGGGAAGACTTTTCCTTCCTTCCTTCCTTCCTTCCTTCCTTCCTTCCTTCCTTCCTTCCTTCCTTCCTTCCTTCCTTCCTTCCTTCCTTCCTTCCTTCCTTCCTTCCTTCCTCTTTAACCCTTCCTTCCTTCCTTCCTTCCTTCCTTCCTTCCTTCCTTCCTTCCTTCCTTCCTTCCTTCCTTCCTTCCTTCCTTCCTACATTTTCCATCTCCTTCCTTCCTTCCTTCCTTCCTTCCTTCCTTCCTTCCTTCCTTCCTTCCTTCCTTCCTTCCTTCCTTCCTTCCTTCCTTCCTTCCTTCCTTCCTTCCTTCCTTCCTTCCTTCCTTCCTTCCTTCCTACATTTTCCATCTCCTTCCTTCCTTCCTTCCTTCCTTCTTTCCTTCCTTCCTTCCTTCCTTCCTTCCTTCCTTCCTTCCTTCCTTCCTTCCTTCCTTCCTACATTTTCCATCTCCTTCCTTCCTTCCTTCCTTCCTTCCTACATTTTCCATCTCCTTCCTTCCTTCCTTCCTTCCTTCCTTCCTTCCTTCCTTCCTTCCTTCCTTCCTTCCTTCCTTCCTTCCTTCCTTCCTTCCTTCCTACATTTTCCATCTCCTTCCTTCCTTCCTTCCTTCCTTCCTTCCTTCCTTCCTTCCTTCCTTCCTTCCTTCCTTCCTTCCTTCCTTCCTTCCTTCCTTCCTTCCTTCCTTCCTTCCTTCCTTCCTTCCTACATTTTCCATCTCCTTCCTTCCTTCCTTCCTTCCTTCCTTCCTTCCTTCCTTCCTTCCTTCCTTCCTTCCTTCCTTCCTTCCTTCCTTCCATCCATCCATCCATCCATCCATCCATCCATCCATCCATCCATCACCCCTGCTCCATGACTAGGAAGGTTCAAGCTGACGGTGTGGACTCAGAACGAGCCAACCTTCTGTTCCGTTGGAGAGCTGTTGCCAAGGGTCTGTCCTGCAGCCTCCTGGCTCAGGGAGAAGAAGGAGCAAAGCCAGAAGGGGCCCCACTCCGCTTCCGGTTGGGGCTGGGAGCCCCTTCCTCTGGCCTTTTAGCCCTCCCATTCCTGACTGGCACCACCTGCCGGGGGCCCTGCCCTTGGCCCATCCCAGACCAAGCTAAGGAACCTGTCTTCACTCATGCTGGGGTCCAGAACGGAAGGGGCAATCCCTTCAAGGGGCTTTGAGGGCCACATCTCGACACCCCTCCAAAAAGCCTACCGTAGTCTCAACATCCTTCTCCCCCTCCCCTGATCATAGTCACCACCCAAACCCCCACAGAGCATTCAGGTGCCCGTTTTGTGGAACCCTAACCCCCCCCCCCCACACACATCTTTAAGGGTTCTTGTGTTCCCTTGAATGGGAACACAAAATAAAATAAAATCAGGGCACTGGAAGAGATAGAGAGGCAGAGGGGGTTCCGGGATGATTCTCCCCCCCCCCAGGCTCTTTGGGGACACCAGATGGCCCCCCTGGGTGGGAGAGTGAGAGAGGGAACAGCTTGGTTGAGGTATTTTATTTTATTTTATTTATTTGATTTATATCCCGCCCATCTGGTATATTCTAACACACTGGACGGCAGGTAGGGCAATAAATAAATAAATAAATAAATTGTGAAATAAAAAAGGGCTGACTTTTTGCTTTTTATCATTATTATTATTTTCAAAGTTTATTTTATTTTATTTTGCACTTCTGGGGACAGAATTCTGGCAGACAGAATGCCAGTTCTCCCTGTGAAACCCCCACGTCTAAACGTACCGGCCACCCGGGCACAGAAGCCCACCTGTCCATGCCTGGAGAGCTGGGCAGGGAAGTCAAATGGAGAGGGAGCGAGGGTGGGGAGGGAGGGGGTCCTTTGCTGACCCCTCTGGCTGCCACCAGTAAATAAATGTTGGGATTTCTCTTCCTCATCTCCTCTGGGCCTGGAATGACGCTGAGAACATTTCCTGTGTGGAAATTTCAGAGAGGGCTAGAAGTCCCGGCCTCCCTGCAGTGACCCTTTGGCTACGTGGGGGGCTCGGGGCTCCTTCCTCTGCTCCTCCTCCTCCTCACCGCCTATCTCTTGCTCTCTCCTCATCTGGGAAGACCAGAAGCCAAGCTCTCAATCTGGTGGCCCCTGTTTCTTTGGCCCTGCCAAGGGCCACCCCCACCCCAGACTGGTCAGGAGCACTCAGTCCCCATCTGCGGTGTGACCCACGTGAGCAGGATGTGTGCAGCCTGAGTAGGTCAGCCATGGGGCCGTTTCCTACCATCTCTGTGGCAGCCCCAAAGGGTCTGGAAATCTCAACAGCACAACTGGAATGGCCACTTCTTTTGGTGAGGAGGGGGGCAAATCTCAATTTCCATCACTGACTACCTGAAAGGGAAAGCTGACCGAAGCAGGAAAGGGTCAGAACTAATTCCAGGAGAGGAGGAAAGGTACAACCTCTGCCCCAAGGGGGAGGAAGAGGAGGGGTGGGTGGCTTCTCTCCCCCCCCCCCACATTCCCCCATGGAATAGCCAGAGCAGTCAGCCCGAGAAGTTGAATGATGGGAGATTCAGGGGAGAGAAAGGAAGCCCTTGGTCACACAGGCCCTTGTTGAACCACGCAAATCCTCTGACGCAGCTGGGAAGATGACCGGAGGCCAGCCTGGAGGAAAGGGGCCATCAGCAGCCACTGGGCACAGGGGAACAGAGATCCCCACCCCCACCCCACCCAGTTCGCCTCCTGATGGCTGGGAAGCCCAGGTGGGAAGCATGGCGCTCACGTCTCTGCTCTGGACTTTCCAGCGGGGCCTCTCATTGACTCCTGTGGGGCCAAAGCGGGCTGGGTCAGAAGGGGCCTCTCTCCACTGTGAAGAGCTCTGGAACGCTTCTGCCATCCCTGTGCCCTTAAACGGGGCAACCTACTTTATCCTTGCCTTCTCTCTCTCTCTCTCTCTCTCTCTCTCTCTCTCTCTCTCTCTCTCTCTCTGCACCAGTTTCCCCTATTGGTGCTCCCATTTGTTTTCTACCACTGCAGGTAAAACGCAGCTCACAGCCTGTGGGGCAGAGGTGGGGAGAGGCATTGCATGGAGACAACAGCCTCGTTGACAATTCCCTTTTCCCATCAGAAGCATATAGAAATGGGATGCGCTTTCGAAAGAAGACCTGGGTCCTGAAGTTCACACAGAAGCCATGACAAAGTGTGTGAGAAAGAATGTTCTATTCTGGAGCATTCCTCTCTCTCTCCCTCTCTCTCTCTCTCTCTCTCTCTCTCTCTCTCTCTCTCACACACACACACACACACACACACACACACACACAGAGAGACACAGAGGGGAGGGAGAGGGGGAGGGCACCTCTCTGCCAGCATCTCTTCCCGAAGGCCTTTCCCTCACATTGGCCAGATGGACACCCCACGGAGCAGGCAGTCCTGCAGCTGTGTCTGAGGCGTATCCTGTGGACATAGGCCCGGCAGCACCGGGACCACTTGTGCTGTGTGGGGGTGTGTGTTTTTGTGTGTGCACCCAAAGTATGGATGACGAGGGGACCTTCCACTGGGGCTTGGAGGGCAGTGTAGAGTAGCAGCGCTAGGGGTGAGGAAGGTTTCAGCTCTGGCCCCTCTTACACTCGTAGGCATTCACACAACCAACTGCCTGCTTCCACTTTCCTCTGCCAGTCCTCAACTTAGGTGCCTGAAAGGCCCAGCTGCAGCCCTGGGTGCAAGAATCCAGAGCTGGACCCTCTCCAGCCCTTACTGCCTACAAGCACATGGAAAGAGGGGGGTGGGTGGGCGGGAGGGTGGGTGGGCGGGGCGACTGCTTTAGGGGTAAGCATGGACTTTGCCCTGGCGGGAGGTGGACCCACAAGTGGGGCCCTGGGATCTCTGGGTGAGGCACCAGGAAGCCCCAGCCGCCTTCCCGACAGGAAGGAGTTAAGCCCCGCTGGCCCACGGTGGGGTCCTGCATGATGGATGACTCCTGGCTTGGTCAGGGAGACGGCTCCGGCATCCCAGCTTGAGATCCACGGGCGGGAGGGGGGCACCTGGAGGGCGTTGGGCTCCGAGAACGGAATGGCCAGACTAAAGCCCAGCGGAAAGTGGCCCAGGGTCCCAGTGGTGAAAAGCAAGGCCTAGGGCTGTGTGGCTCCAGTGGCCTCTCCTTCCACTGGCCAGCTTTTCGCCCACTGCCCATGAGAGCCTCCGGTCCCGCACTCCAGAGGAGAAAAGGGGGTCAAGGAAGAGGCAAAGACTGGAGCTGCCCCCAAATCCTTGAAGAAGCCCCTTGGCCACAGGGGAGCCCCAGCAGCGGCAGAAGCAGACTGGATTCAGCGGGGATGCTCCCCGAAGAAGGGGGAGGAAAGGGCCTCTCCCTCCTGGGAGGGAGGGGGGCAGCTGAATGGCAGCTGATGCCCATTGGGGCTGGTGGGAGGGAGGAGGGTGGGGCCACTGGCTGCAACACCAAGAATGCCTGGATCTCACCCTCAACCTCTTTTCTTGCTGGCTCTGGCTCCAGGTGGGTCCAGCTGCCTGGGGGCGGGGATGGGGGGGCAGCATCTCAAACAGCCCAGCCAGGGAGATGAGATCCCTGCAGGCAGGAGGAGTCGCCTACCACTGCTGATGGAGAGTGGGCTGCGTCCAGGCAGCTGCGAAAGAGGGCTTTGCAGGGAACAGAGTCAGCCTGGCTCCTCGGCAGCATGACTGTCTCTTCAATTCATGCTCAGAGAGAGCTGCTTCCTCCTCTCTCCCTCCCCCCCACCTCCCTCCCCAGGGATCACTCAACATGAACCGGCCTTTTAATTTTCTGCGGTGGCTGGCTGGCAACGCTGGCTGGCCGCTGGATCGCTGGCAGGGAAACAACAGCCCCAGTGTGAAGATCAGATAATCCTCAAACCCAAGATGGGAGGGAGGGAGGGAGGGAGGGAGGGCATGGAGGCTGTAGGCAACAAGCAAGCGGCACTGCCCGACACCCCCCCCCATCTCCTCTTATATCTCCTACGCCTGGAGCATCATTCTCTTCACTGGGCAGCACAGCTGGGGGCTGCTCCCTTCTCCCCCCTCCACATTGAATCCCACCTTGGGGACCACCCCCTCTTATTGGCTCCCCCCCTCCCCTTGCATATTAATCTGTTGCCACAGGGCTAACTCCCTTCACTCAGAAGCAATGTCAGCCAGGTTACCTGCAGCCAGGAGGACCTCTGACCTCTCCTTAAGGCCAAGGTCTCCCTTCCTGACTCCTGGCCAGCTCAGGCTTGGCCCCAACATGGGCAGCCCAGAGGTGCTGCTGAGGATTTGCCACAACAGAACAGGCACGGGCCAAGGGGTCCCACTGATGATCAGCTGGAAACATCCCCTGGCCTCTGTGACGGCCTTTCCCAGTCCTCCCCAACTCCCTTGGTCCTTCCTCCACCAAACCGAGCAGTGGTTCGCCCCCCACCCCACCCCCGTCGCCCACCTGATGAGCTTCTCCTTTCCTTCTTGGGGGCCTTTGGGTGAGCAGGAGAGAGGCCTCTCATGGAAAGAGCAGTGGGACAACGGATGGAAGGAACTGCTCTCTCTCTCTCTCTCTCTCTCTCTCTGAGCAGCCTCCTGGCTGAAGGGCCCACCTGCCTCAGCCCCAAAGGCATCTCCAGCCAGTTTGTTTGTTTGTTTGTTTGTTTGCTACACTTCTATCCCACCCTTTTAGACAAAGCCTACTCCAGGCAGGTTCCATTAAACACTGTAAATTAAAACGGTTAAAAACAATTCAAAACAATAGTGATTAGTAATGCTCAAAATGGGAAAACAGAAAATTATAATAAAAATAAAATCAAGTATTGACCGGAGGGAAGGCCTGCCTAAAGAGCCAGGTTTTTAATTGGCTCTTAAAAACACCCACCCAGGGAACCAGGTGGATATCTGTTGGAAGGCTATTCCATAGTCGAGGAGCCACTGCCGAGAAGGCCCGGTTTCTTTCCGGTCCTTTCTTGGCATCAGGCCCTCAGCCAGCCCTCTTGGCTAGGGCAAGTGATTTGGGTAGATCTAGGTGGGAGAAGGTGATCTGGCAGGCATCGAGGTCTTAAACCGTTTAGGGCTTTATACGTCATCATCAGCACTTTGCAGTCAATGCGAAAGCGAATGGGCAGCCAATGCCCATGTCTCTTCAAGGCCGTGAAGAGGGACCCCTGGAGTGGGACCTCCTGCCTTTGGCCCCACATTTTGCCCCTTCTCCTGATGCCAGCCTCATGTGGTGAATCATCTGCTCCCAGGTGACTCTGGGGAGAAGGTGGCTTCCGTGGGGTTGCCCAACAGTGGCATTCTGTGCCAGGTGGGTGAGAGAGGCTGGCCCAACCAGATTGGGGGGCGAGGGAGAGAATCTTGTCCATTGTGTGTGCGTGTGTTTGTGAGGGAGAGAGAGATCATTCCCCTGACCCCTGACCCTGTCCCAGCTGTGAGAGATGGGGCAGAAAGAGGAACGCTAGCCTGCCAGGCACCGCAGTAACACGCTTCATTTTCTCACTAGGTTTGCTCCTTCTTTACCTCTTTTAATTGCTTTCTATAAAAATACTAGAGGTGACGTACAATCTTGGTGGACTGTGAAGAACATCAGCCTGGCTCAGCTTGCAGGCTCCAGATCAGCCTCCTTCTCCCCTCCCAGCAGCTACACGCACAAAACCCAACCCTCCACAGCTCCAGGGACCGGCGCCCCAGTCCCCCACCCGGGAAAACAGCCTCTGCTGCTCAAGGCTTCAGCAGGTTTTCCAGATCTGTCCCTCCCCCCCTCCCTCCCCCCCCAGCCCACATTCCTGAGCATACGAGGAAGGTATTGGGCCTGCAAAGCCGCTGCTCCTCCTCCTCCTCCTCCTCCTCCACCAATTAATGTCTCTCCATTACACAAGTTTCCCCTGCCTACTCCTCTACTCCCCCTTCGCACGCTAAGTCCCAAACACAGGTGTCTCCCCCCCCCCTCCTCCTTGTAGGAAAACATCTAGGGGCAACATGGGGGGGGCAGGAGGAGGAGGAGGAGGAGGCAACTCTCAGGCCTTGAGCCAGCCAGGCTAGTCTGCTCTGGTCCTCCTTGCGTGGTGCTGCTGACTAGGCAGGATGGGAGCTGTAGTTAAGCACAACTGGAGGAACCTGGCATGGGGAAGGCTGGGCCAGGGACCTGCCATGAAAGAGAGGGAGGAGGGCAGTTGCAATGTACACAAGCCACAAGCATTCGATTGCACAAGGTTTTTGCGGTGCCCTTGCAGGGGGACTACTCTTTAATTATTATTCGAGCATATGAGGAGCCAAGAAATCTGTTCCTCACCTCTAGCAAGGATCTCCCCTGCATTCCACCCCCCCCCCGGTGCACGCTGCTGGCTCCCAGCTGATTCCAAGCCCAGACAGAACAAACCACAGGCAGGGCGGAGGCTGGTTGCTCTCCAGGGCCACCAGCTGCCACCCTGACCATCCATCCCATGTTCCATCTGTTGCCCCGCAAGGGACTCCCAGGGCCCCAGCAAGAAAGGGCCAAGAATCCCCCTGGCCCTTCTTCCTGGTGGCAACTGCCATCAGGAGGAGGAGGGAAGGAGGACACTTACAGCAGTGCAGGGGGGTGCGGTGGGGGGGCTCATTGCTCCCCCTCCAGCAGCCCCTCTTGGCACACACCCCTAAAAGTGACCTGGTTGTTTTGTCCCCCTCTTTGAGTCTCATCCATTAGTCCTTTAATCCACAAAGCAATCTCCCTCAGGGAGGGGTCGGGGCTCTGCAGGTACTCGGGGGGGGGGTCCCTGTGAGAATAACTGAAGCCGCCGCCGCCACTCTGCTTTGTCCAGCGGTGGCCTTTCATGACCAACCCAAGCCACAGCCATTCCACTGCACAACGCTTCTGTGGCTCTCCACTTCCCTGGCCTCCAGAGAAGGTCCTGCACACACCTGCCTTTATCGCGGCCAACCAGGGTCTTGCTTAGGTGGCTCTCAACTGCTGCTCAGCATTGCCGAAATCAGGCTTCTAACTGCGCAGGATCTGACCAGCTACACTGGCCTCTGCCACAAGCAATTAGTGTCTCCCCCCCCCAAAGGTGGTCCTCCTCCTCCAGGCAGCCCAGGGAGTGGTCAGTGTGGGGGAGCTGCCACGTTCAGGGCCAGCCACTTGCTAAATGCTGAAGGTGGTCCGGCATCCGGTGCTTCCTGGGAGTTTGGCATGTCGACAACATTGGATCAAGTGCCACCGTCCTGCACTGGGGCAGCCCCAGACATCCCTGTCAGGGCCCACAACACACCCTCGGCTGGTTGGAGCAGTTGGGGCTCAACTCTGCCAGGCCGGCTCACTGCAGTGCTGCACCCAAGGCAGGTGCCCCGTGGGGCAGTAAGACAAGACCCACCTAATCGGAGACCTAGCCAGCGCAGGGCCCAGCGGCTTGGCAACGCCGCCCTTCAGCAGAAGGGCTCTACGCAGGAGGGTCTCCAGCGATTCCTGGCCCAAATGAGCACCGACCGACTGGCAAAGAGAATTTCTGCCCAGAAGCTTCTCCTCCCTCCCAACTCCCCACCTCACACACCAGATTCCTGCTGCAGTTCTGGCCCCCAAACTCTGCGGCAGCCAGCCATCCTGAGTGGGAGCTCAGCACCCTCCCCCCTTCAAAAAGCAGAGAGCGTTGCTTCGTGGGAGGGGGGCTCCAGCGTCGGAAAGGGGCAGGGCTGACGAACTCCTTGCAAGGAAGAAACTGGAGCAAGGCCATGGACGTGCCCGCCCTCCCTTCCCCCCATCAGCTGGTGACATCCTGGCACATTCCCATGCAGAGACCTGCAGACCATTACTCTGCACTGTGCCCAGCGCTGCCAACGGTGAGCATGTACACACACACACAGACAGACAGACAGACAGACAGACAGACAGACACCGCATTAGGCTGGCATGGGGCAGCCTCACCAATTCCCCAGTTAGCCATCAAAACTCCCAGACAACCACTCACTCCGTACCCCAGGGATTAGGGGAGAGGGACCACTGCCAGGGAGCACTAGTGCTGGGATGAGGAAGGGGGACCGCCGGGGGTGTGTGGAATCCCTCCAAACGCCAAGAGGCGCGATGCTGCTGCTGCTGCTGCTGCTGCTGCTGCTGCTGCTCCTGGCGCATTGAGCCTGCAGTAGGGGGTCCTTCGCGAAAGCAGCGGGCAGGCGGGCGGGCAGGCGGCCGAACAAGGAAGAGATCTCCCAGCCTCGCTCGGCGAACCTAGCCCGGCCGCGTCAGGGACCCAGCGGGCAGTGCCGCCGACGCAGCGCCACGGGGCCCGCCACTTTGGGCCTGAGAACTGGAGGCGCTCCTGGCGTGGAAGCGGCTCTCCAGCCGGCAGACAGGCAGGCAGGCAGCTCAGCCCGCCCGCCAAGTCGCGGCACGCTGGGAAAGTTCAGCACCGCGGACAGGGGCATCGGGCGGGCCGAAGAGGGAGGCGGCGGCGGCGGCGGCGGCGGCGGGGACTGGAGGAGATGCCGGCGGCGGATCGGGAGCCCGCGCCGCCCGCGCAGGTGCCTTCCAGGCAAGCCCTAGGAAGCGTCGCCCGTGTCCTCCTCCCGCAACGCCAGCGTCGGCGACCCCAGCTAGGGACCCCGGCCGTTCCTCGTTCCCCGCTCGCTCGCTCGCTCGCTCACTCGCTCTTCCTGCGCATCGTCGCCAAAATGTCTCCCGAGCGAGTTGCCATTTTCTGGCAAAGGCACCGGCGGGCGGAGGGGGGGGGGAGAGGGAAGCGGGGAAATAACGACGGCCGGACTGGGACGGGGCGCTGCTCCAGGCGGGACGGCGGCCGCATTCCAGCACCCTGGACAGCGCCGGGAGACGCGCGGCGGGGGGGGGCGCATGCCGGCGCGCTGCCGCTCCAGTCTCACCGGCGAAAACAGCCGCAGCCGCCGCCGTTGGCGGGCCGCAAGATGCGCGGGTCCCCCCGGGAGCGGGGGCGAGCCCCCGGGCTTACCTTGGCTGGCCCCCCCGTCGCCGTCCTCGCAGTCCGTCAGGTTGTTCAGCATGGCGCCTGTCGCCGGCCGAGGCTGCGCTCGCCCGGGCTGGGCTGGGCTGGGCTTCGCTCTGGCGCTCCTCCGCTGCCTCGCCGGCCGGCCGCGACTTGGTCTCCTCCGCGGCTTCTTCGGGGCGGCGGCGGCTGCTCCGCTGTCTCTCCGCCTGCCTCGCCTCGCCTCCCGCGTCGCTGCAGTGCAGAGCCGAGCGGAGAGGAGCGCGAGAGCCGGCGCCTCCTCCTCCTCCTCCTCCTCTTCCTCCTCCTCCTCCTCCTTGTGCAGCCGCCGGTGCCGCGCAGCCCCTCTCCCTCACTTCATCGCGTATTCCGGCGGCATCTCCCGAAGGGCGGGGGGCGCAGTGGTGTAAGCGAGCCGGGGAAGGAGGGGCCAGTCCGAGCCTCCGCCGATCCACCCGCCACCCCCGAGGGCAGCGCAGCTCCGAGCTTGGCGGCGGCGGGGACTGCAAGAGGGGGGCAGGAGGGAGAACTAGGGCATCGGGGGGGGGGGCTGGCACTGCGGCTTTGCAGACCTCGCCCCCTGCCCCCCAGCAATCCGCCTGCGCCGGTAGCCCCCGCCACCCAACGCAAGACGGAGGGAAGGGGGCTATCAGCCCAAGTTTACTTCTCCCCCCACTCCAAAAAGTGGGGCGATCCTTGCGGCACAAGTCAATGCAGGCACACACTTTGAAGGCAGGATGGTGCAAAACTAGCCCTAGAAAACGGGATGCCCCCCTTTTTCTGGCACACGCACATGGAACTCGGGCAGTGTGGCCTGGTATTGAGTCCGGACCTCCAGCAGCCCCCCTCCTGTCCACGCAAGTCCCCCCCCCCGCTAGGAAAAAGCGTTTGACTCCATCCCTGTGCAGGCATGGCAGAACTGGAACCTAGACCTCTCGCATGGCAGCCCCTCCTTGCTGTCCTGGGGAGAGGTGTTGGCCAGGACCTGCCAGAGGGAAAGAGCCCCCTCCCCAACCACCATCTTCCTCCCCACCTAGAACAGGGGCAGGGGTAGTTGCTGGTCCCCAGGCTGCTGGAGACCAAGGTGTTGGAAATGTTGAGGATGGTGATGGAGGAAGAGAAGGGGGTGGAGGGCGATTCACCCCCTATGTTCTGTGCCTCCCTTGGGGCTGAGCATCTCTCCATCTCCATGGGAATGATGAGGTGCTGTCAAGCGGCATCAGACTTATGGCAACCCTAGTAAGGTTTCTTCCAGGTGTGTGGTTTGAGTCATGACATCCTTCGGTGAGATTCCATGGGTGAGAGGGGATTTGAACCCAGATCTCCTCAGCTCTAGTCTGATGCTCTGCCCACTGCACAACATTGGCTCTCATAGAACCACAACTACCTCCAAATGCCAGATGCAAGGGAGGTGTATCAGGAGACAGGGATCTCGTGGCCTCGTGTGCTCCTGGAGGCATCAGGTGGAGCCACTGGGAGAGACAGGGAGCTGGACCAGAGGGGCCTTTGGCCTGATCCAGCACAGAGCTCTTCTCAGGTTCTTATGTTATGTAACTATACCCCCAAAATCTCCTGAACACAATGTCAGGCTTTGAGTGCCTCTGAACATTGCAGGAGGGGGAGGGCAGGCTTCCCGTTCCGATGGCCTCTTGCCTCAGCAGCACCTCCCCTGTGTTAAACCAGCCACTTCTGGGACCTCATCTGGTCCTTTGCACCCACTGGAGCATGTACCCTGATCTCCCCCCCACCCCCCAGGCTGAAGGGGACTGACTGCCAGCATGGCCTTCGGTGCTGCCCTCCCGCCCCTGGCTTAGGGCCGGCAAGTCAGATGCCCCCCCTCTCCCTCACCAGCCCTGTTCTGGACAGGCCCACTGATGGCTCGGGGCAGGTGTGTGTGTGTGTGTGTGTGTGTGTGTGTGTGTGTGTGTGTGTGTGTGTGTGTGTCTGTGTCTGTGTCTGTGTCTGTGTCTGTGTCTGTGTCTGTGTCTGTGCCTGTGCCTGTGTCTGTGTCTGTCTGTCTGTCTGTCTCTCTCTCTTTCTCTGTGTGTGTGTGTGTGTGTGTGCATGTGTGTGAGAGAGAGGCTGCCAGCCATGGTGGAAGCAGCCAAAACTCTCTGCTGTCTCCCCTGCCTTCTGGCCATGCCCAGCTTGGCATGGAGGGTGGCCATGGCCAAGCTCCTGCAGGGAGCCAACAGACATAGGGTGCATCTCAGTTTGACTCCAAGGCTGCTGAAGTGATGATTCCTTCTGCTAGCCTTGACTGCCTCTGTAGGGGAGTGGGGAGGGAGGCCGGGCCCTCCCCTTTCAGCCTCGGATCTCAGCCTGATCATGGCTGAGGCTGGCTCTCATTACTCCTTGACCGCTGTAATTAATTGTTCACTTCCTCTTGGGCCTTGGCCAGCTGCTCTGCATTACTGCCTGCAGCTCCTCTCCTTAGTGCTGCAAGCAGGGCTAAGCTCTGATCAGTGGGCCGTCCAGCCAGTCTTCTGGGGAGGGATGAGGACCAAAGGGAAGGGCATGGCTGGCAAACTGGCAAAGGGTAGCTTTGTGGGCCTCCTAGAAATACTGGGCATGCCAAGAGGTGCCCACCTGGGACTCTCCCCTTGGGACTCTCTTTGGCCGTACCTGCACCCCTTCATGGTTCACTCCCTAAGCAGCTTGTAGGAAGCTGTTCTGTACAGGAGGGTACAGATCCCAGTATATCCAAAGGGACACAACACGCAACAAAACAAAACTCACAAGGCATTCAAATTAAATATACTGTTATATCACATAGCAAAAAAAGTGAAAATACAACTGGCTAATCTCTACAGGAACAGCAACATGGCCTCCTAACAAAATAAGGCCAGTGTGCTCCGAGGAACTCTCAGGCAGTCGTGCCGGACCAGCCAGGTCCACCTTCTAGTTCTCAGGGAGCCGCGAAGCTCTCTGGGCGGTGCTTGGCCCCGTCCCTCTCTCCCAGTCTGGCCTCCCTCGCAGCACCGTTGCGAGGACAGAGCTGTGTGAAAGAGGATAGCCGTTAGCTGCCATGAGCTCTTTGGAGGGAAGGTGGGATAGAAATGGAATACCAAAGTGACTGATAATTAAATGATCAGAATTCTATTGGGTGGGCACAACATAAACCCCACGTTGTGTAACTGCTACCCGTGATCAGTCTGTCCAGTTGTTGTTCACTTGGACACACCCACTTCATGCACTTCATGGTGCACTCAGTCACACACCAGGCAATGGAGAAATGTCCAGAAAAAACTGCAAAAATGGTGTGCAGTGTTTCCTTACATCTATACTATTTTGCAGTAGGACCTTGAGCAGTAGATATTAAAACCAAAAGCTTGGGCCAAACGGAATAGTATTTCAAAGTCATTTAAAGCACACATACAAAGAAGGAACTGAATCAGCCTCCCACTGGTGTTGGGGCCACCCAGCAAAGGCCCCGTTTCCTGTGTCTGCCAACTGGGCCGACTCGTTAGATGGCCTCTGAGAACTGGACAGAGGCTCACATTGGTGTGGGCTCTCTGGGAAACTATATGGTGCTTTCATGGTTAGATAACCAGTAACCAAACCAGTACCTACAGAGCTGGCGTTCTATGCGCCAACTGATTCACTTCCACAAGTGACTGGGCAGTTGTTTTCTGCAGCAGCTACACCTTCCAGGTGACCTTCGAGGCCAGCTGTACGTACACGGCACAGGAGCAGCCACGCCTGCATGTAAAGGGTCTGTGGCAGGTTCTGCCTTCTCCAGGTAGCCAGGGGGGCAGGGGTGAATCAGGCAAAGATCTTTCTGCCCACGGACCCCATTTGCGCCTCCACTGAGTCCATGAAAAGCCCCCGCCCCCAGTGGCACTGCTGATCCTTGCCTAGGGGTGGGCGATGCCACCCAGACCTGGAGACAGACCCGGGGTGGGTGTCTCGCCATCACACCACAAGACATGCCCGCCTGCCGTCCACCACAGCCAAGGGGCCCAGAAAGGTGCCACAGGCAGGAGCCGGGAAGGCGAGCCAAAAGAATTCAGTCTGCCTTGTCCTCCACCCACCTGGACCACTCGATGGAGAAACCCGCAAGAACTACCAGGGCCGTCTCTGTCACCAGAACGGGCTAGGAAAAAAAAACTGAGAACAGTTCCCAATTGTCCGTCTCACTCGGAGGGCGTCCAGAGGCCACCAACACTCGGCCACACTGGGTCCGGTTTTGTGTTTTCCAAATAGTGATCTGGCCACAGGTGGAACAACACCCCCCCTCCCTTTGGGCCACGATGAGCCCCCTTGGAATGAGACATTGCCTCCTCAAGATCCCTTGGCCACAAAATCCATGCCGCCCTCCCCCCTCCCCCCCCCACCCTGAATGCCATGGCTGCTGTCTGGGAGGTCCAGAGGACAAGGTCTAAACTGCCAGATATTTATAACCGGGGGTGGGGGGTGGGGGGTGGGTTTCCTGAGCTTGAAAGGCTAGTGGCGATCCTCTTTCTCCAGGAAGCTGATCCACATCACCCACACGCATTCCCCGGAACATGGTTAGTTGAGGAGGCATCTCCGCATGGCACTCCAGCTACATCCCACCCACCTTGTCTCTGCTAAAGCTACAGCAGGCAAAGCTAAAGTAAGACAAGTGGGTTTGCCTATAAAATGTGAGGCATCTGGGTTTCAGCCAGCTCCTGCTTCTAACCACCAGCCTGAAGCCATTTCTTTGGTCATCCAGCAGAGTAATTAGCTACTGGCGAGAGGATCTCTCTCACCCCTACGCGGAACAGTCAGGGTGATCTTGAGATCGGCCATGAAGTCCAAGAGAGACATGGTAGTAGCAAGGGGTGCCTCGGACAAACTCTCTCTCTCTCCCCCCCCCACCCTTGATTGCAGGAATGCACATTCCAGTCATGACATGGGGGGCGGGGGCTACATTTTCTGATGCCTGGGACATCTGGCCACAACAACCGCTCTGGCTTTCGCCTTCCACGGCACCAAGGACGGACCGAGTGTGAGATGTGCTGATGAGCTGACTGGAAACAGTGCCTGAAGCAACCCGCAGTTCCATTTATATGCAGCTGTGAAGTTGCCAAGGAGGTCTAACACCCTGGACTTCAAAAGCGGAAGGCTTTAAAAAGGAGAGTAAAAATGAAGATGAAAGAAAAGATCAAAACAGCGAGACTCGTGTTCTTATTCCCCCCGGAGGATTGGCAGCCATTCAAAACCACAGCAATGGAGGCTCAGTTGGCTATCACAGGTCAGGAAAGGCATCACGAAGTCTGAGAGGTCGCCAGCATCGTTAACCAGCAGAGTAGAGGAAGCTATCAGAGAGAGGAAAGGTTCCTTCAGATTTAGAAACCAGAATCTTCACCCAAATGAACAGAACAAAAAGGTACGCAGAGTTGCACGGAAGAAATGGAACTGGATAAGAAAAGAAGGATGCAAAAGAAGGGTTTAGACTGCCTGGATGCCAAAGGTAGCTAAATGGATAGCTCAGTAAGAGGGAGCAGCAGAACCAGAGGTCAGGGATTCAGTTTCTCACTGTGCCTCCCAGCAGGACAGCCTGCCTCAGGTGAGCTGCACAGGGGTCCCAGAGCACCACACACCGCAGGAGAAGGGAAGGGCAAACCACTTCTGGGGACCTATATAGAGGTTTTCTTCTCCTCTAAGCATTATATAGAGAGAGGCCCCCACAGAAATCTCAATATAAACCACAAAGAACAAATATTTTCATAGAGTGAAGGCAGCACTCAGAACAGAACTCAGTGCAAAAAGAAAAAAAACGTTGCTATTAATAGCTGGGAAACTCCAACATTAACATATTCATTTGGAATGGTTGACTGGAAGTACACTGATCTTAATTATTTAAATGGGGAAACCTGAGTCCTATCAAAATACTGGTGCCATCATCCAAAGGCATGTATGGAGTGCTTTTATTCATCACAGAACACAGTGTAGATGTTTGTATTCTTAGTGGGCAGTTTTTAGTGGGTGGGGAGTGTTTGGGGAATTTTTATGTATGTGCATGTGGGTTTGGTCTCTGGGTGCCTGTGTGAATTTCGTTGTATGGGTGTACCATGTATATACTTACAATGACAATAAATAAATTATTTATAAGAGCATGGGTGGGTGCAGGCTTGCTGATCTCAAGAGTCTTGGTGTATATATATAGGTTTTCTTCTCCTTTAAGCATTCAATTAAAGTGTCCATTAATGAACCTATACTTGCTGCTCTCTGAGAATTTGCCTCTTCTCATGTGGATAATGGTACATTTATCAATAGCCAGATTAATTTTGGTATCTGTAATGTAAGACTTGGTGACATTTAAGAGACTATTCAGTTTATCAGTTTATCAGAGCTAGCAAATTATATCATCTATTTATATTGTGAAACAGGATTTTTCTCTTAGATTTGTAGCTTTTAGTGGTTTTTAGTGGGTTTAGAGCCAGAGAGAACCAGAAAGAGCTCAGAGAATCACCCTGAAAAATAGCTAGTCTGATAAGGGCATTTTGTCCTCCACTTTGATAGTAATGATCCTGTTATCTCTTTTGTAAATACTCAAAATGTCAACAAGCTGTAAGTGGGGCACAGAATCAAATGTCTTTGGGTAATCAATACAAGCAAATGATAAGTTGCTAGAGTTCATTTGAGTCTGATTCATTGGCCAAAATCCTGTTGCTTAGCATAATAAATTACACTAGAGCAGGCCCATTGAATCAGTGGAAGTTTGCTGAGTCAGTGTGTCCATAGATTCAATGGATTTAAATGGGCTTACTCTATGCAACTTACTTTAGCATACTAAATCACAGTTTGAATCAATGGGACTTAAAGAGGAGCTGACACATTAAAACCCCATTGAATCAATGGGCTTATTCTAGTGAGCTTTACTAGGCTAACAGGATTTGGGCCACAGAAGAAGGGGCCAATAATGAGCACATTCTCACAATGGCAGAATCTCTTAATACTGCTCCTCTGTTGGTTGGTGAGGATGTGGCCACATTTGAGAAACTATATATATTTTGGGAAATAATTGATGTAAATAAACTTGTAAACTGTTGGTAGACAGGCAAATAGGTCAGCAATTATTAGGATCAGAATAACTGCTAAATTTATAAAAGGGGTTACTTCTTGTGCAAAGAATTCTGGAATAAAATCTGGATTGCCAAGTGCTTTGTTAAAAATGGGGAAAGGTTAATGTTCTTCCATTAAAGGTAATAGATGCTATCCACTCTGAGGGCGTTCCAGATTTTTGTTTTTGCTTGACATGTGTATCTTTTATTTCGCAGAGGACCATAAGTGGCAGGAAACTGTAGGCATCATGTTTGTATTGAAGCCAGGGGCGACGGTTGTATCCAGGGGCCCCAAGGCGACAGATTTGCCCTGGACATCTCCAAACCCTCCTTAGGCGGTACAGTGGCTTCCAATTTCAATCCTGTTCAGAACTGTTCCCAGTTTGTTCAGAAGATTCGTTCGTTCGTTTCATCGTTTAGTCGTGTCCGACTCTTCATGACCCCATGGACCAGAGCACGCCAGGCCCTCCTATCTTCCACTGCCTCCCGGAGTTGGGTCAGATTCATGTTGGTTGCTTCAATGATACCGTCCAACCATCTCATCCTCTGTCATCCCCTTCTCCTCTTGCCTTCACACTTTCCCAACATTAAGGTCTTTTCCAGGGAGTCCTCTCTTCTCATGAGATGGCCAAAGTATTGGAGCCTCAGCTTCAGGATCTGTCCTTCCAGTGAGCACTCAGGGTTGATTTCCTTTAGAAGTGATAGGTTTGTTCTCCTTGCAGTCCAGGGATTCTCAAGAGCTCCTCCAGCACCACAATTCAAAGGCATCAATTCTTCGGCGGTCAGCTTTCTTTATGGTCCAGCTCTCACTTCCATACATCACGACAGGAAAAACCATAGCTTTGACTATTCGGACTTTTGTTGGCAAGGTGATATCTCTACTTTTTAAGATGCTGTCAAGGTTTGTCATCACTTTCCTCCCAAGAAGCAGGCATCTTTTAATTTCGTGGCTGCTGTCACCATCTGCAGTGATCATGGACTCCAAGAAAGTAAACTCTGTCACTGCCTCCATATCTTCCCCTTCTATTTGCCAGGATGTGATGGGGCCAGTGGCCATGATCTTAGTTTTTCTGATGTTGAGTTTAAGACCGTTTTTTGCACTCTCCTCTTTCACCCTCATTACAAGGTTCTTTAGTTCCTCCTCACTTTCTTCTGTTCAAAAGATACAGTTTTACAACTTCCTCTCAGGGGTCTTCACAAAGCTAGGCAATCTGGCTGCACTCACCTCCACCTTCTGTTTCAGCAAGTCAACTTAGTCAGCAAGTTTAAGATCCTGGACTTCATTCAGCTGTGTGTTTTTGTTGTTGTTGTTAATTTATTTACTAAAAATATTGGCCATTATCCTCTTATGCCTTGCAGTTGTGGAAGGGCAAGAGTGAAGGAGTCCCACCTCTCTGATAGGCTCCTCTTTTGTGCCCCTGATCCCCCACGGCATGCAAGAGTGGGTGCCCAAGGTATTGGATGAGCAGACATGGAAGTGGTGGCCATACACGGCCACCCTTACAGTCCAGAGAGGATACTTCCCATGAAGAAGGAGAACCAAATACTGTTTCCCATGCCTCAGAAAGAGAGAAGAGGCACAGCGGGTTGACCTATGAAATGACAGGAAAGTTAAAGGAATACGAGGGAAAGGCTGAAGGCAGCAGGTAAAGAGGGAGACCAAATACCAGACGGACTGATCTCTAAAGTCAGTCTCTCTCACCTATTTTATCACTTTTTAAAAATAATTTCTCTGTGCTTAATGTTATTGTGCTTTTAAGGATCATGTTTACTATGGCCCCTTTTCTGAATTTTATAATTCTTCTGAATTTTGTTGTTCTTGTTGGTTTTATTCATTCTTATGATTATGTTATTTTGATGTTGCTCTTTTGGTCACCCAGAGTAGTGGCTCTACTATTAGCTGGGTGGGATAGAAATAGGAAGGAAAGAAGGATAGGGAGAAAACAAGGAAGGAAGGAAGGAAGGAAGGAAGGAAGGAAGGAAGGAAGGAAGGAAGGAAGGAAGGAAGGAAGGAAGGAAGGAAGGAAGGAAGGAAAGAAGGATAGGGAGAAAACAAGGAAGGAAGGAAGGAAGGAAGGAAGGAAGGAAGGAAGGAAGGAAGGAAGGAAGGAAGGAAGGAAGGAAGGAAGGAAGGAAGGAAGGAAGGAAGGAAGGAAGGAAGGAAACCACAGGCTCGAGTTTGCAAGAGTTGAGCAGGGCGTCTGAGGACAAGACATTTTCAAGATGTCTCATTCGTAGCATCACCATAAGTCAGAGGTCACTTGACGGCACATAACAGAAACAACAACAGAAGTAGTTAAGGAGATGGCAGGGAAGTTGACCAGGTTCCTTGAGTCTGTCCCTTTCGTGGAAGATGAAGGGTAGACACCTCCACCTTTTCGGAAGGGAGTCTAAGGAAGAAAGCCAAACTTTGCTGGCAAGAAATGAGGTTCTAGATCTTACTAGTAACTGAAATCAAAAACAACTAAGCAAACACAGAGAAAGTCTTTAATAGGAACACCACCTCAAGTGAGCAACTACAGGTCTTCCAAAAAACCAAGCCAAACCAAGCCCGTAACATGTCCCTAACATCAGCCTGTGGAAAACAAGAGTCGGAGAATTAGATAATTGTAGAGATGAAAGGCAGCCTGAGAGTGGGGGAGTCTGAACTCCACTTCCCTTGAAGCCGGAGACCCACAGCTCGCGGTTGGGATAGCTGCTGTCATGCTACTAGTATTTCAAAAAGAACTCATGTGTCACCCAGGAAATTACAGGCTGGTTAGTTAACCATCTGTGCCAAGTGAAGACATGAAAATCACTCCTGAGGGTGAAATCATGAAGCAGACAGCAAGACCGGTCTTACTGGAAAAGAATCAATGCGGTTTTGCCACGGCAAGACATCGCAAACGCTTAGTTAGACCTCTTTGAGTTTGAGATGGTCCAACAGATACTGTTCTCCTGGGCTTTCAAAAGGGTTTCACAAGGTCTCTCATCAAACACTCCTACGCAGTCTTATGGATCAGCACCCAATTAAAAGTAGTGACTTCAGGTGTTTAAAAAAACACCACAGCACTCTGTCCAGGAGCCTGAGTAGCACCATTACAGAAAGAGAAAGTCCACTGTTGCTGAGAAGGACACCTTCACAAGAACGTTGCTATCATGTTTATTGTTTACAGTACGACAATGGCAAGAGGGAACGACGGTTAAGGATTAAAAACCAATCAGTGTCAAAAGGTCCCACCAGCATGCCCGAAATCACAGGCAGAAACTCTGTGAATGGGTTTGTGGCTGGAAATGCCCTTCATGGCAACATGAGAGCTGCGGCAGAGTGGACTGCAGGCCATTCTTACTTCTAAAAACCCTTGTGTCCCACTACGTGTCTCGCCGACAGTAACTGTCCCACAAGCTGAGATTCTTTGGGAACCAAACCAGAGAGTGAGCCTGAATCGCTGCCTCTCACAACGGAGGGAGGTGAACGGCACACCTGTCCTGGGAAGACCTGCGCTTCCTCGCTTGTTCATAAATGATCTAGACCAAAGGAACCAAGTTATTGAGAGTCTCTAAAACAAAAAGAGAAAGAGCCAAGAGCTCCCGAACGACCTCTCCGAATGGGAGGAACTGACATGAAAGGTTGATGCGGAAACTGCAAGTGGTGCAGAATGCGACGGCCAGGCTCCTTAGTGGAGCGAGAAAACACCATCATATTTCTCCTATTCTGGCCGCATTGCATTGGCTGCCCATTCGGTTCTGCATTGACTTCAAAGTCTTGATGCTTACGTACAAAGCCCTAAACAGTTTAGGGCCTCGATATCTGGTGGAACGCCTACTCCCACCAAGATCTACCCATGTCACTCGATCGAGTCAGGAGGTGAGGTTGAGGGGCCTGACACCAAGGGAGGCCTGGAAGGAAAAAACAAGAAACCGGGCCTTCTCAGCAGTAGCCCCTCGCCTCTGGAACAATCTTCCTCCGGAGATTTGTGCGGCCCCGTCGCTGGGTATCTTTAAAAAAACAACTAAAAACATGGATTTTCATGCAGGCCTTCCCTCCAGTCAATACTTGATCTTTTTTCTTTACTTAGTTTATTTGTTTTTATTCTTTCCATCTTTTAGAATCTGTTATTTAAGGTAATAACTTTTTGTGTAATATTTATTTGTCATTTTATGTATGTATCTGAAAGCCTCCTAGAGTGGTCGAAAGACCAGATAGGCGGGATAATTAATTAATTAATTAATTACATTTCAATTGAGGCAAATGAAAAACAGACTGCACTGGGGCAAAAGAAATCACACCCTTCACAATGGCTTGGAGCTGCTGGCGGCTGACCAGGAAAAAAAAATGTGAGGTTGTAGGTCCACAGATAAGCACTCAGTTGCTGTAAGAAAAGTAGATTCCATGTCAGGGATGAGGCAGATCCGTGGTTTTCTTCAAATGTATGGTTCAGTTCATACCAACTCCAGCTTGCAAAACTATGTCTTGTACATATCACCGCCCCTCCCCCTCAAAAAAAGGCATGGAGCAGAAAAGGGTGCAGAAAAGGGAAAAGTGCAAATATTGAGTGGGGAAAACTCTTTGGAGGCTTTCCAGTCTGGGGGGGGGAAAGGTGGGGGACATGATAAAACTCTGCCTAAGGAGGGGCTTTCCTCCCTCCCCCCCCCAAAAGCCTTAAGCCAAATAGGTCCCAACTCTTAACCTGTGAAGAGTGGGGGATTCAGGACATCACAAAGCAAAGACTGTTCCTCAAAGTGCAGAGCTGCCATGGAACTCCCTGCTACAAGACACTGCGATGGGCTGCCAACACGGGCCGCTTCAAAAGTGGATTCAGCAGACTCGAGGAGGAGAGCGGCATGAGTGGTCACGGCTCAAGATGGTTATATCTCACCCCCAGCGGAGGCGGTGGCCAAGGGCCTCTGAATGCCAACGGCTGGGGAAGGCAAACCGACTCTCTCCCCCCCTGCTTTCAAAGCCTATGAGACTCAAGAAAGGTGTGGACTGGAGAGCCTTTTTTTGGGAGCAGCTCCTGGCCATGAGGGCTCAACAGGATGTCTGTGTCCAGACCCAGAATGCCAGCAAGGGAAGGTGCCAAGAGGCCAAGAGGGAGGGGAGGGTTTGGGGTCCGGCCCTGCTGACCCACCACTGCAGGAACAGAGACCTGAACGAACCAGCGCTTTTTTGCTTTGAGCTAGCCTCCGGGCTGCTTGTTCGATCTTCTCTTAAAGAGGGGCAGAGGAAACTCGGAAGGGGGGGGCAATGGCAGTTTCCCCCGCCCACAAGCAATTATTAAATAAATGGTTACATAATGATAAATATGCCAGGCGGCACAGAGCAGCAAAGGCAGCCCGAACAGAGTGCAGGGGCCCCTCCGGCCAAAGCACTGTCTGTCCCTCCTGGTTGCATCTCCAGCAGCTCAGCAGGAACCCCTCTTTCCCTGCCTGTCATAAGCAGCCCCCACTCTCCTGGCTGCCCCCCACCCCCCACTAAGAAGAGTGAAAGTGCAAAGAAAGATCCACTTGTTCAGAAAGGGGGGGCACACGCGTAGAGGCAGGGAATGAGAGGCGCACGTGAAAAACACCTAATCCTATAATCCCAGGATTAGGGCTCCATTTCCAAAGGCCTTCCTTTCTGCTGGCCGAGAATGGGCACCTCCCCCCCCTTGATGCCTCCTTCCCGTGTGCCAGCGTGGGCGCTCTTCAGTTTCCTCTGCTGAGCCAAGGGCAGCATGCGGGGGGGGGGGCTGAACACCCTTTGAGTGATGGGTCTCCAGCCTCCCTCTGGCTCTGGACGGTCAGAGCCACCAGGTCTGCCCCAACCTCCATGGCCCATCCATGGGCGCGACACAGAACAGCCCTAATGACGTGCATGCACACAGCGCTGCCCCCCCACTGACACCAGAGATGCCAAGGGCCTGTGAGGGTGTTGGGGTGGCACGTGGGAAAGGCAGTGCCAGGAGGGGGCCCTGGTAGAGAGACTGACTCTGCGGGGGGGGGAGAGAGAGAGAAACAGCCCCTCCACTCAGAGTGCTGATTTGCCCACGGCACCCTTGTCTTTTGGGCCACGTGCCCGAGCCAGACCCTTGTGTGGTTCTCTGTGGGCCTGCCATGCCATCGCCCTGTCTGTCAAGGACTGGCTACCTTCTTCCCAGCCTGCAAGGTTGATGACGCACCCCATACCATTCGCCCGGCGGCCCCAACAGCAGGGGGCATGGGCCTGGCCAAGGCCATCATGGCACTTATTCTGCCCTGGACAATGGACCCTGTGCCCACGCCGTGTCCATGTGTGCCTGTCCTTGGCTGGGAAAGGCTCGGCCAGTGTGATGATGACAAAACTGATGGAGCATTTACAAGCCAGGGAAGAGAAGACAGATGCTGAAGAGTTTGTGCAGCTGAACAGCCTGGAAATCCACAGCCTTGGGTTCAGCCAAGGTAGAGCCACTCTGGCTGAACCCAAGGGAAAGGGCCCCCAAAGAAGACAGCCTCTAGATCAGGGATTCCCAACGTTGGATCCCCAGATGCACAGGCAGTGGCCAAGCAAGGCTTCTGGGGATTTTAGTCCCAGCACATCTGGAAACCCAAGGTGATATTTATTACTTATTTATTTATTTGATTTTTACCCCGCCCCTCTAGACCATGTCTACTCGTGAGAAACCACCCATGCAAGGAAGTGTTTGGCCCAACAACTGATCTGCAAATGGCTTTGTTAATTTAAGGTAACTGCCAGTCAGGGTGTTTGCATCACCACCAACCAAAAGAAACGGGCCTGGATAGCAGGGGAACCTTCCACCCAGAAGGTTCTCCAGAAGGAGGGCTGCCGCCTTCTGCTAGTTTTTAAGCTAGTCAGAGACTTCCAAGGCTGTCTGTGTGGGCAAAGATTCGGTCTCAGGGCCAAGGAGAGGAAGGAAGGGACGAATATCCAAATAGCCTTCTGGCTGGTCTCCACTGCTTGCTTGGCTCTCAGCACCTGGTTTTCAGACTTCATCCAAACACAGAGGCTCCTCTTAAATATTGCAGCTGGTTGCCATAAACATGCGTCTAACAATGGTCCCTTCCTCCTGGTTGTCCCATTCAGTTCCATAGTGTGCTTTTTGAGATGAAGTTGAAACTGCACACAGAATTCCAAGCTCCAGTCTTCCTGCCACAGCTGTACAGAAAACGAGGCGGAAGACTCTCTGCCTTCACTTCTCATTCCCTTTCCCGCAGGAGCCTGAGCACAGAACGGCCAGCCTTTTCCCCAGGAGCGGCTTTCCCCATCCTTCCTGCAGCTGCGTCTCCACCAAGGATATCTTCACTTTGACTTCCAACAAAGCACAACCAAGGTCAGGTTCCTCTCCTCTCCTGGGTGCTGGACAATGAAGAGAAAAGGGTCTCCTTGAGCTCCCGGGGGCCCATCACTCTCCACGGGCCTGGCCCTCTTTCTTTGACTTGTCTAAGCTGCAGCCGGTCCAGGGCAGCAGCACACGGAGAGCACACAGGCCATCAGTTAAATTACAAGCTTGCATTCAGGATTTGTGCTTGCCAGTTTGGCAGTTCCAGCCAAACAGCGCTTTGGAATGATGACTCCAGCCAAGGGAACATGGGCTAGGATGAAGCCAGGGGTGACCTCAGACCAGCAGCTCTGATGCACTCAGAGCCCTGGGCAGTTGGTTGAAAGGCGGGGTCGCTGCCTCTTGACCTCCATGCCATTGGAGAGGTGCTGGTTGCTCCAGCTGGAGGCAGCAAGGGGCTGGTGCTAGCCCCAAGGCAGGGAGGTGCAGTTTTGAAAGCATCCAACAATCCAAGGTGGGAAACGGGGCTGGAAACTGTGGCCCGTTTGGCCCCTGGAACTCTGATGGGACAGACAGAGGCCATTTGACCCTTTCTCCCTGGGAGAAACGCCACTGTGCTGCTCACCCCGCCCCCTCTCAAAAGAAAGTGCCATGCAAGAGAAGCAAACCGAAGCTGGCTCAGGTGTGCAATAGCCCTCCGATGTCCCTCTGGTTCAGAAGCTGCCAGCATCTCAGCAGCATCCACTCGCAGAGGGGCATATACATGCAGCCACACACACTCACTTGCACACCGATGGACACATGCACACACTGCCCCTCACCTACTCACACCTGAATGGCCGCTTTCCTCAGCTCAGGCCTGACCACCCAGAAGCCGCCTAGAGTGGTCCAGTGGGCCAGATAGGCGGGGTATAAGTTAAATAAATAAATAAATAAATAAATAAATAAATAAATAAATAAATAAATAAATAAATAAATAATAATAATAATAATAATAATAATAATAATAATAATAATAATAATAATAATAATAATAATAATAATAATAATAATAATAATAATAATAATAATAATAATAATAATAATAATAATAATAATAATAATAATAATTCTGTGACTCAGAGCATCTCTTCCTCAAAGAGGGCACCCCCAGCCCGGCATCCCGGACCCTTCAGGCGACGGTGGTGCCACACGGTGGGACATTCAGAGAGCTGCCCTCCAGCAGCTGGCTTCCCTCTTGGGTTCGCTATTGCCTGGGGTGGTGGGGCTGGGGCCGGTGTACTCTACTCTGCCTTTTTGCCACCCCCAGGCAAGGAGGAGGAGGAAGAGGAAGAGGAGGCAGGGTGGTGGGTGGCAGTGGCGGCAGTGCAGGGTGGAAGGCTGCCGCCCAGCAGGCCCACGAGGGGAAGGGTGGCCTCCTTCTATCAGGTGAGACTAAGCACACACACACACACACACACCCCAGGCCGGCTGCCTTCTCTGCCCCTCGTCTCCAGGTCAGGTGCTCTCTCCCCCCCCCCCAGGGGCACCTAGGCAGCAGCCCTGTTTGATCCAAAGCCCCCCCCCCCGCCTCGCTGCTCCCTTTGCCCACCAGGCTCCTCCTTGGCTGCTACTGGCTCACAGCTCAGGCCCCTGGGCCCCTGGGTGGGGTCGGGGCTGCCCCCGCAGAGGCCTGCCTGTCGCTGACCTCTTCCAGCCCTTGGCCAGGCCTCTGGGCAGCAGCTGTCCCCCTCCCAGCTCCTGGAACGGGCTCGCCAGCCCGTTGCCACCCCTCACCCCCCCACACACACACACCCAGGCCGTCACCTGGGAGAAGCTTCCGCTCACACTTCATCAGAGGTGCTGCCACACCATTCACAGCTCCTTCAGCCAGAGCCCCAGGCAGGCACACACCTACACACACACACACATATACAGAGAGAGAGAGAGATGGGGCCGGCGCCAGCAGCGCAACCTCCTCCTGCCGGAGAAGGATCGCCTCTGGTGGCCGGCAGTGGGGGCTGCTCCCTCCCTCCCTCCCTCCCTCCTGTCCCGCCGCTGGACTCCGCTGAAGGCTGGGCTTCAGAGCTTCACAGGAAAGTGTGAATTAAGGCAGGAAAAGAGCTTCTAGTCCTCCCGGCGGGGGCGGGGGGGGCGCGGGAGGATCTCCCGGGAGCCCGTCCTGCTTCGGCCTGACACCTGAAATCACAACTCACCGGTGCAGCTGAACGAGGCGGCCCTGGGGGTTCCTCGCCCCTCCCCGCCCACGCGCCCACACCGCCTCTCCAACCAAGCGGCCTCCCCTTTGGGCTCTGCTTGGGGCACTGCGGGCCGAGAGGGATGCTTTTCCACCTCGGAGGTGAGAGAGAGGCCGGGCGCTCCGGGCCCCCTCTAGCCCCCCTCTTAGGAACCTCCTCCTCTTTTCCTCCGGCGGCTGGGCTGCGTTTCAGAGTTTCCCACAGGGAGGGACCTGGGAAGGAGGAAGCCCCTCCGGCACTGCCGGTCCCTCTCCCCCGGCCCGCCCCGCTCCTCGGCCCAGCGACGACCTTGCAGAGGAGACTCACACCGTCCGGGACGTGGCTGAGAAGGCGCCCCAGCAGCAAAGCCCTCGCCTCCGGCCTCCTGCACCCCCCCTCAACTATAGCCGGACCTCCCGCCGCGGGCGCAAGCAATGCGCGGAGCCTCTCTCACGCATGCACGCGCGCGGGCGCAGAGAGAAAGTGACAGGGAGAGAGGTGGCAGGGCAGGGCAGGGCCGTCCCCAGGGCCAGGGGGTGGGGAGGGGGAGTTCCGCGCCCCATCGCGCAAAACTCCTTCGCGTGGCCCGATGCGCCTGTAGGTGAGCGCCCGCTCGCGGCGAGGGGCGGTCCACCCCCCCCAGTGCGGCGCCATCGCTCCTGTTCCAAAGGGACGCGTGCATGCTGGAAGCGGTGGGGAGGAGCTTTTTAATGAGCAAAAGGGGGCTTCAGCCCGTTTGAGGCTCAGTCCCTCTGGAGCGCAAGACTTTCTCCCCCACACCCAGCTCGGCTCCCCACCCGCTTCCGCCACCCCCACCCCCATCCCCGCGGCAGGCAGAGGTCTCGCCCCTCTTCGGGCCTGCCTCGGCCAACTTTTGCCTTGGCTTCAGCAGCGGCGCCCAAGAGCACTTCTGCGGACGTGCAGAGCGTCACGCCCCACTGCCGAGTACCGGGGCACTTCTTTCGGGCGGGGGCTCAAGCCTTTATGAAGGCCAGATCCTTCTCTGGGAAGCTCCGGGCGCAGATACGGGGGGGGGGGGAGGCTCCACAGGCGAAGGAAAGGCGCTCTGCATCTGCTCAGAGGGAAACCGCCCTTCTCCGTTGTCCTGCCCCGAGAACTGAACCTCGACGAGGCGGCCGGTGAGTTTCCCCGCCGCTCCCCCGCGCCAAGCCCCTGCAAGTCCGCTGGCGGCGGAGACGGGGAGAAGGAGACCCCCCCCCCCCAGGAGGAGGAGGGCGCCTTCCTTCAGGCCCCAGTGGGGCCAAGAGCACGAACCGGCAGCCTTGGAGGCGGCCCAGCGCGTGGGCCGGAGGTCGGCCGGCCGCCCCACCTGCGCCCACCGGCCCACCTGCGCTGCTCCACCGGCCCCGTCCCTCCTCTGCGCTTCCCCGGAAAGAAAGATGGGGGAGCCATCCAGCAGAAAACGAGGGAAGGCAGGCGGCCTCGTTGCCCTGGAAACGAGAGGGCCTCCTTGAGCAGCTGGTTGCCATGGAGATGGCAGATGGGGATACGCGCGCACACGCGCGCTCACATGCACGAACACCCGGAGTCCAGAAATGCCAAGCGCTCAGCGGCTGAAGCGGGTCGTTTCCGGACCGAGAGGGCGAGAGAGATTACCGTATTCCCTTCGGTCTTGCAGTGCCCCTCCACGCACTGTACGTGTGTATATGCACACAAACGCACGCATGAAGGCGCCCCGCCCCACAAAAAGGCCTTTCTCTTCGCCGCACAGCCCCCGCGGGAGAGGAGGGGAGAGGGCGCCCCCTGCCGCCGGGGGCCGGGCTCGCCGGGGCGGACGAGGCGCGCACTTCGCCTTGGCCGCAGAGCTGCGGACAGCTCGCTCGCGCGCGCGCGCGCCCGCCTCCCCCCACCCCCACCCCGGCGCGCTCCGCCCCGAGACGCGCGGTGCCATCCTGCCGGCTCTGAGCCAAAGCTGCGGTTGCCATGGCAGCTGCGTCCGGGCCGGTCTCGATCAGGGTTTATTTTAAGAAACGCGTTGGCTCCCGGAGGCTCCCCCGGGCTCGGAGGGGCCGCCGTCACCGCCTCCTGTGGGCCCCGTCCCCGCGGCAAGGCGGAGGTCCAGACGGCGGGCGGGCGGGCAGAGGGTCCTGCTCTCCCCCCTCCGGCCGCCGCCCCCGGAGCCCTTTGGGGCCCCAAACGCCCGCTCGGGCAGAGCTGCGTCTCTTGGGGGGGGGGAGAGGGCGCCCCTGCCCACCCCCAGTGCGGAGGGACCCACGCACCAGCCTCCGCCCCCCCCCCCCCGCCGGCCCTGATTCCGGAGGGCGCTCGGTGCACGCGCGCAGCCTTCTGCGACGCCTTGGGCTCCAAAAGCGTCCCGGGGCCGGCCGGGGCCGAAAGGAGGTCCTCAAGGAGCTGGGGCTGCAGGTCAGGATGGTGAGGGGGGGCGGGGGTAGCTTGCAGGTCGGGATTAAGACTGGCACGAAAGGGAGGCGGTTGCAGGAAGGAGGGGGGGGTCAAGCCTTGCAGATGCGTTGGGAGTCCACGAAGCCTGGTGCTTTGTTCTTTCTTTCTCTCTCTCTCTCTCTCACACAAACACAACACACACCCTGTGGGGTGGGCGCAGGGCCGTGGCAGGTTTGGCTCTGACCACGAGAGGCCATCCCACCCATTCGGTCTCAAGGTGTTCTTGCCACGGGGCGGCCCAACTCCCCTTGGCAGGATCCGGGGCGGGCGGGCGGCGCGGGGGGGGGAGTCTCTCTCCGTCTCCCCAGCGGCCGCGACCGGAGCCGGCGCGCCCCGCCAGGGTGTCCAGGGGCCTGATCGGTGGCCCCGGCCGAAGGAAGGACAGGGGCTCGGAGGACAGGGGGCGAGAAAGGAGGCCAGGCCCGGGGGTGCCCCGGACGGGAAGCGGGCGCCGCTCACGGGCCGCACAATTCAGCCCGAGCAGGAGGGGAGCACGGGGCCGGGGCCGGGGCCCAGGGCCTGGCTCCCGTGACAGGGGCCCCCTTCCCTTGCAAGAGAAGCTGGGGCAGGAACCCAGACAGGCGCCCCCCCCCGATCTACGGGTTCCCGTGATCAGAAGCCCCAGAAGTGCTGCTGCCCTCGCTGGCCCCGACGCCCACCCCGCCCGCACCCGGCTCCGCTCAAAACTCCCGGTGGGACGCCAGGAGTGGGGTCCGGTGGGGTGCGTGGGTGGGTGGGTTGAGGAGGGCGCGACGGCTGCGCGGAGCCCAATTGCCGCACTCGCTCACACACGCACCCCCGCGCAAGGCGCGCTGCCCCTCTCGTGGACCCCTTGTGGCATTACACGCCAGAGGGACTCTGCCCGGGACGGCTGCCACGTGGGGCCCGGGGGGGGCGCTCCCGGGGTGGGCGCCCCCCGCTCCCCGCTCCCCTCGCTTGCTCCGAAGGGAGGCCAGCAGTCCTGCCAGCGACCGACTCTCCGGCTGCCCGCCGCCGGGGCTGGGCGCGGCGGGGAGGAATCTTGAGCTCCAGTATCTCAGGTGGAAATACAGCGGTCCGTTTACAGCGATGATCATCCCTCTTTGAACAACTTGTTAGTCGATGGAAATTAAGTAGCAATCGTCAACTGCCGTCCAATCAATTCTGACTTCCTTATGGCAACCCTTTTCGGGGTTTTCTAGGTAGAGACCATGCAGAAGTGGTTTTCCCTTCCCTTCCTCCGGGACGGGGTGCAGCTCTCCCCGAAGGCCACCCTCCCCAGGCTGGCCCTCCTCCCACGAGGCACCACCGTGAGGAACCGACCAAGCCTGCCCCAAACCTCAGCACACCTGCCTTTTTTGGGGAAACTGATGGAAATACAGGCTAGCCTGATGCTTTGAGTTGTCACTGTATTTTTTTTCCAAATGGGACCACCAGCGGTTTTAAGAAAGATTATTCATATACAGACTTTGGAACTGCCTCCCACTGGAGGCCAGGCTGGCCGCACCGTTGCTGTCCTCCTTCCACAAGCAGACCTTTCTCTTCAGGCAAGATTTCCCTGAGTGACTTGCAGTTTAAAAGTGGTTTTTAAATGGTTTGGTGTGCATTTTTGTTGCTTTTAAATCTGTTTTAGCAATGCTTTGAGCTGTCATTTTAAATATGTTTATTTAATTAATTTTAAAATATTTGAGTAATTTACTTTTTAAAGCTTTTAATAGTGTTTTTAACGATGTAGGCCACATTGGGTCCTTTTTTAAAAAGAAGAAAGACAGGGTAAAATGCTTTAAATAAATAAATTAAATTAATAGTAAAAATAGATAAAATACAGTGGTCACCTCAGCCTTTTCCTCATTCCTAAACAAAATGAGCTGGCAATTCTCAGCCCCACCAATTCCTCAACTGAACTGTGAGCTGTTTTACCTTCAGATCAAATGGCTTCAAACTGGTCGCTCAGTTCCTTCAGGGCCCAGAAGGTTCGGGAAGAAGGGGAGGGGAAGGTGGCTTGTGCTCGCGACAGAAACCCCAGCTCTAAACAGGGCGCCCGGGGCAAAGGCTCCGCGGAGTCTCCCGGGCTCCCTGCATAAAACCCTCCAGCCACAAGAGGGAGCACCGCGCCTGGCCTTGTGCGGAGCTGGCTAGATTAGACGAGGGAAGGAAAGAGAGCCCCGGGAGCGAGCAGGCGGCGGGGGGGGGGGGTCGGTGCGCGCGCGCGCGCTTCTGGGGTGGGGGTGTCCTTGCAATAGGGCGCATATATTTCTAACGCTTGCCATGTAATCTGATGAAGGGGGGGGAAAGCCCGCACAAACAGGGCGCGCAGAAAATGTTATATGTCCAAAAATAAAAAATAAAAATCACATGAATATATACCTGGAACGGTGTCTATTTGAAAGACTCCCCCAGAAGTGCTTCATTTGATGGGATGGGAAAGTGTAAATAATAATAATAATAATAATTTAAAAAGCACACATTAGCAGAATGGGATAGAAAAATCCATGCATTGATTAGTCAAAATATGTATGAAAATACCCATGGATTTCCAGTCACAAAAGCAGTGGGGGGGGGGGAGCCTCACAATCCAGCCAAACTCAATGAAGGGCCCAGAGAAGGAGAGCGGAAGAGATTTTCACATCTGCACGGAGGGCCGCCTCTTACCAGCTGTTGCCAAGCAAAGGGGGGGGCATCAGCCCACCCTGGGAGAGGACAATGCCTGGGGACAAGGCAGGAAGGTGTTACATACAGCACTGATGTTACCTGTCTGTCATGGGTTGGAGGGAAAGTTCCATCCTATGGGGAGTGGAAGGCGGGACATCAGGAGGAGGGGCTGTACTGTATATATATGTGGAGCTTGTGTGGAGAAGCAGGAGAAGCTGGGAGAGAAGCTGTGAAGAAGAAGCTGGTGTGGGAGTCTGTGTGTCAGACAGGGTACTACTGTGTGTCAGTCAGTACCAACCTGATAGGTTCAGGTGTCTTTATGGGTAGCCAGAACTGATAGGTTCAGGGTCTGTGCTTTATTTAAAGGTGTTCTGTGTGAACCAACCTGGTGTATGTATGATTGAGACTAAGCCACGTTACTGTATCTTATTCACTTGATCATTTTATTTTTCCCTGTGTGTTATTTAAATAAACCTTATTCTTTTATTTGTTAAAAATCCATCCCTGGTCTGTGTGACTTCTTACAGGGAATGGTTGGTGGCAGCTTAGTGAAACTGTGGCATATCCCAGTAGGTCTGGGGTTGTCACATTGATTGGTGTCCAGCGTGTGGGATACGACTGGTCCAGTTGTCCAGTGGTCCAGCAAAGCCTTGGCAAGTGTGCCCAGAGCAAGGGGGGTCTAGTCAGGGACAATCTGAGAGCGCGTAGGTAATCTTCTAGGCTTACCTCACGGGGAGGTAGGCTAGTGGAAGAACGTGTGACCTCAGATTGGTGGGACTAGATTAGGGAGCTCTGAGGCAACCTGTTTTGGCGGGAAAAAGGCTGAGGCAAAGCTGAGTGAAGTAGCAGTGATCTAGCCTGTCTGCTGAGAGGCCTAGCAGAGGGGGGTGGACTCTGGCTGGCAACAGTTGCAAGTTAGTGCTGAAGAACAGCAGCAATCTATAGAAGGCTGGTTCTGAGGCAAAAGAGAAAAAAAAAGTGGTCGCTTTATTTTGAGGCTTGACTTTTGAAAGCAGCCTGTTCTGGGGGGGGGATTATGCCCTTGACTCGAAGCCAAATGGCAGAAATGGGTGAAGTGAGGGAACCCCAGGTAGACCAAGGTTCTGAGGATGAATTTGGCTCAGTGCAGGATGAGAGCACGGGAGAACTGACCTCAGAACTTAGAAAAATGCTCCTAGCCCAACAGCATGAATTTAGGATGAAACAATTGGAAAGGGAGGCCAGAGAAAGAGCTGAAATCCGTCAGGCAGAGGCAGATGCCAAGAAAAGGGGAATGGCCATGAGGATAAAAGAGATGGAACTGAAACACCAAATTAGAATGGTACAATTGGAATTGGATTTCCTAAATAAGTTTATTAACAATTTATCAGTTGAAGAAATGTCAAAGAAAGAAAAGTATGAGGCTCAGGTCAGACAAAGTGAGCAAGATCTTGAAAAATATAATCAGCAAAAAGACATTAAATTAAAAGAAATCAGAGATAAGACTGAAGAAAAAGTAAAAGAGATAAAAGCTAGGGCTGAGGAAGAACTTTTACAGATCAGGGCTGAGTTTGAGGCTAAGCAAAAGGAGCTGGATTTGAGAATAAAAGAGAAGGAATTGCAGCTAGAAAAGAAACCAAAAGAAGGCACACAGGTTAAGGCACAACATCAAAACCTGAATTATTCTGAAGAAAACATGAGGGAAACATGGGACCCTAAGTACTCCAAAGGGTTAGTTCAGAGCCCGCCAAAAATGGGCGGCCATTTTGTTGATAAAACTTCTGGGCAGAGCCAGTCCAGGAACCAGATTTTGGAGGGAAAACCAAAACCAGATGAGAAAGACTCCAAGTACAGCAGAAAATGTTATTTCTGTCAGGGAAAGGGCCATCTAATCTCAGAGTGTGAGAAATGGAAGCAGCTAAAGGGAAATGTGCCTCATGATTTGAGTGGAACCAAGCCAAAAGCTGTGTTCTGTGTCCAGAAAGAGCAAAGCTCCTTGCCACTGAGGGAGCCTGTTGCCATGGCTACTCAATCTGGAACAGATACATCTGCTGATCAGGCTGGGGAGAATGGTCCTCTTGTGGAGGTCAAGCGCTGCTTGCTAGTGAGAACAGATTCACAGTTGTTTGAAACCGCAGGGGTGGACGTAGGAATACTTGACCATCAGTATAGGGGGCTAAGGGATACTTGTTCCCAGGTGACCCTGTGCCATCCAGATATTATTCCTAGGGAGTATATAATCCCGAATGAGAGCATGAAGGTGGCAGGGATTGAGGGACAGGTGATCTCGCTGCCAGTAGCTGAGGTACCTGTGAACTTTCAAGGCTGGAGGGGAGTTTGGCGGCTAGCGATTTCATCGACTCTGCCAGCAGCCATGCTCGTGGGAAATGACCTGGCTGAACATGTGAAACGGGTGCTAGTGATTACACGCTCACAAGCCACCACGGGGACAGTTCAGGGGGGTACTGATGAGCCCGAGACGGAAGCAGAGGGGAGTTCCGAGGCTGTGGTGGAAACCTTAACCACAGACAGCCGATTTGGCCAAGAGCAAAAGGCAGACGCCACTCTCCAAAAGTGTTTTGAGCAGGTGACAGACGCCCAGCTAACACCTGAAACCCCAGTGAGATTTCGAGAGGAAAAGGGGATTTTATATAGAGAGACCCTGAGGAATATCTCAAAAGGGGGAGATGGGATCAGAAGTCAGCTAGTGGTACCTGAAAAGTATCGCCCCATGATCTTACAAAGGGGGCACTCTGACATGTTTGCTGCGCACTTAGGGGTGAACAAAACACAACAGAGAATTACACAGAATTTTTACTGGCCTGAAATAGGGAAGCAGATCAAGGAGTTCTGTAAACAATGTGATGTGTGTCAGAGGCAGGGGAATAACCGTGACAGGACCAAAGCAAAGTTGTGCCCTTTGCCTGTGATTGACACTCCGTTCAAATGCATAGGGGTGGATATTGTGGGACCTTTGCCCAAGGCCACAAAGAGGGGGAACAGGTTCATTCTCACCATTGTGGACCATGCCACGAGGTACCCTGAAGCCATACCCTTGACTAACATTGAAACTAACACAGTGGCAGATGCCTTGGTGGGGTATATGTCCAGGATGGGATTTGCCTCAGAAATAATCACAGATTTGGGCACATCGTTTACATCGAAGCTCATGAAACGGTTGTGGCAAATCTGTGGAATTAAACACAAGGAAACCACTGCCTATCACCCCGAAAGTAATGGGTTAACGGAGAAGTTCAATGGGACTCTAATGCGCATGATTAGGGCTTACTTGGCAGAGAATCCAAACAATTGGGACCAGAAGCTGCAATCCCTTTTGTTTGCTTATCGATCAGTGCCACAAGCCAGTACCGGGTTCAGTCCGTTTGAACTTTTGTTTGGGAGAAGGGTGAAAGGGCCACTTGATTTAATCAAGCAAAATTGGGAGCAGATCACCCAGGATGACCCACAAGATGTTGTGACATATATAGACTCTTTAATGAATGACCTAAAGAGAAACCTAGAGCTAGCAGCAGAGAACCTGCAAGCTCAGAAGGTCAGACAGAAAACCTGGTATGATCAGAAAGCCAGGGAGAGGCACTTTAACCCAGGGGAGGAAGTGCTTTGGCCTAGGCCCTGCAAAGAGAACAAACTGCAGCTGGGTAGCCCAGAAACAAAATACTTGGGTCACATAGTAGGGGGAGGAGTGATCAAACCCCTAGAGGCCAAGATAGAAGCAGTTCGTGATTGGCCTAGACCCAACACCAAGAAAAAGGTCAAATCATTTCTTGGGTTGGTGGGCTACTACAGGAAGTTCATCCCGAGGTTTAGCGAGATTGCGGCTCCGCTGACCGATCTGACGAGGAAGAAGACTGATGACCGCATCCCGTGGACCAGCGACTGTGAGGAGGCGTTCCAGAGGTTGAAGGAGGCCCTCATCAACTATCCAGTGCTGCGTGCTCCAGACTTCGACCGGGAGTTCATCATCTACACCGATGCGTCTAACAGCGGGGTAGGAGCAGTTCTTTGCCAGGAGGATGAAAATGGTGACCAGCATCCAGTGTCCTACCTGAGTTGGAAACTCCAAAAAGGTGAGAGACATTTGGCAACTGTGGAAAAGGAGTGCCTGGCCATAGTCTACGCGATCCAGAAGGCCAAGCCTTACATCTGGGGAAGACATTTTATTCTGTGCACTGACCATTCACCACTGCAATGGTTAAAGACAATGAAAACCCACAATAGTAAATTTATGAGGTGGGCTTTAAACCTGCAGGACTATGACTTTGAAGTGAAGGTGGTCAGAGGGTCAGTGAACTGTGTTGCTGACGCCTTGTCAAGAAGACCTGAAGAATGAAGACGGCGAAAGAAACATGGACTATGTATATATTTTGGTGACCAAAGGTTAAATGTACTTGTTTATTAAACATGTTTGGTTTGTATGAATAAAAGTAACTGGATGTATTGTAAATGGTAAATTTTTAAATGCCTAATTGATATGTTTATCCTAGAGTAAGTATGGTATCTTATTGTATAACTGTTTTTGTATGTTTTGGATCCAGGTTGTTTTTTGGAGAAAAGCACTTTAGCTTTCCCCCTACAAAACAACTTATAAAGAGGGGAGGTGTTACATACAGCACTGATGTTACCTGTCTGTCATGGGTTGGAGGGAAAGTTCCATCCTATGGGGAGTGGAAGGCGGGACATCAGGAGGAGGGGCTGTACTGTATATATATGTGGAGCTTGTGTGGAGAAGCAGGAGAAGCTGGGAGAGAAGCTGTGAAGAAGAAGCTGGTGTGGGAGTCTGTGTGTCAGACAGGGTACTACTGTGTGTCAGGCAGTACCAACCTGATAGGTTCAGGTGTCTTTATGGGTAGCCAGAACTGATAGGTTCAGGGTCTGTGCTTTATTTAAAGATGTTCTGTGTGAACCAACCTGGTGTATGTATGATTGAGACTAAGCCACGTTATAGTATCTTATTTACTTGATCTTTTTATTTACCCTGTTTGTTATTTAAATAAACCTTATTCCTTTGTTTGTTAAAAATCCATTCCTGGTCTGTGTGACTTCTTATAGGGAATGGTTGGTGGCAGCTTAGTGAAACTGTGGCATATCCCAGTAGGTCTGGGGTTGTCACAGAAGGATGCCCAGACCAGCCTATTTTAGTGACAGGTGGATGTTTCTACCCCATATTTCTGTTTTACAAGAAGTGGCTTACACTGAGAATAGGAACAAGTGGGGGCTCTAAGAACAAAAGAGCCAGTTTGTAAGGAGCGCAGAGCAGCCCTGGAGAGACTGGCCAGGGAGGGCAGTCCAAAGCCGGAAGCTCCAGCCACCAGCCCTGAAGGGGAGGGCTGGGAGCCCAGGGGGGAGGAGGAGGAGGAGGAGGAGGCAGACCAGCAGGGGTGGGGGGGTTGGTGGGGAGAGATGCAAGCAACAGGGAGTTCCATCCCCTGCCCAGTTCACCACCTGCACACATTTAGCGGGGGGGGGGAGAGGCCGTCTGGCCCTTCTCTGCCACTGGCATCAGCTGAGTCTGCATCCCAGGTAAAGCAAGGCAAGGCACAGGAACAGCCAAAGAGGCAGGGCACCAGCACCAGCACGGTCTCCCTAGGGCCTCCCCTGCCAGGGGGCTCTTCCAGACAGACACCCCGGGGGGGGGTGTCGCAAAGCAAGGGGTTTCTGGTGCTCAGAAAACTACGTGGGTATCCAGCAGCTGGGCTGGAGATACAGAGGAGGGCAAGGCTGTGGGGGATGGACAAGAAGGCCTGAACTCAGGCGGGCAAAGAGTGGTCCGTCCTCCCTCCACATGGGTGTCAGGCTGCCACTCTCATCAGCTTCTGGCCAGCACGGCCATGAGGGGAGAGGATGCTGGAAATGCTGGTCCACCACCAGGCCCATTTGTTCTATCTCTTATTTGAGAGAGAGAGAGAGAGAGAGAGAGAGAGAGAGAACTCAGCTAGATTTCTGAAACAGTTATTAACAGATCAGCACTAGCCTTATACATTTATGGAGAAAGGAAACGCTTTGATCAACTGGTTAACCCCGTCCTCCCAGGCCTTCCTCTTGAGGGCTTTTGCCTCGGGAGAAATAAAGAAAAATGTGACCAGCGGCCAGGCATTTTCGGGAGTGGCTCCGTCTTTGTGGAACAGACTTCCTTTGGAAGCAAGACAGGTCTCCTCCCTCCAAAGTTTTAGAAAACGTGTTAAAATCAAATAGTTCTTATAGTTGATTTATAGGGGAGGGGAAACAATGAGAAGTGTATTCTTGCTTGGTTCTAATTTTGGTTTGTTTCATGTAAACTGCCACAAGTAGTAATTTCACTCAGTCACTTGGTATATAAGCTGGCTGGCTGGATGGATGGACGGATGGACGGACAGACAGACCGATGGATGGATGGACGGACAGACGGACCAATGGATGTATGCTTGCTTTGAATTGCTTGGCTATCACACAGTGGTTTTTAAATCCATGATTTTACAAAGTTTCACTTCTCCTTTTAAAACTTCCCTTGCTGGCCCCACACAAGCTGATCCTCAGACAGCAGCTAACAGAACCCTCTCCTCGAGCCACCGGACACCCAGGGTGCCAACACTGGCCTTTTCCTCTCAGCCCATTTCTTTAAATCTTATTTTTGAGTTCCTGCCAAGTGACACAGTCTTCCCCCTCGTATAGCTGATAAACCACGATGCTTTCTTTCTACACCTGAGATCTTCTCGTGATCAGTTTATCTGTTAAAGGTGAGACACCAGTTTTACAGAAATGATAAGAGGGGTCCAGATGTGTTGTTCTGGGCAACAACAACCCCCAGAATGCCACCAGAGGCACCACTAGTCACTGCCTTCAACGGTTACCAGTTGATGACTCGGGACGGATACATAACATTTATTTATTTATTTATTTATTTATTTATTTATTTATTTATTTATTTATTTATTTATTTATTTATTTATTTATTTACTTACTTACTTACTTACTTACTTACTTACTTACTTACTTACTTATTTATTTATTTATTTATTTATTTATTTATATCCCGCCTGTCACATACAGCACTGATGGTACCTGTCTGTCATGGGTTTGGAGGGAAAGTTCCATCCTATGGGGAGTGGAAGGCGGGACATCAGGGGGGAGGAGCTGTACTGTATATATATTTGGAGCTGGTGTGGAGAAGTAAGAGTTGGAGTCTGTGTGTCAGACTGGGTACAACTGTTTGTCAGTTAGTACATACCTGATAGGTTCAGGTTTCTATCTAGGTAGCCAGAACTGATAGGTTCAGGGTCTGTGCGTTACCTTAAAGTGTTCCGTGAGAACCAATCTGTTGTATGTGTATGATTGGGACTACACCAAGTTCCAGTATCCTATTTACCTGATCCTTTTATTTACCCTGTTTGTTTTTTCAATAAACCTTGTTCTTTTGTTTATTAAAATCCATTCCTGGTCTGGGTGACTTGGTAGAGCGAATGGTTGGTGGCAGCCTAACTACAGGGTGGGATACTCCAGTAGGTCTGGGGTTGCTACATTTATTGGTGTCCAGCGTGTGGGATACGACTGGTCCAGTTGTCCAGTGGTCCAGCAAAGCCTTGGCAAGTGGGCCCAGAGCAAGGGGGGTCTAGTCAGGGAAAATCTGAGGGCACGTAGGTAATCTTCTAGGCTTACCTCACGGGGAGGTAGGCTAGTGGAAGAACGTGCAAACTCAGATTGGGGGACTAGATTAGGGAGCTCTGTGGCAACCCGTTTGGCGGGAAAGGGCTGAGGCAAAGCTGCGTGAAGTAACAGTGATCTAGCCTGTCTGCTGAGAGGCCTAGCAGAGGGGGTGGATTCTGCCTGGCAACAGTTGCAAGTTGGTGCTGGAGGGACAGCAGCAGTCTATAGAAGGCTGTTTCTGAGGCAAAAGGGAAAAAAGTCGTCATTTTATTTTGAGGCGTGACTTTTGAAGGCAACCTGTTCTGGGGGGATTATGCCCTTGACTCGAAGCCAAATGGCAGAAATGGGGGAAGTGAGAGAACCACAGGGAGACCAAGGTTCTGAGGAGGAATTTGGCTCAGTGCAGGATGAGAGCACGGGAGAACTGACCTCAGAACTCAGAAGAATGCTCCTAGCCCAACAGCATGAACTGAGGGTGAAGGAAATGGAGGGAAAGGACAGGGAGAAACAAAGACAATTTGAGTTAGAAAGAATGGCGTTTGAAAGGGAAGAGAAACAGAGACAGTTGGAGTTAGAAAGAATGGCGTTTGAAAGGGAAGAGAAACAGAGACAGTTGGAGTTAGAAAAAATGGCGTTTGAGCTGAAGAAGATGGAAATAATGAGCAGAAATAGGAATAACAATAATAATGAGGGGAACCCAGGGAATGGGGAAGGCAGCCTGTCTAAAACTGACCTGAAGAAATTCCCTGTGTACAACAAGGGAGATTGCCCTGAGGTGTTCTTTTCCCTCGTGGAAAGAGCGTTTGTGGACTTCTCAGTAAGGGAAACTGAGAAGATGACCATTATGCGATCTTTAATCAGTGGCAGCCTGGCAGAAGTCTATGCAGAGATGCCAGTGGAACTGCTGAAGGACTTCGCTGAGTTTAAAAAACTGGTGTTTGCCCGGCATGGGATAAATGCTGAACAGCTGAGGCAAAAATTCAGGTCACTCACAAAAAAACCAGAGCAGACTTTTACCCAAGTGGGGGCCCAACTGGTGAGGTTGCTAGAGAAATGGCTGTCTCAGGAGGGGACAGAGACCTTCCAGCAGCTCAAAGACCTGATAGCGCTGGAACAGTTTTATTCAGTCCTGCATGGGGAACTAAAGTTCCATGTGAGGGAGAGGAAACCTAAATCGGTGACAGAAGCGGCAGAGATCGCAGATTTTATTTCCCAAATAAGGAAGCCCTTAGGTGCTGAGGGGAGAACTGTGGGTAAGCCCAAAGAAACCTACAGCAGGTACTCTCAGGGACCAGGGAAAAACCAGCAAGGGGGAGGGGCCCATGTTGAAGGGAAGCCCTCAGACATGAAACCACCAAGACCTCAGATTTTGGAGGGAAAACCAAAACCAGATGAGAAAGACTCCAAGTACAGCAGAAAATGTTATTTCTGTCAAGGAAAGGGCCATCTAATCTCAGAGTGTGAGAAATTAAAGCAGCTAAAGGGAAATTTGCCTCATGATTTGAGTGGAACCAAGCCAAAAGCTGTGTTCTGTGTCCAGACAGAGCAAAGCTCCTTGCCATTGAGGGAGCCTGTTACCATGGCTACTCACTCTGAACCAGTTACATCTGCTGATCAGGCTGGGGAAAGTGGTCCTCTTGTGGAGGTCAAGCGCTGCTTACTAGTGAGGACAGATTCGCAATTGTTTGAGACCGCAGGGGTGGACGTAGGAATACTTGACCATCAGTATAGGGGGCTAAGGGATACATGTTCCCAGGTGACCCTGTGCCATCCAGACATTATTCCTAGGAAGTATATAATCCCAAATGAGAGCCTGAAGGTGGCAGGGATTGAGGGGCAGGTGATCTCACTGCCAGTAGCTGAGGTGCCTGTGAGCTTTCAAGGCTGGAGGGGAGTTTGGCGGCTAGCGATTTCATCGACTCTGCCAGCAGCCGTGCTCGTGGGAAATGACCTGGCTGAACATGTGAAACGGGTGCTAGTGATTACACGCTCACAAGCTACCACGGGGACAGTTCAGGGGGGTACTGAAGAGCCCGAGGCTGAAGCAGATGAGGGTAGTCCCGAAGCTGTGGCAGAAACCTTAACCACAGACAGCAAATTTGGCCAAGAGCAAAAGGCAGATGCCACTCTCCGAAAGTGTTTTGAAAAGGTGACAGACACCCAGCTAACACCTGAAACCCCAGCGAGATTTCACGAGAAAAAGGGAATTTTATATAGAGAGACCCTGATGAATATCTCAAAAGGGGGAGATGGGATCAGAAGTCAGCTAGTGGTACCTGAAAAGTATCGCCCCATGATCTTACAAAGGGGGCACTCTGACATGTTTGCTGCGCACTTGGGGGTGAACAAAACACAGCAGAGAATCACACAAAATTTTTATTGGCCTGAAATAGGGAAGCAGATCAAGGAGTTCTGTAAACAATGTGATGTGTGTCAGAGGCAGGGGAATAACCGTGACAGGACCAAAGCGAAGTTGTGCCCTTTGCCTGTGATTGACACCCCGTTCAAATGTATAGGAATGGATATTGTGGGACCTTTGCCCAAGGCCACAAAGAGGGGGAACCGGTTCATTCTCACCATTGTGGACCATGCCACGAGGTACCCCGAAGCCATTCCCTTGACTAACATCGAAACTAACACAGTGGCAGATGCCTTGGTGGGGTATATGTCCAGGATGGGATTTGCCTCAGAAATAATCACAGATTTGGGCACATCGTTTACATCAAAGCTCATGAAACGGTTATGGCAAATCTGTGGAATTAAACACAAGGAAACCACTGCCTATCACCCCGAAAGTAATGGGTTAACGGAGAAGTTCAATGGGACTCTGATGCGCATGATTAGGGCTTACTTGGCAGAGAATTGGGACCAGAAGCTGCAATCCCTTTTGTTTGCTTACCGATCAGTGCCCCAAGCCAGTACCGGGTTCAGTCCGTTTGAACTTTTGTTTGGGAGAAAAGTAAAAGGTCCACTTGATTTAATCAAACAGAATTGGGAGCAGATCACCCAGGATGACCCACAAGATGTTGTGACGTATATAGACACTTTAATGAATGACCTGAAGAGAAACCTAGAGCTAGCAGCAGAAAACCTGCAAGCTCAGAAGGTCAGACAGAAAACCTGGTATGACCAGAAAGCCAGGGAGAGGCACTTTAACCCAGGGGAGGAAGTGCTTTGGCTTAGGCCCTGCAAAGAGAACAAACTGCAGCTCAAATGGGCAGGACCATACAGGGTCATTTCCAAGATGTCGGACCGGAACTACCTTATAGAACAGGAGGAACACCAAGCACGGAGGGTGGTACATGTGAATGCCCTGAAACCCTACTACAGAGGGGAACAGAGGGTTTTATTTGCCATAAAAGCAGCTGAGAGTGAGGAAGCTGAATTGCCCTTCTGGGAGGGTAGAGGGGAAGTGAAATACAACCCAGATGAGGTGAAGATCAGTCCTGCACTCACCCAAGACCAGCAGCAAGAACTAAAAGTGCTGCTCACTAAATATCATAAGGTTTTTTCAAATAAGCCGGGGATAGTGAAGGGAGTGATGCATCGGATCCACACAGGGGATGCAACCCCGCAAGCAGTATCCCCGTACCGAGTGACGGGACCCTATAGGGACAAGGTGCGGAAGGAGCTGGACGAGATGCTTAGGGAGAACATAATCGTCCCCTCTTCTAGTCCATGGTCCTCTCCGATAGTCCTGGTGGACAAGCCTGATGGGAGCATTAGATTTTGTGTAGATTACCGGAAATTAAACCGCGTAACCACTCCTGATGCCTACCCAATGCCCAGGCTAGACAACCTGATTGAAACCATAGGGGGTTGTCGGTTCATTTCATCGTTGGACCTAGTAAAGGGTTACTGGCAATTAAGGATTGATCCCAAGGATCAGGAAAAGACCGCATTTTGCAGCCCTTTCGGTCTATATGAGTTTAGAGTCCTTAGTTTTGGTCTCAGAAATGCACCAGCCACATTCCAAAGGCTGATGGACCAGACCTTAGCAGGGCTCAGTGACTTTACTGTGGCCTACATTGACGATATAGGGATCTTCAGCAATACCTGGGAAGATCACCTGAAACACCTGGAGATAGTGCTGCAGAGGTTAAGTGCAGCAGGGCTAACAGTAAAGGCAAGCAAGTGTCAGCTGGGTAGCCCAGAAATAAAATACTTGGGTCACATAGTAGGGGGAGGAGTGATCAAACCCCTAGAGGCCAAGATAGAAGCCGTTCGTGATTGGCCCAGACCCAACACCAAGAAAAAAGTCAAATCATTTCTTGGGTTGGTGGGCTACTACAGAAAGTTCATCCCGAGGTTTAGCGAGATGGCGACTCCGCTGACCGATCTGACGCGGAAGAAGACTGATGACCGCATCCCGTGGACCAGCGACTGTGAGGAGGCGTTCCAGAGGTTGAAGGAGGCGCTCATCCATTATCCAGTGCTGCGTGCTCCCGACTTCGACCGGGAGTTCATCATCTACACCGATGCGTCTAACAGCGGGGTAGGAGCAGTTCTTTGCCAGGAGGATGAAAATGGTGACCAGCATCCAGTGTCCTACCTGAGTAGGAAACTCCAGAAAGGTGAGAGACATTTGGCAACCGTGGAAAAGGAGTGCCTGGCCATAGTATACGCGATTCAGAAGGCCAAACCTTACATCTGGGGAAGACATTTTGTTCTGTGCACTGACCACTCACCACTGCAGTGGTTAAAGACAATGAAAACCCATAATAGTAAACTTATGAGGTGGGCTTTAAACCTGCAAGATTTTGACTTTGAAGTGAAGGTGGTCAGAGGGTCAATGAACTGTGTTGCTGACGCCTTGTCAAGAAGACCCGACGAGTGAAGACGGCGAAGAAACCATGGACTGTGTATATTTTGGTGACCAAAAGTTAAATGTACCTGTTTATTGAACAGGCTTGGTTTGTATTAATAAAGGTAACTTAATGTATTGCAAATATTAATGTTTAAATGCATAAGTGATATGTTTGACCTAGAATGGGTTATGGGATTGTATGATATTGTATAACTGTTTTGTTTTTTGATCCTGGTTGTTTTTTTGGAGAAAAGCACTTTAGCTTTTCCCCCGCAAAATAACTTATAAAGAGGGGAGGTGTCACATACAGCACTGATGGTACCTGTCTGTCATGGGTTTGGAGGGAAAGTTCCATCCTATGGGGAGTGGAAGGCGGGACATCAGGGGGGAGGAGCTGTACTGTATATATATTTGGAGCTGGTGTGGAGAAGTAAGAGTTGGAGTCTGTGTGTCAGACTGGGTACAACTGTTTGTCAGTTAGTACATACCTGATAGGTTCAGGTTTCTATCTAGGTAGCCAGAACTGATAGGTTCAGGGTCTGTGCGTTACCTTAAAGTGTTCCGTGAGAACCAATCTGTTGTATGTGTATGATTGGGACTACACCAAGTTCCAGTATCCTATTTACCTGATCCTTTTATTTACCCTGTTTGTTTTTTCAATAAACCTTGTTCTTTTGTTTATTAAAATCCATTCCTGGTCTGGGTGACTTGGTAGAGCGAATGGTTGGTGGCAGCCTAACTACAGGGTGGGATACTCCAGTAGGCCTGGGGTTGCTACACCACCTATCTGGTCAGTTAAGACCACTCTAGGCGGCTAGATCCAATTTAAATAGAGAAGATAGGTGCCAATTTTAAAAGGAGAGCACGAAGAAATAACTAACGCTTTTCATCCAGTGATAAGCCAATGCGAAACCAAACTTCAGTCAGGATAAATTCCGTTCAGGCCAAGAGATGAGGACAACCATGGACACCAGGAAGGAGCCGAAAAGCTTGGCTGCTGGTGCCTTTCAGTCTTGCTTGGGTGTCAGGCTCTGGGCCAGGCGAGACGGCTCTCCGGATGGAGGGAAAGGCCGTTTATTCCTTGAGCTGGTGGCCTGGGAGCTCCTCTTTCTTTTTCTTTTTCTTTTCTTTTCTTTTTCCTTTTGCTTTTTCACTGGCAATGTTCCTTCCTAAAGCACTGGAGGATATTGCCTTCTTTAATAAAATAAGGAAAATCTTCCTTGCTTTGTTGCTAGTTTTCATGACAAGCCTTTATTATTTTTGCATTCTTGTTTTTTTTCCCCCCTCCATTTTTGTGTGTTGTTTTCAAGCACTTGTAAAATTTTTGCTTGGAGAATCCTTTTGGGAACCTTGAAATTTCCACTGATGTGGTAGTAGAGATACCTTTCCTCAGTTTTTTCACAGGGAATTTAAAATATGTAGGTTGTTAGTCTGTACGAAGAAGATCTGCATTGGGTGCTTTCCATGTCAGGCTGGTATAAGTTTTGGCTGTGTTCTGGCCGGATGGTCACTTCCCATCGCTAGAGTGGAGACAAAGAGGGGCATAAAAGGCCACCTCTTCTTCCATCTGCAGAAGGGCAGGTCATCCATGCCTGATCTAAGCCTTTCTGACCGACTTAAAACAGGCAGATGGCTGGGCCACAAGAGGGATGGGTGTGAAGGGGGGGATTGTTGTTAATGGTGGGGGTGGGAGTGGCAGTGATTTCTCCTGTTCTTGGTCATTCATCTCTTAAAGAGATGGTCAGGGCATCAGAAATGAGAGATATAAACGTTCAAGGCAATGAAAGCACTCCTCCTCACACAACACACAACATTAACAATGGGGGGGGGCTTCCCAATTATCTCAACTGTGGAACGGAACCATTGGTTAGATCGAAGCTGACAGTTCAGAAATGCTGGACAGCAACACAGAGAGTCAAATGCCTGAGATGGGTTTGCATCGGTGAGCTTTTTTAAATAACCCACAGGCAAAACGACCCGCAACGGAAAAATGTGACACATCTCTAGGACTGGCCTCCTGGATTCTGGTCAAATTCATGTTGGTAGCTTTCGTGACACTGTCTAACCATCTCGCCCTCGGTCATCCCCTTCTCCTCTTGCCTTCACCCTTTCCCGACATCAGGGTCTTTTCTAGGGAATCTTCTCATGAAATGGCCAAAGTATTGGAGCCTCAGCTTCAGGATCTGTCCTTCTGAAGGGTTGATTTCCTTCAGAATGGATAGGTTTGATCTCCTTGCAGTCCAGGGGACTCTCAAGAGCCTCCTCCAGTACTACAACTCCAAAGCATTAATTCTTTGACAGTCAGCCTTCTTTATGGTCCAGCTCTCACTTCCATACATCGCTACTGAAAGAACCATAGCTATGACTTATGTGGACTTTTGTCAGCAAGGTGATATCTCTGCTTTTTAAGATGCTGCCTAGGTTTGTCATTGCTTTCCTCCCAAGAAGCAGGAGTCTTTTAATTTCATGGCTGCTTTCACCCGCTGCATGGAGCCCAAGAAGGTGAAATCTGTCACTGCCTCCATATCTTCCCCTTCTATTTGCCAGGAGGTGATGGGACCAGTGGCCATGATCTTAGTTTTTTTGATGTTGAGCTTCAGACCGTTTTTTGCACTCTCCTCTTTCACCCTCATTACAAGGTTCCTTAATTCCTCCTCACTTTCTGCCATCAGAGTGGGATTATCTGCATATCGGAGGTTGTTGATATTTCTTCCGGCAATCTTGATTCTGGCTTGGGATTCCTCCAGTCCAGCCTTCCGCATGATGTATTCTGCATATAAGTTAAATAAGCAGGGAGACAATATACAGCCTTGTCGTACTCCTTTCCCAATTTTGAACCAATCAGTTGTTCCATATCCAGTTCTAACTGTTGCTTCCTGTCCCACATATAGGTTTCTCAGTAGATAGATAAGGCGGTCAGGCACTCCCATTTCTTTTAGGACTTGCCATAGTTTGTTGTGGACAGCAGATACCGAGGGTAAGTTCAGCAACCAGGTCTGCTGCAGCAGATTTTGTTCCTACCTGGGACGTGGGGCCAATCACAGAGGACCTGCTGACCTAGACATGAGCCAGAAGGACACTTTGCACCGTCCCCACTGCCCCCTTCTGCCCAATCCGCAAACTCATGGAATGAAAACTCACACTGATGTCTTGACACTTTGGCCTCTGAAATCAGATATTGAGAAGGAGGCTTTATGAGAACAGGGATCCTTGCTCATCACTCTGAGAGGCATTTCTGCCTGTGCAACAGGATGCACACCCGCTCAGAGAACAGCCCCCTCCAGGGGCTACGGCTCATGGCCACTGGCAAGCAAGGAAGACGCCCCAGGGACCTTACTGGCAGCAAGCTCTTTTTGCCAAAAGTCTGCATCCATTCCTCCCTCTGCACACACACACACCCCGCCCTGCTGCCCTCTTTGTCTCCAGAAACCAACCCTCCCTCCCTCCCTCCCTCCTGGGCCTGCAGCGAAAGCTCTATTCCTTCTCTCTCCCTCCCCAAACCCTTATAGGCTTCTGGGCCCCCATCACTCCCCACACACCCAATGGCCTTATTCTTGCTTTCCACCCACCCAACACATCAGGAATGCTCAGGGGGTACCAGAGGCGAGGCGCTGGCCCCCTCCCCGCTGCCGCAAGGCCCCGTTGGTGTTGAAGCCTCAGAAAGTGCATGAGAAGGAGGCCGAGCAGGGCTGGGGGGTTGGGGTGGGCAGGTCAAATGGAAGAGACTGCCACCTGCAAGAGAGCTGGCAGCCTCCTCCTGCCTTGGGCAGTCTGCAGGGAAGGGTGGCTGGCAGGCAGCAGCGTTTATTCACGCCCAAACGGAAGGCAAAGGATTATCACGGATGCCTCTAGCAGATGCACTGTGACAACCGATAAATAATATCAAAGGAAGCTCAATTGCCATGATGGAGAATTGACTCTGCAGTACCAGAAACCTCTACAGTTGAAATGAGGATTTTTATTTCGTGATTTGCAAGCCGGCTTTTGTGAATACCGGAGCCTCGGACCCGAAGGGCCAGGGCTCCTCGGGCAGCTGTTCTGGTCAGAGCTGCTGCCTCTCTCAGCCACCTGCCCTTGACCGGCCTGGCCGACCCCCGCAGCGGAGGCCAGGGGTCTCCCAGGCTATCCAAGCCACCCTTGCCCCAGAGAAAGGGCCGGAGTGTCATCAGCCCACGCCCTCACCTGCCCACCTGCCTGCCTTCCCCCCACAAACGTCCAGGCTGGTAGGTATGCACCGTTTGGGCCAACGACAGAAGCCAACCAGAGCTGGCGACGCCAGGCTAGATTGTCTGACTCCATGAATTGCTGCAAATGCCCCAGGATCTTTCTCCTCACCACCTCTGTTCGTTCATTCGTTTAGTCATTTCGTCGTGTCCGACTCTTTGAGACCCCCTGGACTGGAGCACGCCCTCCTGTCTTCCACTGCCTCCCAGAGTTTGGTCGAATTCATGTTGCTCACTTCGATGACCCTGTCCAGCCATCTCGTCCTCTGTCGTCCTCTTCTCCTCTTGCCTTCACACTTTCCCAACATCAGGGTCTTTTCCAGGGAAAGCCAGTTTTAACCCATCTTATATTTGTGCACCTGGTTTTCCCCTCCTAGACGCAGCAAACGTACATTCCTCCCTGATGAAACGCATCTTGTTGCTTTTGGCCCGGTTCTCCGGCCTGTTGAGGTCCTCGGGAATGCTGACTCTGCCTTCAGCCTTCCCTCCAGGCTTTGTGTCACCTGACTCAGACTGGGAGGGGGGGTTGTTTGCTTTTTCCAAGACTCAGGCTCGACTTGAGACTCAGAACCAATTCCGAAGTCGTTTTTTCAAGTCTCAATACAGAGAGGAGGAGAACGGCTCTTTGGTGCAAATCTGTGCTGCCTCCCACCGTCTCTGGGAGCCACCACAGGGAAGGCTCTCCTCTCCGAGCACACCTGTGAAGGTGGTGGGACTGAGGGAACGGCCACGCACAGGCATGGGGGGGCCTGAGGACCAGCTCCTCAGAGACACACAGACCTCTACCTCCCACTGTCAGGAGGCAAGGGGCCATCTGTATCCTGTCTCGTATTTCTCCCCCTCCCCACATACACACACTTTTTAAAGCTGGCAAAATGCCTTCAGTTTTGCACCCTTGCACCGGGGAAAGGGGAAGGGAGAAGCCAAAGGGGCAGACCTTACTGACTGGTTTGCAAGGGGGCCTCTCCGTAGCCCTTTGAACGTGAGAAAAGCAGACCTGGGAAGGAGGGCCTGGCGGCCGAGGGACCGCCATAGGGGGCGCAAGGGTCCCTTTGACCCCTTCCTCTCCCTGTTCCCCCTGGAAGGGGCAGGCAGGGGAGGGCAGCAGAGGCACCGCTAGCTGGGAGGGCCGCTGGGCAGCTGCAGGAGGTGGAGGGGTGCCTGGTCTGGTGCTTTGGGGCCCCGCGACGGATGCCCTGACTTGATGGTTGATCCTCTCAAGCAGAGAAGACCGAGTGGGGGAAGGAGGAAGTATAAGGACCAAGCAGAAAACGGGGGGCACCTCTTGCGGGGGGGGGCACTAAAAGGGGCCCTGATTCTTGCCTTGTTGTTTGTCACTTTGTGAGGCCCGGCCGAGAGGAAAAGGTTTTGTATCTCCGGGAGAACAACAACAGCACCTTCCAAATGTAAAAACCCATTTCACTGTGAGCGGGTGGGCCAAGGGCGCATGTCCCCCCCGCGCGACATTTTGCCAAAGGACAGGATGGACAACACAAGGCTCTCAGCTGGGACTTTGTGCCCACGATCAGTCTCGACAGCCAGGGGGGAAAGATGGAGGCTATAATCCTTCGCAACACCTACAAAGCACCTGGCTGGGGAAGGCTGGGGGGCACAGGAGGTGTCCTCAAAGGCCCACCTGCAAGCGTGGGCTGACCAGGGCCCTCCCCCTTCCCAGGCCTCACCAAAAGTCACCTGGGACCCCACCTGCTTCTTCTGCACCTGCTGGTGTGATGTGCCATCCCTTTCACCCCCAGGGGTTCCAGAAGGAACTGCCAGGGTGGGGCCACCGGCAACTGTGACCTCTGGGAACTGGGAGGCTTTGAGTGCTCAGGACCGTCCACCCCGTACATCGCTCTTCTCCAGAACAGACACAGTGCGTGCGACTGAAGTAACTGCTTCAGGATGCAAGAATTACCCAACCCCGCCAGCTGCTCCCCTATAAGAAAACCCACACCTGGAGCCTGTAACTCGGATGACAGAGTGAGTGCCATGGGAGGAAAAGTGTATGGGTGTGGGGTTTTTTTTGGGGGGGGGTTTGGGGAAGCTCACTTGGAGAACGATCGATCGGGCCAGACACACACACACACACACACACACACGGCACAAGACAGGGCTGCACAGCTCTCACACGTTGCTCCCCAGAAACCCATCAGGAGCTTACCGGGGGGGGGGAGGAGGGGGGAATCGGCACTGGACTGTGGGTGCCTTTTTCTGCCAGCAGTGGGAAAACCATCATCTCACAACTTGAGCCTGAGACGCTTCCCAACAGTCCCAGAAAGGTGTATCTGAAGACGGGGTGCAAGAGGAAGGGGCAAGACAGCAAAGGGGCAGACGTTCTGCCACAGCCCCCCCTGCCAACACTGGGGGGGGCTGATGGGTGCATAAGCAGCACCGCTCCTAGCGTGAGCAGGACGGGCAAGGACCACATCTCCGGGGACCCTCCCCGGAAGGGATGGCGATCACGAGAGCAGCAATGCACTGCTTCCCACACTGTGCCTGGTGAGGCCGAACCAAGAGCCCCCGTGGCCGCAGGACGTTCTGTCCATCACATCTGGAATGGAGAGGCAGGAACTACAGAGGCTGAATAATTAGTAAACCTTCAGTGATTCTGGAGACTTTTCCATCTAATAACATCTGCTATGGATACCTGCTTCCTTAAATAAGAGTGCCACTCACATGCCGTGTGCTTTCCCCCCCCCCCAGATGTCCTGCAAATGTTTATTTAAAGGTGTAAGGTGTACATCGTCAAACCTACCCTCTGCAGGCACTTTCCTTAATTCGTTTAAAATATTTATATCTTGCCTTTCTCCTAAAAGGACCCAAAGTGGCTAGAGTCTCAGGCGCAAATAATCTGCCGCAAGCCCCAGTTCCTCACAGTGCCTGACGGATGCAGGGAAGGGGGACAGCCCTTCGAGAAAGTGCTGACACCCACCGTCCGCCTCTCCTTCCTCTCTTCCTTGGACGGAGGGACGGAAGGGGCCGCCCGGCCTCCACCCAGGTTGGGCATGGCCTGAACATGGGCAGCTCCTGCTCTGCGTCGTCCCCTCCTTCCTCTGGCAGAATAACTGCTCATCTCTTGCTTATTTATAAGATTCATACAACCCATTTTCCCACTGAACAGTTCAAGTACAGAACAAATTGCAAGGTTGCAATGAAACTTTTAGAAATCATTAAGATAAGAACACAACGAAAAAAGATGAACAAGGAAAATAAATAAAAGGCAAGGAGACCATCCTGGAATTTCTTAGCTACTGGGCAGGAGCTGAAGTACCCCAGTGGGCAGGAGCTCCTGGCTGCAAAGCAGAGGACTTGGAGTTCAAACCCCAGCACGCCTCTCGGGGGAGGAGGGGCCAGCCAAGAATCCCCTACTGAGGGCATGAGGCCAAGCAGGTTCCATGCTGTCATACCTTGGGCAAGTTCCATGGGCCCAAAGGCTCGCCAGAAGGGGGGGGGGCTGACAAGCCACTTCAGTTGATACAGCTGATACAGCAGCCAAAACTGTGCTCACGACCTGGGGTTCAACCCCAGGTAGCAGCTCAAGGTTGACTCAGCCTTCCATCCTTCCGAGGTCGGTAAAATGAGTACCCAGCTTGCTGGGGGGGGGGGCAATGTGTAGCCTGCATAATTAACTTGTAAATCGCCCAGAGAGTGCACAAAGTGCTATGGGGCTGTATATAAGCAGCACACTTTGCTTTTGCTTTGCTTTGATACCTAGAAATCTCTGGGAGGAATGTACTTGACAGCATGATACTATTAGTTATGATGATGGTTATTATTCACCAAATTTTTTTAAAAAAATTACACTGCACATTCCCAAAACGGTGAATTTGTGTGAATAAGCAAGCAAGCCCTCAGTTTTGTTCCTTTCTCTTGCTTGACACACATGGACTTCACACCTGTCCCAACTTCTATGTAAATGTCACCACCTGGGTTTTCCATGGTGACATTTCCATCCCTCGCCTCCAGGCCTGCCAGCTTCAGGTGAGACTTCCTGCACCCGACCCAGCAGACTGGCATTCCTGAAAGCAAGTGTCTTCAAGACACAGGCACGAGGGCTGCCTCCGGAAAGGGAAGGGAGCCAGGCCAGAACTGAGCAGGGCAGGAGGGGTCCCCGGCCATGCAATGGTGGCTCAGTGACCCTCCAGGACTGGGGCTGGACATGGCATGGCCCAGGCAGCTGCCACGGCGAGGTTTGTAGGTCTGCCCCATCAGAGGTCTTCAGACGCACACCCACACCCAGGCACACCCCATTTTTTCCTTGCAGGAAGGCTGGATTGCTGCTCACGGAAACGTCCAGTAATGCTGATTTACCTTTCACACAGGTCTTGCCCCCAAAACGCGCACACCTTTTCCAAACTATTTGCTTATTTGTTTTCTTTCTTTACTTATTTTAAAGGAGGCTGGTGCAACGCCTGCCCCCCCCCAGCCATGATGGATTGGAAAAGTGGGCAATAGCCCAGGCACTGAACCCAGGTGGGCGAAGGGCCACACACTCTCCAAGCAGTGGTGGACGACAACTCCCATCATCCCAGCCAATAGCAAGGAAGGCTGAGATTTGCAGCCCAACATAATCTGAAGGATGGGTTGCATTTTATTGACCCTCTGCCTCCCCCCCCCCCGGTTGCCCCAGTCACTGGCAGTCTCATGGTTAGGCAGGTGATGCTCTGAGGCTGTCCCGGCCACACCGACTGAACTTCTGGGCATTCGTGGTTAACCCAAAGAGAGGAAAAGAGAGAAATGGGACGTCCGCAATCATCTTGGTCTCCCTGTCAGGTTGGAGGCACTCGGCCATGAACTGACATGGCAGAAAAACTAGCCAGAAACTCTCCTTGGCTCTGCAGTGGGTCACCTTTCTGGGTTTGAGGTTGTTCCTCCCCCTCTCCCCCCCCCGGTCCTGCTCAAGTTGCTCCCAAGTTCAGGCTTCAGGAAGTGTCTCCTTCCTGAGAGACACACGGAAAGGGGGCCCCAGGAGCACCAAGGCAAACCCTCTGCCCACCCCCTTTTATGATAGCAGTTCATTGGGGATCCTCTCTGCCATGGCATCCCCTCTTGAACCCCTGAGCACTTCCCTGCCAGTAAAGGCCCCACAGGCGGGACGTCTTCCCTGGGGTGGGAAGTGGGGGTTAAAAGGGCATTCCCCCCCGCAAAAAAAAGAGGCACCAATGCAAGGTCAGACCAGCGGCCCCTCTCCTCCAGCGTCCCACTGGGGGTGACTAGTTAGTATCTGGGGTGTGGGCTCAACAGCCCCCACCTCCTGGTCTTCCCCAGGAGTTGTTGTGGACAGCTACACCGCCTCTGACACAGGATGTCTGTTAAAGCCATGCATTTGTTTCTTTATTTAGCCTGTCAGTCAATCAGTTAGTTATATGCTGCCTTTCTATAAAACAAAGACAGTTTTTAAATACTATATAAGTATCATATTTAAAAACAATTAAACTTATATTCAGATTTTAAAAATCAAGATTAAAACCAATGTAAAAGAATTAAAAATCTCTAAGTTTAATAAGCAATGCATTCCTGAGACGACGTACTGCTTAAAGGCCTGCCTGAAACGGAAGGTCTTGGTCTGACAACGGAAGGACAAGGGGGGGGGGGACACCTTGGCTTCTCCGGGCAGTGCATCCCAAAGCCTGGGAGCCACCCCTGAGAAGGCCTTCCTTCGTCTCCTTGAAAAAGGAGCTTGGGAAGGTGGTGGGACTGAGAGAAGGGCTTAGGGCGGCTTAGGGCTTTGCAGGTCACCACCAGCAATCCGGCCCGCAGTCTGGCGGCAGCCTTCTGAAACCGCTGAAGTTTCTGAACACTCTTCAAAGGCAGACCCACGTAGAGTGCCTTGCAGTAGTCCAAACAGACCGAAGGCCATCCTGAGGAGCAGCCCTGAGGGATTCATTTCCCCTCCATTGTATTTGTGTCTTATCTTTTTCTTTTGAAAACATCCAAGTTTATTGGGGGGGGGTGACCCCACTCTGCTTTGGGGCACAAAATTCCACCTGGGGGGAAAAGAGAGGCTTCCTTCTCGGCTTCAGAGATTTCCTTGCTACTCAGTTTCACGGAGGACCCCACCCGGTTCTAGTTTCACGGAGCCAGGGAGGAAAAAAACACACCACCCTCCTTATCCACTTGAGTCACACAGACACTTTAGACGTCTCCATCATCATCTCCTCCCACCCCACCCCACCCCAGACCTATGTGTTTCGGGGGGGGGGGGTTAAAAGGCTCAAGAGTAGCAGCTTCCCTGAGACGGGAGCTGCTCCGCCCGGCCTGCCCTTCTCTGCCCCCCTTTCCGGCTCCACCAGGCCCTTTTCCAGATGCAGCCATAATCACCTGCCCTGCACACACATCGGGGGGGGGGGCACAGATCCGAGGAAAGGCACTCAATGCCACCCAGCGGTCTATCGCACAACCCCAAGGCTCCCCCCTCCCGCGAGCGCTTTTTTGCCCCCCCCCGCAGCCCCGATCCCACCTGGCTCCACCTGAGCTTGGGAGGGTCGCCTGCTGCAGGCACCCCTGTATGCTGCCTTGTTCGGAAGCTCCGCCCCGCCCCCCCCTCTGTAGTCGGGGAGGGCCGCCGGGAGCTGTCCAGCGATGCTCTGCCGCTCCCCTGAACGGTCTGCCCTTTCAGGGACAGCGTGCCTCTGAGCACAGGCAGAGCGCCTTTCGCGACCCCATCTGAGCCGCGCGCCCCCCCCCTTTCTGGGAGCCACCTCCGCCCGGCCTCTCAGCGGCCACCAGCCCCGGGCCGGGGCTCCCCTCCCCTCGGCTCCCCTCCCTCCAGGCAGCGGCCGACCTTCCCCTTTCCCGGGGGAAAGAAGGTCGGGGCCAGGAAGCGCTGAGGCGGCTGCGGGCTCCGGTTTCCACTACGATCAATACGGCTCCGGTAACGGGACCGGACCGGACCGGCTGCCCGGGGCAGGACAAGGGGCCGCTCCGGGGAGGGACGGTCGGGGCTGCCGCCTCCTCGGAACAAAGCCGGCGCGCGGCTCCTCCCGCGTGGCGTCCGGCCGGCCGGTCCGGGGCCCCGGCAGGAGGCGAGCAAGCGGGCGGCCAGCGGGGCGGCTCGCCCCTTCCACGGCCCGCCCGACGGCCCCCGCCCCCCCCCCCAGGCCGGGCGTCGGCGTCTGCCCGCCTCTCCCGGCCACCCCGGCGCCCAGCCCGCTCCGCCAGTGCCGCCCACCACCTGCGCCCCCCCACCCCCGGGGGAGGGACGCGGACTCCCCGCGCGGGGCGAGCAGGGACGAGGAGGGGAGGGGAGGGGAGGAGGGGGCGTCCGCCGAGGCCGGGAGGGGAGGGGGGCTTCGCGGAGGACCGAGCCGGAGCGCCGGAGGGCGGAGGCAGGAGAGAAGGGTCGAGGAGGAGCCGCGCGGGGCCGGTGGGCGGGAGGGCGGTCGGTCGGTCGGTCGGTCGCGCCCTTACCTGGCACCTGCGAGGGGGACCCTCCTCCTCCTCCCCCGCCACCGCTTCCCGTTGCTGCTGCTGCCGCCGCCGCTGCTCCTCTCCCCGGCGGGGTGGCGGCGGCGTTGGCGGCGTTGGCGTTGCCCGGGCGCGGCTCCTCGCCGGCGGTGACCGTGAAGCGGCGGCTCATGCTCGCCTGCGGGCGCTGCCCTGGCCACCACGCGCGGGCGAGGAGGGCGGCGGCTGGGGCCGGGGCTGCCCGGGACGGCCACCGAGGCGGAGGCTGAGGCTGAGGCTGCTGCTCCCGCGGCGGAGGCTCAGCCCGAGGCGAAGGGCTACTCAGGGCGCCGCGCGGTCCTAGCGCCGCCCGGCCCCACCGCCTAGCCCCCCCCCCCGGCGCCGCCGCCGCCCACCGAGCCGGAGAACCTGAGAGGGGGAAAAAGAGGAGGAGCGGCTGGGGCCGCTGAGCGGAGCCGAGCCGTGGCGCGTGGAAGGCTCTGCCCTTATCCCCGGAGAAAGGAGCCCTCTCTCGACCTGCGGAACTCCCCTCCACAGGATGTCGCGGGCAAGGCGGGCGGGCCGCGCTTTTTTATAGTCGACCTCCGTGCTTCGTAGGTTTGCGGGTGACACAAGTGGGGGGGGTCAAGAAAGCGGGGGAGGGAATTTAGTACCACCTCCCAGAATGCCGAGCCACCCAACCCTGGGACGAAGCCAACAAGGGAAAGCTGCCCAGAGGGTTGTTTCCTTGTTTGTAAAGCACGGAAGAAAGAGGAGGGCACAGATCTGTGTGTCTTGGTGGGTCCCAAGCAGAGCAGCAGCCAAGATGCGACTGGGCTCCCCTGAAAGACAAGCGCCAGCTAGGCTGCAGGAACAACAACGGGCGGGGGCGGGCCCTCCCCCCCTCCCTGGTCAGAGGAAGTGACATCAAGTCCCAGGACTGTTTGGAGTGCCCCATAAAAAAAATTAAATAAAAATAGAAAGAGGGTCGAGAACTATCCTGGAAGGGAACGTTCTTGATAGAAAGCATGATCATAACTGAAAATGGGCCTGGCTAAAACTGGGGACCCTTAAGAAAGAGAGAAACTCAAGACTCGGTTTTTGCTGCACAAGAACAAACACTCCAAACCAACGAGATGAAAGCTAAGATCCAAGGAATTAGTGCTAACAGCACATGTCCATTCTGCCAAGAAAAAGATGAAACTGTATCACACCTCATCAGCGATTGTCCAGAGGTTGCACAGACAGATTACAAAATTATACTTCATCAAGTGGCAAAATTAGTGCACTGGTCATTATGCAAAAAATACAACTTGCTAGCCTCCAGAAACCCATGGGAACATCAGGTAGAGAAGGTGTCAGAAAATGAGGAAGTCAAGGGTTAGGGTTAGGGAAAACTTGTGGGATTTCTGGATCCAAATGGATAGGCACCTTGAATATAACACACCATAGTAATAGAACAAAGAAAAGTCTGGATCATTGCCATTGCAATTCCAGGGGATGCCAAAGTTGAAAACAAAGAATTGGAAAAACATCCTGCTTGTGGACGAAACACACTTCTGTGGTCCCCGTCGTCATTGGGCCTTTGGGAACAATATCAAGAAATTTCATATAGTACTATAAGCAGTAGCAGATCTCAGAAATCACACCACCAGAGTTACAAAAACTGGCAATACTGTATTAGGAACACCATACATACTGTGATGATATTTAACAGATGCTTAGATTTTCGGTTAAAACTTGTATCTGTTACATAATATCAGTCAATGTTTTTATAGTTTTGATTGACTGTGTGTGGTGTTTTTGCCTCGCTTAACGATGTTAATTGGTTCCAAAAAAACACTGCTATGGGAAAACATTGCTAAGTGAAACACCATTTCCCATAGGAATGCATTGAAAAGCGGTTAATCCGTTCCAATGGGAACGGATTGCCGTCCTTAAGTGAAAATCGCCATGGGAAACATCGGTCAGCGAAACAATGTTTTCCCCATTCGAATGCATTGAAGCCTATTCAATGCATTCCAATGGTTTTGCGATGTCCGTTTTCGCTATTTTTAAAGTGTCTTAAAATGTTCAAAAACTGTTTTAAATGCTTGGAATCGTTAGTACACCTTGTAAAACCTTTGAAAACTTAATTTGGCTTTGTTCTGACTCTTTGTTAATTTTTGGTGAATTTTTTTCTCCCCCATTGGAATGCATTGAGCTGTAGGTTTGACAGCTGTCAGAGTCAGAACAAAGCCAAATTAAGTTTGCAAAGGTTTTACAAGGTGCATTAACAATCCCAAGCATTTAAAACAGTTTTTGAACATTTTAAGACACTTTTAAATTAGCGAAAACAGACATCGTTAAGCGAAGCAAGGTCCCGAAATCACTAAGCGAAAATCGCCCATAGAGAACATCGTTAAACGATGTGGAAAATTCCTCAAAAAAACCATCGCTAAGCGAACACATCATTAAATTAGGGAATCGCTAAGTGAGGCACCACTAGTAATAATAACCACCTTTGAACTGCAAGGGCCCCAATGAATCATGGAGTGCAGCCCTTGTTAAGGAGGCACTGTAGGGAATTGAACTTTCAACTGCTGACTCTACAGCCAGAGACCTCAACCACGGGACCATCTAGCAGTTCAAGACTGAGCCAGGTGGGCCACCCAAGGGCTGATGCAGGGGAAATGCCCCCTCCCTGGTCTTCCTTCCCTGTGTCAGAGGAGGCGTGTCTAGAGGAAAGCAACCAGGGTGGTGAAGGATCTGGAAACCAAGAGCGGGTGAAAGGATGATCCCCGAAACTTCTCTTGGCCGAGCAAAGTGGGGGAGCCACAGGCATATCCTCAGTGTTCAGAGTTCAGAAAGGGCGGGTCGTCATGTGCGAGACGGAGCAGACCTTTTCTCCGTCACTGCCCAGAGGGACAGGCCTGACTTCTCTGTGACTTATGCCCTTTTTGGCTCCCCATTCGCAGAGGTTTCCTGGCCGCTGGAGGTCAAGACCTGGAGGGGCCGGGGGTGGGGGGGCGCCGGGGCTGGAGCCGTGCCCTGCCTTCCGGAGGCTGGACCTTGCGGGCGATCCACACAGTCCCTCTTCCAGCAGCTCAGCATCACCACCCTCCCCATGGGTAGTATTCTGAGCCAGAGGAGTAGGGCACATGAGAGCATGGTGAAATTTTGTGTGTGGAAGGATTCCTGCCGCATCCGAAATGAGGCAGGGTTGGGGAGACGTGGGACTCCCCCTGAGCGGGACAGTGTTTGCTCTCTCCTTGGTGTGTGGAACCAGGGTGCAACAGGGAGCTGGCCGGAGTCACCTGTCCCTCTCGGCATCCCCCCCCCCTTCCTCCTGAGCCAGGCAGAAACAGGCCCTTCTGTCCAGCTCAAAGCTCTCCCACAGCCCTTTGGGAATCCCTCCAACCCACCGAGTCTCTGCCGTTGGCCCTCCGGATGCCTTGGTTGTCAAGTCTGAGAATCTCTGACCGTTGCCCATGTCATGCCGGACTTTCGGGAGGCCAACGGATGAGGACCACTAAACTAGAACACAGACTGATAGAGGAAGCTGACCTCTCAAAGCGGGCCGAGTGCCCCTGCCCCGTGACGTCCCCTGAGAAGTAGCTCTGTGGCACTTCTGGCACGATGAGACCATCCTGCCCCCCCCCCTGAAAAGGCTGCTTGGGATGAGGGCTGGCTGCTGCTGGGGCTCTGCCACTTGGGCACACCTCTCCCCCCCCCCGGGCTGCCCCCAGGGACTGCCTGTCCTAAGGAATCTCCCCTCTCTGCTAAGCTCTCTGGCCCCATGGGAACAGCTCCCGGACAGCTCCGTCCGTGGTGGCAAATGGGGACGAAGCACCAAATCCTTCCACGGTCAGGTCAAAACACACACAGACACAGACACTTGCGTCCTAAACAAAGCACAGCATCCATTTTAAAGATACTATATAACTGTTATATTGGGATGGGTCCTTATTGTTCCTGGGAGAGCCTCCCCCATCCATCCCCACCCCCACTTTTCAGAAGCCCCCCCCCAGCCCACTCCCCCTGTTCCCCAAAGAGACAAGAGGCTGCTCAGGCTCCAGGGTTAACCTTTATTACTGGTGTGTGCAAAGTGTGGCGGCTGCCACTGAGGTGCCGTGCAAGGGAGACAAGGAGGCGAGCGGAGGTGGGGGGGGGGGAGAACAGGATGTGCTGTGGGTGTTGAGGAGCCTCCTTCTGCCTCTGGCATGGGTGGTGGTGGTGGAGGAGGAGGAGGAGGCCTTGCAGAAGTCAAAGACGCCACCCCTGCCCCCTGCGGGCGATTCCACGGCAGACGCCATCTGACCCTTTCCAACAGCGAAGCCGTTCGCAAGGGGCTCGTCTCCAGGGCAGGGTGCCCAGCTGGGGCAGGCGGCGAGGGGGGCAAAGGTGCCCTCGGGCACAGGGTGGCTGGAGAATCCCCTCTTGGCCCCAAGTGGGCCAGCCGGCTCCAAATGCCAGCCCAGGCGAGGGGGCAAAAGCTACAGCCGCTGGTCACCTCAGAGGAGTTCCTGCTGAGCCACACAGCCCAGCGCAAGAGGTCCGGGGAGGTCCCGCCTGCTTCTGACCGATGGGGGTCCCTACTGTTCGGGGCACTTTAGGACGTCATACTTCAGGTAGCCCACCTTATCCACCTGGTAGCGTGGGGTCATTTGCCAGCAGAAGGGGTCCCGGCAGAAGTGGTATTTTCCTGGGGAGAAGGGGGTGGGCGGTTAGCTCAAGAGAGAGAAGCGCGTAGAGACCGGGGGGGGGGGACACAGAGGCAGGAAGGAGGATTCTGGAGGGCCGATCCTGCCCGATGGGCCTCCCCAGCTGGTTCTGGACAGCCGCAGGAAGCCAGACGGGGAATCAGGCTGGGGCTGCCGGGAGATTGGGGGTCCATCACCTCAGCCATTTGCCCAATTTAAACCATCAACACCCCCACATGCCGTGCTATTTATTCAACTCAGGAGAACATGGATATATCACATGGGTACCTCGATTCTTCTCTTGCGGACAAAATGAACAGCCTTGTCGAGAGAGGCGTGATTTCATTTTTTGACAAACTAACTGGGGGGCCAGTTTTAGGAAGCCTCTCCCACGCCCTGCTAAAACAAGTCCACAGGCTGCCGGTCCTTTCCTGGGCCCAGTTCAAAGTCCTGGTCATGACCTATAAAGCCCTGTATACGGCTTTCGTCCAGGCTCCCTGAAGGCCCGCACCTCCCCATATGTGCCCCTTCTTGGCACTTCAGATCCCCCAAGGAGACCCTCCTCTTGGTCCCATGGCTAGCGCAGGCAGGGCTGAGGGGGCCACGAAAGAGGGCCTTCTCCGTGGCTGCTCCCAGGTGGAGGGATGTTCTCCCTCGGGAGGCCAGGTGGGTCCTTCTTATCTCGCCCTTCCACTGACAGATGAAGATGATCTTGTTCAGACAAGCTATTAGTAACTGAATAGGGTGAGACTCCATGCTTTTAAAGCTTTTAAATGATTGGATAACCCTATTCATTACTGTATGTTGGATTGTTCTTTAACTCTGGAAAGGACTGGCTGAAATTCCCTTGCATCGCTTTATGCTGTGCAGTGAGGGTGATGTTGGCAGCCCTAATGATTTGGGGGCGATGAAAAGCTTTCTGGAGCCCCCCCCCCCGAGGCTTTGGGGATCCCCTTCATCCTGGGGAATCCTTTGGGAACTGCAGAATGGGAGTAAAGAGGATTTAAAGCCAGAGGATTGCCCTGTTCAGTCCTGGTCCCCATCCCCCCCCAGGACTGTCCGCTTCTGTTTCGGCTGCAAATGGCTTCCCCTCCCATCATCCTCAATGCACAACATACAATTAAAAAGACAAACAAATGAAAGGGAAGAGAGTGTTAAACTCCTCCCTTCACTGATGGCATGGTCCTGATCGCATTTATCCACCATGAGAAAGAACACATGCAACTCTCCTCCCACTGCGCTCGTGTACACCTCCCGTGAATGCCCCAAGCGCTAGGCATGGTCCAGAACCAGAGGCCAGATGTGGGGCTGGGGAGGAGAAATATGGGGTAGATGCCTGTCTGGGCCCAGGGCCACTGGAAGCAAGGGGGAGACCCCAGGCCGCCAGGCTTGGGGAGGGGTGTTGCTGCTGAAGAGTGTTTGAGGCATGGCTGAGGTCAAGACGGCTGTCCCCCCACAGGAGCCCAGCGGGGGCTGGGGGTGTCCCTCTTGAGCCCTTCCCTATCTGTGCCCTGCTTGGAAGGAGGCCTTCCGCCTCCTCCAGTCCCGATCCCAGCCTCCCTCACCTTTGTAGAGGAAGATGTTGTCAGAATCCAGAGGGACCCCTCCGAAGACGTTCTCGGTGCGGCGAGGAAAGCCTTTGTCCACCCGCTCAGCTTTCACGTCCAGCCTGAAAGGGAAAAGGGAGGCTGAGCCAGGCCTGTGCCACCCCCACCCCCCGCTCTGATTCCTTCTCTCCTCCCTGGATCCTGAGCCCTGAGATCTCCAGGAGGTACAGACGTTCCGCAAGCTCCAGGCAGACCCAGCCCTGGGCCTCTGGGTGTCGGAGGGCCCCCCCCAGCCCCACTTGGCAGATGGAGGCCCCTCTGCTTCTTCTGGAGTTGGCCTGGGGACCTCCCCACCACCACCCACTTTGTGCCCTCCTGAGGTGGAGGCGGGTTCCAGTCTGCCTCGGGAAGAGCCACCCCCGCTCCCCCCACCCTCACCTTGCCCATGTCATGGGGACCAGCTGATGGCCCTGGGCAAGGACCGCCTTCCCTCTGACACTGGCTTGCTCTGCTGGCTAGCGGAAGCTCCCTGCTGCTGCTTCTGGCTGGCCACACGCCTTCTGCTGGTGGGATCCTGCGCATGCCAAGGCTGAAGGCTTGGCCGGCCAGCCTCCTGTTTTTGCCTCCTTACCTCCAGAACTCTTCTCCGCTGAAGAGCAGCACCTTCCCGTTCTTCCTCTGCAGGGAGCCGGCAATCTTGGGCACGTCTCTTCGGATGCCCAGCTTCTCGATGCTGCGCGGGCCCAGGAACCTTGTCCCTTGGTACACCCAGAAGTGCTGGCCTACAGAGCACACAGAGAGTGGTGGGACCCAGAGGTTCTACCCCTCGGCCTGCACAGAAGCACTCCGCTCTCCTCCCTGGGCGCAGGTGGGCAGGGACTCCCAACCCACCCTCCTGGGGCCCAGCTTGAGTTCCAGTCATTCGGACTCTGGGGGCCCGGCCTGCTGAGCAGGGTCAGGGCCGGCCTTCTGGGGGCTACCACTGGCCTGCACGGGGCCCTGAAAGGCAGCAGCTGTGAGCAGGGTAGCCGTGGGCATCTGGGTGTGGAGGGCCGAGAGTCAGCCAACACGCCGAGCTGCACTTCCACTCCCTCCTCCCTCCTTTGTTTGCGTCTCGCCATGTTTGGGGAGTGAAGAGCAGTGGGGACCCTCTCACTCCTAGTCCTTAGTCTTCCTCGGAATTCAGATGGGAAATCCTTTGCCAGTTTGGGCTGTCGAGCCGAGGCCCCTGAGGTGGCTCAGTGGTGGCTTTTTTCTAGCTGAATTGGTCAGGGGGGGTGGTGGGGCATTTGAAGCTGAAAGCAGAGAAAGTTGTCTTTTCTCTTGCCTCCCCTGCTGATGCTTAGCTTCAGGAAGATTCCTGTGCAATTCAAAAGCTTGCACAGTGTCTCTGAGTGCTAGCAAAGCCCAGTGAAAGTCAGCAGTATTGATCTGTCCATCTGTCTGTTACCAGTCCCTTACAAATTGTTACCACTAGACACACACACACACACAGAGAGAGATAGAGAGATGGCTGGTGAACCTGAAATACCTTTGAGGGAAGGAACCCGGACGTCTAGGGTGGCGGAAGGGTGGAGGGAGCCACTCACCAGCAAAGAAGAAAACCTTCTTGGTCAGCTGGTCCTGGAAAGCGGCATCAATCACATCGGGGAGGGCCGGCCACGTGTCTTGGATCCTGAGGGGGCCCTCAATGGGCTCCGATCCTGAGCCCAGCTTCCTCCAGTACTGCCTGGGAGAGGAGAGCAAGGTCTCGGTCAGGGAGACGGAGTGATTCTGCAACCTCTCTTTATTATTTCCTGCTTAACCACTTGATGTCTCCTCCTCCGTGCTTCAGCCTCACAACAGCCCCGTGAGGTAGACCAAGTGGAGAAGGAGTAACTGCCCCAAGGTCCCTCCCTGAGTCCTGCAGCCCCGGGGGGGGGACTGGCCCCAGTCAGGGGAGCCCTCTAAACACACCCGCCCTCTGCGTGCTGGGGAACTGAAAGTGTGTGTGGGGGGGACAGGGCCACAGCCTCCTCGGAGGGAACCCCAGGAGCTGAGTTGCTGAGCTCTGGGGGGGGGGATCCTGGGGGGTGCAAGAAAAGGGGGCCGGAAGCAGAGAGGGTCCCTCTCCTAGGCTTCACAGCTCTGTGCAGAAAAATCCACACCTTCATTCCCCCACCACCCTGTTTTTGGTTGGCTGCCCCCTCATCCCTCCCTGCTCACCCGTTCTTGAAGAGGTGAAGTTCTTTCTTGATCTCACCGATGGCGTCAAAGCGGCCAACTTTGCAGGCGTCCCCCGGGTGCTGCGTGGGGGTGGTCTCGGTCACCGAGGAGCCCTCCTCATCTGTGGTGGAGGCACCGTCCGATTCTGTGGGGTTCTGGTCCGGCAGGTCATCCTCATCACCACGATCATCTGGGCTTTCAGTGGGGAGGCTGGGCACCGTGGGCTGAGGGCCTGATCCTTTTCCTGATGGCCAGGGACAGGGCAAGGCATGGCGAGAGGTGAGACTCCCTCCCAGGCAGGCCAGAAGCTCAGAACCGCTCAGCATCCCTAAATCCGGCCCCACAAAGCCCTGACCCGCCCTCTGCACCTGGGGACATCCCCACTGAGGGGTGGCCCAGAGGGGAGGGGGGAAGTGCTTGTCCCTCTCCCCCTGCTATAGGATGAAGGGAAACGGCAAGAGGTCAGCTATGGGGCACAGCGAGACCCCCGCCCCTCATGCCCAGCTTCTGGGGCTGGTGAGGAACCCATCCTCATGGGGTGGGGCGGGCTGGGCTGGCCACCCAGCTTCCACTCACCGTAGAGGTACTGGATCCCAGCCACGTCGTCCGGGTGGAGGTGGAAATCCTCCAGGTAGGTGTACATGGGGTACATGAGCGCCTCGCGCACGCTGGAGTGCTCCAGGCCCAGGGAGTGGCCGAACTCGTGGGCCGCCACCAGGAAGATGCTGTAACCTGGAAGGGACAAGATGCCTCCTGGGGGTGCGGTCGGTGGGAGGAGCGGGGGGGAGGACGACGACGACAAGGGTCTCTCCCCTCTCCTCGGGCCACGCTGGGGCCCACCCAGCACCTCGTCAGAAGCACGCGGAGCCCCACGTCGTCTGGGAAGCTCAGCGGGAAGCGGGGTCAGGCCAGTGGCTGGACGGTACAGCCACCGAGGGCGTTGCTGGGGTGGACGGTGGGCACTCCACTGGGCGTCTCCAGCAGGCATGGGGGACCCCCCCACCCGCCCGCCTGCCCTCCCCTCTCCAGAGGTGGACCCGCTGACTCGCCGCCGGCTTGCATCCCGCAGACCCTGGTGGTACCTTTATCGGGGCAGAGCCCCCACTTCTTGTCCGCGTCGTAGTTGCTGGTGGTGGCACACCAGAGCCTCCCGTCTTCACGCCCGTCGGAGGTGCAGGCGCTGTACGTCTTCCCCAGGAACGTGAAGGGGAAGGTGCACGGCTCGCCCTGGGAGTTCCCGCCAATCACCGCCGTGTCTGTAGACGAAATAGGGGGGTGGGATGGGGGCAGTGGTTTATAAGCACTCAGCCCCACAGAGGGCCGGTGTGGGGCCCACGACTGTAAACCCCTCCCACCCCCCGACGTCCTTCCCCTTCGGCCCTCCATGCAAGCACCTCCTGCTCCCCGGGACCCCCTGTCCCTGCAGCCCCCCCCCCGGCCTGCTGTCTTGAAAGGCTCCATAGGTTGCCCCCTACCTCGGTTGGGGCAGAATCCGTACTTCTTGTCCTGATCAAAGTTGGCGGTGGTGGCGCACCAGCGGTAGCCGTCGTCCCGCCCGTCGGTGGTGCAGCCGTCGTAGGACTTCCCGCTAAAGACGAAAGGGAAGACGCACTTCTCGCCCCCGCCGTTGCCGCCGTAGGTGAAGAGCACTGGTGGGGAGGAAGGGAGGGCAGGCATGGGCTGGGCCCTCGGTGTGGCCCCACACATCAGGGGAGGGCCCGTGGTGGGAGCCAAACCGAACGGGCACCCTCTCCTCCCCTTCCCTCCCCCCCTCTAGCACTGCAGCGCCCCTTGATCCGGCCCTGCAGAGGGACCGCCGGTCAGCATCGGCCAAAGGAGGGGAGAGGGCCTCCCGCGTGCTTGAGAAGTGGGGACTGAGCAGCAGATGCACACACATGCACGCACATGCACGGGGATTCTTTCACTGCCACCTCCACACTGTCCCCCTGTGTTCCTTCTGGTTCGTGTGTTGTTAATCTTGACTACTACAATGCTCTGTATGTGGGGCGACCTTTGAAGACGGTTCAGAAGCTGCAACAGGTGCAAAGCACGTTGGCCAAGATTGTATTGGGAATCTTGAAATAGGAGCCTATTTCCCCCATCCTGGCCCGTTCACGTGGGCTGCCTGTAGGCTGCTGGGCCAAGTTCAAGGGGGGCAATGCTGACATACAAAGCTCTGAAAGAACGCCTCCCCCTCCGAACGACCACCCTCCCACGCTCCCGGATGTTCTGGGTGGCCACCTGGAGGGAGGCCTGGAAACCTCTCACCAGCAGCAGGGCCTTCTCTGGGGTGGCCCCTTTCCTGTGGAATTCTCTGCCCGTGGAGGGGCGCCAGCTTTCTCAACCCACCTAGGCTTTAGAAAGCTTGCAAGGTGTGGCTTTTTGCCCAACTCTTTGAAAGTCTGGCCCTTACTTAATCCTGAACTGCTTTGAATGTCTGATCACCCGATGTTTCTGGCTCAATGGATAGCGCTCTTGTGACCCTCATTTGTATCCGTTTATGTCTTTAAAGACAGCTGTATTTAGGGTTAGGGTCTCTTTTTTGTTTGCTGTTTTATCTTTTGTTGATTGCGGAATGTCATGTCATCTGGATGTTTATTTTGTTTGTAAGCTGCCCAGAGTGGGGGCTTGCCACAAACCAACAAGTACAGGGGTGGGTACAGCTATGCTGAGGAAGGGGCTGGAGAGGCCCCCACCTGCTCGGTCAGCAAAAGCCGCCGGGCACCTCCGGAGCCTGGCCGGCAGAAGCAGCCCCAGTGCCCCATTTCCCGGGACCCCTCCCCTCCCCCAGTGCCCCCCCTCGCCACTCACATTCACTGGGGCAGAAGCCGTAGGTCTTGTCCTGGTCGAAGCTGGGGGTCGTGGCACACCAGGAGAGCCCGTCTTCCCGCCCATCGGTGGTGCAGGTGGAATAGGAGCGGCCCTCGAAGATGAAGGGGAAATGGCAGGAGGCCCCCTTGGCGTTCCCGTAGTAGGTCTTCACCACTGCCCGGGAAAAGGGGAGACACAGGTCAGAGGCTGGGGTGGGGGCGGGGCCTTCAGTGGCAAAGGGCCACCTGGGAGGGGGCTACTCACCGATCCCGGTGCCCAGCGTCCAGAACTCATCATCGTCAAAGTGGGCATCGCCGCTGTAGAAATCTTTGCCCGGAGGGAAGGCGTGAGCCAGGAGACCATCCTTGCCATCGAAGGGGTAGCCGTCACCGTGATCTGGGAGTCGCAGGGGAAGCGGGGAGAGGCGGGCAAACGGGTGAGCGGCACAGCCTTCTTGGGGTTCAGGATTGACAGAGAACCGCCCCCCTTCCCCCCCATCTTCTTCTTCTTCTGGCCCTTCGAAGCAAGCCACCCCCACCCCCCAAGTGGCTGCTCTTCACCCACCCACCCCTCCGAAAGAAGCCCTCCCCCCCACCCCAGCCCCCACCCTGCCTCAGGTGGCACAAAAGCTTTGTCTTCCTCTGGCAGGCGGGGGGGGGGAAAACTCACCTCCCGTGCCAAACTGGATGAGGATGTCGACATCCCCGCTGGTCTTGTGTTCGAAGGTCAGGGGGGTCACGTCGCTCCACACCTTGAAGGCCCTCGCAAAGGCGTCCTTAATGATGTCGGCGTCCAGGTCCGGGGAGTAATTCACCACCCTAGAGAGAAGCCGGACAGCCCGACGACGTCAGCAGAGCCCCGGAGCTCGGCCAGGCCAGCCGATGGGAAGCCCCCGCTCTGCCCCGGCACTCGCGGGCCCCGCCACCCCCCACCCGCGGCCCACCGGAGGCCCCGACGGGGCACCCCTCCGGCAGGACCACACCGCCTGACCCCTGGCGTCCCCCAGACGAGGATGCCAACGGTCAGGGGCGCCGGGGCCGCTTCTGGCGCAGGAGGGGGCAAGCAGCCGCCTCGGCCCCTTGTTCGTGCCGGGCAGAGGCGCGGCCGGGGCCGCGGTCTCACCGGTAAGTGAGGTCCGTGTGGTCCCACTTGAGGTCTCCCTGGAAAGTCTGGAAGGTGCCGACATCGGGGACCCCGCAGCGGGGGGCGCGGATGGCCTCGAGGGTGGCGGCGTCCAGCTCCCCGCTCTCCGGCAGGCCCAGGCGCCTCTGCATCCTCCGGAGCGCAGAGTCCAGCGTCAGCTGGCCGGCCACCGGCCCCTCCTCGTCCAGGTACCCGAAGCGCTGGAGGTAGTGCTGCGGGAGGAGCGAAGGCAGGGGAAGGGGTTCAGTGGGCGGAAGAGAAGGGGGGGGGAGGAGGAGGAAGGAGGAAGGGGGTCTCTCCGGCCAGCTGGAGGCCAGGCCGGTGCGAACACAGACCCCGTTCCAGGGGACACTTTGGACACAAGACAGAGAGAGAGAGAGAGAGAGAGAGAAGCTGCAGTCTTTGGACTGGCCCCACAGATTCTGGCCCCACCCGGCAATCAATACACTGGGGAGATTAAAGGAGTGCGCCCTAATTAGGAGCAAGAGTGTTGTTAATGAGAAGCTGAACCTGCAAATGGGTTGCTCCGCTGGCAGCTGACATCATTTCGGGGTCTCTGTCAGCATCCCTAGGAGGGGGTGATAGGTTTGAAAACAGTAGATTTTACAGCCTGTGTGATGAGTAGCAGAGGCTCTTCCGACGAAGAGGAAACGCAGAAAGCCCTGTTGGAAGCGCACCCGAGGACTAGGTCCAAGCAATCAGCAGCCGATGGCCAAGAAAGGTGGGAAGGAGGCGGCCGCTCGCTCCCGGGGTCTCCCACCGGGCTCCTTAGCGGCCTCTGCCCGACCGGGCTTGGCCCACAGCTGCCTGCTGGATTCCCCTTTGGGGTCTGGCTCTCTGTGGGTGGTATCTCTCCATGCAGAACCCACAACCTTGTGTGCTGAGCCCCCCTTCCTGGGCCCACCGAGCCCTCCTCTTGCCCACAGACCCTTTGAGGGAACAAAGCGGATGGCCTGGATCTTACCCATTGGGAGGCACTGGGAGCTGCGACGCTCCAGTTTCTCTTGCAAGCCACTTCTCCTGTTAAGCACCCCAAACCAGACTTGTAGGGGAAGGGACTCCCCCACCCCCCCCCCCCTGGAAACCCTGCCGGAGCAGAGAATACATTGCGTGCAGCCCCTTCGTCCGGTGCAATTTTGAAGCCATTTCCTCCCGCAACCCCCCTCTTCCTCTCTCTGGGGTCCTCCTTTCTCTGGGCACACCCCTCCTTTCCCTCCACCGCTGCTGGACCCCCTCGCAGCCAGCCTGGTGCCCAAGGAGGTCAGGCCCCCCCTCTCAGCCCCAAGTGGGGTAGGGGCTTCCAGACCAGCTCCTTTGGAAGCCAGCCCTGGTGGACCCCCCAAGCGCCCCAGCCCAGAGAGCTGTGGGGGTCTAAGGGCCATCGTGCCGAGGGCAGGGGAGCCCGGCCAGCCCATCAACCCCACAAACTGACCTTTGCCAGGTCTTGTTCCGACTGATTGCGGACCATCTCGCCGGGAAAGGTGATGACCAGCGGCCCCTTTTCCTGCAGAGGGGCTGCCCAAGTGCAGCTTAGGGAGAGCAACCCAAAGAGCAAGGCCGCCGGGGCGGCCGAGGGACCCATAGCTGGTCAGGCGCTGGAGGGCGAGAGGCTCTCTGGGGCGAGGGTGCGAATGCTGGGGTTGCTCAGCCTTCTCTGCTTCAGCCTCGCTGTGCCTGAACCAGCAGCCCTGCCTGGCCCATTTATAGCCTGGCGTGTGGGCAGGAAGGGGGTGAGTCACCCTCCACCCCTCCAAATCACTCACTGGGCTGGCCAGGGGAGGAAACACACAGAGCCAGGGTGCCTGGCCCTGCAGAGCGGGGGTGGGGGTGGGGGTGGGGGGGGAAGGAGGGGGGGCAACCACTTCCTGGGGCTGCTGTCTCAACACTTTGTTTACGGAGCCCCGCAGGAAGTGTGAAATCCAGCACGCAACAGCAGTGCGGTCGGTGGTGGTGGTGGTGAGATTGGACCGTGCCTAGCCTCAGCACCATCACGGTCAGCATCATCATCATCATCATAACCTTGGGGAGAGGTCAGACTCTCCTCCTCCCTCACCCCAACCCAAGTCCTGCTGAACGAGCAGCCCCTGAATTGGGTTCCTTTGCCAGCTTCTTCCTCTAGCTTCCTGCCACCATCGCTGCCAGGTTTCCTTAAACCCACCTAGAGTGTGTGTGTGTGTGTGTGTGTACGGGGGGGGGGGGAACCCATGCCCCTCATGGCGACTTCGCCAACCCCACCTCAGGCTCAACCTGGGCAGGGGCCCCCACCCATTGCCCTTCGAGGGGCATCCGAGCGAAGGAAGAAGGGCAGGCAAAAGGGAAGCAGGGAAGAGAGGCAGACGGGAGCATGCCCTGTTTCACCCGGCGCTGGCATAGGCCCAGAGACACCCAGCGTGCCAGGGCGGCAGGACCCGGAGAGCTCTCTCTCACACACACACCCTTTCCCCTCAGCCCCATTGCCGGGGAATGAGGCTGGACCTCTTCGCTCCGAGGAGCCATCCCCACTTCAGGAAGGCGGCCACCAGGATCCCCCCCCCGTGGCCCCCGGCCCATCCCTCTCCATCTTCCAGGCGGACCCCAGGACCTTCCAGCGGCTGGTGATGGTGCCCCTCGAGTGGCACTCCCCAAATTCCCGCAGGCACTGAAGCAGGCCCAGCGGAGAGGGTTGCCTGTCAGGGACGGCTAGAAGGAGCCGTTCTACGGTTTTTGCTCTGATTTTAGTTGGTGCCAAATTCCTTGAGATTCTGGCCGGTGAAGGAGGACAGATATCCCGAAACACACCAGTGAGAAGGGAAAAAACTAGGAGCCGTTTCCCCCTCATGGAGCCCTGGATGTTTTGGATGTTTTGTCCTTCTCTCGGCTTGTGTCCTCAGATGCCCCCCCACCCTCCTCCAGGCAGTTCTGATCTGTAGACAGAAACCATCCTGCAACCCTGCTCTGTGGAGGTCCGGATCTGGTGACTCGCACCCACTTGAGGCCTGAGGCCTGGGGTACCCCCAGAGGGTTCACAACATCGGCAGCACCAGAGCTGGGTGGGCCCCATCCCAGAGACAGGTTTCCTTGGCCCAGATCCATGGAAAAGTGATGCAGAAGTGGTGGCATAAGACCGGCACTGCCCCACCCTATGCAGGTAAAAGGCTGTCCTGCAGACGAGTGGACACAGCTGAAGGAACCTTTCCTCCCAGAGCCCTTTCTGAATGAGAGGCTGTAAGGGACGAGCTGGAGCAGACCTCTTTTCTGTGGCTGTAGAAAATAGGACTCTAAGGGATGGGGTCAACATCCAAGAAATGGGGTCCCAACTAAACCTTAGGATTAACAAAAACAAAGCAGCAGAAAACAAAAGCAGGAAGGACTCCCTGCCTGGAGGATAAGATCAGAGCTGCTCAAGGGTACAAGGGACAGGTGAGCGGGGTTAGGGTGGAGGCCTCCTTGCTGGAGGTTTTCCTGCAGAGGTCCGAGAAGCCCTTGTCCAGGATCCTGAATTTCCACCACCGTGGGCTAATCTTGGCGAGCCTTGGTGGTGGTGAAAAGCAGAGGGAAAGACCAGTGGACCCCCATGAAACTCAAGATAGGGGTCAGGACAGGATGGCCTGCGCCCTCCCCCCCCACAGCAACCTCTGGCGGGCTTTCCAGCCAGGGAGCCAGACTTCCCCTCCGCCTAGACACCTAGACTGCCGAGTGAGGGAGGAGGGGGTTTCCCTGCCCGTGCCAGGACTTGTCCTCTCCCAGGTCTCGATCTGAGTCCACTGCCGGAAATCCCCAGGTGGGAAGAGAGCAGGAGGAGGCACACCTGGGCGAGCCTCGCCCTCTTCCTTGCCAGCAGCTGACAAGGTAGCCTGGAGTGGGTGGAGGGCGAGAGTCTCCTGGGGAGGGTGGGGCCAGGGAGCTTAGAGGGCCCCCCCGCCTCTCCATGGAGGGGCTCGGTGCCAGCAATGGGGGGGCACTTGGTGGCATCCGACCTGGCCCAGGGCTGCCACCTCCCAGCTTGCCAGGGAATGCCAGGTCCTTTTCACCCCGGTGGGGAGGAGAACATGGCCAGAAATGACAGGAGGCCGCGGGCAGGGGCCACCAACGGGGAGATTCATTCAAGTTTAACACAGAGAACAGAGAGCGGTTCGTTTGTTTGTGCAGAAAAGATGAAACCTTTTCAAGCAAAAATCGGACCAGCAACATTCCATGAACAATAATAGTCACAAAAATCAAACCCATTGTTACAGGGATTTTCCCGTGCATAACAGACTATGATTCCATTTTCATTAAAACCACTTGAATCATACAGTCCTGAACAAACCAGTTTAACTGTTTGAATGAAACCTGTGGCATAAACAACGGAGGCCTCTGAAAGGAGCAGGGCGGCTTGAAGGACTATTGTTCATTACCCACTAAAACTCCCTCCAGCCCTGACTTTTACAAGCAAACCTAAACTTTCCTGACCTGGTGTTTGTTCATTAAGTCATGTCTCACTCTTTGTGACCCCATGGACCAGAGCATGCCAGGCCCTCCTGTCTTCCACTGCCTCCCGGAGTTGGGTCAAATTCATGCTGGTCGCTTCGATGACCCTGTCCAGCCATCTCATCCTCTGTCGTCCCCTTCTTCTCCTCTTGCCTTCACTCTTTCCCAACATCAGGGTCTCTTTTTTTACATCTTTTTTTAATCAACTACAAACAAATATACAATATAAAATACAATATAAAATAAAATAGGAAGGAAAGAGAAGAAATGAAAATAAAATGACGGAGGAAGAAAGAAAGAAAAATCCCAAACCCTCCCCCCCCCCTTTGGGGACAGAGAATCAGACCTCATTGCATCCCAAATTTCCCAAGTTTTCAGAGAGCATTGAAAGCGAGACAGGAGAAACAAAGCCCATCAGTCATTTTGCCCTTTCCTCAGATCTGTCTCTGGACCCAAACATATATTAAGTTCCATCTTTATTTTGCATAGTCTCTTGGTTGTTCTCGTAGTGCTTCTGAAAGTGTATCTAGTTCTGTAATGTCCAACAGCTTCTTCAGGAGCTCCTCCATTGTAGGCACGTCTTCACTTTTCCATTTTTGGGCCCAGAGTAACCTAGCCGCTATAAATATATAGATCAAACAGCATTTAATTTTTCTTATCAGTAATTTCTGGCATAATATTTAATAGTGCTATTTCGGGTTTGAAATTTAATTTATTTTGGGTGATTCCTTTTATTATTTCCCACTAATGTAACCAATAACCCCTGGCTTTTTCACATGTCCACCACATATGGTAATAAGTTCCTACTTTTTTTTTTAACATTTCCAACAGATATTGCTGCTACCTTCTGACATTTTTGCCAGTTTTGCAGGAGTGTAGTGCCATCTGTAAAACATTTTGAGGATATTTTCTCTTAAATTTACTGGCTTAATCATTTTATAGCAATCTTTCCACATCATTGTCCAGTGATCAATGTCAATATTATAACTGAAATTACTTGCCCATTTTATCATCGTCTTCTTTACCCTCTCATCCTCCAGTTCATATTCCAGTAAGTATGTATATATTTTCTTTATTATTTTCTCATCAGTGTAAATCCACAGTTTATCTACCTGGACTTCACCTTCAAAAAAGCCCAAATTTCTATCTTTTCTATATCTTGATTCTAATTTATTCAATGACCACCAATCTGTTGCCACCCCTAGTTCCTCTAATTCTTGCTTACTTTTATATTTTGTTCTCTGTTAAGTAATTCTTTATAAGTTAACAACATCCCTTTCTGATTCAACACTTTCAACATAAAGGCTTCTATAGGAGCTACCCATAATGGAATTTTCTTATAGGTTTGTGCTTGAAACTAGACCCAATGCTTTCCTTACAATATGTTCCGTAAAGTGTGATTGTTCCTTTTATTTCCCATACCACACATATGCGTGCCAGCCCGTGCTTAAGTCATGCCCTTCTAGTTTCAGTAATCTTTGTTTTACCAAAATTATCCATTCTTTTATCCATGTCATAGCACATGCCTTATAATATAATAACCAGTTTGGTAGTCCTGCAAACCCCCTTTCTTGCAAGTCCTGCAATAGCTTACGTTTTATTCTTGGTTTCTTAGTCTTCCATACAAATTTTGTTGTCAGGCGATCCAGTACTTTGAGGTATTTAAAATTTAATAATATTGGTAGATTTTGAAAGAGAAATAAAAGTTTAGGCAAGATCACCATTTTTATCATTGCAATTCTTCCCATCAATGACAGTTGTAGCTTACTCCATTCTTCCAGGTTCTTCTGAGTTTCCTTCTGTATTCTCCATAGTCTTCTATGATTCTCAATACTTCCTCTAGGCCTCCCTGAGGATTTTCCAGTATTATCACCAGATCATCTGCACAAGCTTGTACCTTAAGTTCTTCACCTCTAATTTTTAGCCCTTTAACTCTTTCATTAGCTCTTATCTGTCTATTTAGGATTTCCAAAGTTAATATAAATAAAAGAGGGGATAGCGGACAACCCTGTCTTTTTATTATTATTATTATTATTTAATATATATGCTGCCCACACTACCCAAAGGTCTCTTGTGTCTTGTTCAATTGGTATGCTCTCCGTTAAATTCCCATTGACCTTAATCTTGGCTTCCTGCTTGGAGTATATTGCTTTGATTATTTGTAGAAATTTTCCTTCCACTCCCATTTTCCTTAGTTGTAACGTCATAAATTCCCAGTTGACATTATCGAAGGCTTTTTCTGCCTCTAAAAAGATTAGCACCATCTGCTTTTCTGGATGTAATTCATAATATTCTAAGATGTCTATTATTGTCCTTATGTTTGATGACAATTTCCTTTTGGGGAGGAAACCTGTTTGGTCTTTATGTATTGTTTCTCCCAATATTTCCTTTAGTCTTGAGGCCCAGATGGTTGTGAAGATCTTATAATCTTATAAACGTTTAGGAGAGAGATTGGTCTGTAATTCTTGATTTTGTTCTTTTTGGTCCTCTCTTTATGTATTAATGAGATATGTGCCTCTTTTCATGTATTTGGTATTACCCCCTTAGACTCGATATCTTCTTAAATTGAGGACTTAAGATTTCTTCAAACGCCTTGTAATATTCAGCTGGTAATCCGTCTGGTCCAGGGGATTTCCCACTTTTCCAGGGAGTCTTCTCTGAAATGTTCCCGACTATAGGGCAGCAAAACTGGCAAATCAAAATAGGACTGCAACTGAAACTAAAAAAAACCCTATATCTACTACTCTACTACAGGGGGTGGAAGCCGCTGGTCCCGTCAGGCCAGGTAGGTGAGCCAGAGGGAGGACCCTTCTCAGGAGCCTGGGGGAGGGGGACTTTTGTTCCACAGTCACCCCTAAAGTTTCCTGCTTTCTGGTTGGTTTCCTTGCCTTCCAATTGCAAACCACAACATAGCCCCTCATTGGTGAAGAATACGGTGGGGCCAGAACAACCGGCGGTAACGTTCTCTAGCCTCTCGTGGTACAAGGAGCATCCGGGGCTCATTGGGGTGGCGGCTTTTCCAGGGATCCCTGCATCACATGTCCATCGCCATCCTGGCCCCTTTGTTTGGTGCTCAAAAAGTTGTGTCAGCCCCAAGAAGTTGATTGATTGATTGATTGATTGATTGATTGATTGATTGATTGATTGATTGATTGATTGATTGATTGATTGATTGATTGATTGATTGATTGATTGATTGATTGATTGATTGATTGATTGATTGATTGATTGATTGGATTTCTATCCCACCCATCTAGACCAAAGGTCTACTCTGGGCGGCTTACAAATTTAAAAACAATAAAATCAAAAATATATATTATAGGTCCAAGATGGTGAAGTATAAGAAATTAAGACATGGCAGGAGGGAAAGCCTGCCCAAACAGCCAGGTTTTAGGTCTGTTCCTGAAAACACCCGAGGGAGCCTGGCGGATCTCCAGGGGCAAGTTGTTCCAGAGGCAAGGGGCCACTGCCGAGAAGGCCCGGTTCCTCGTTCTCTCCTTCTGGACCTCCCTCAGCGTGAGGCCCCTCAGCCGCCCAGCCTGCCTGGAACAAGTGACTCTGGCAGAACTGGGTAGGAGAAGGCGCTCTGCCAGATATAAGTTGTTGGCAGCCTCCCCTTTTCTGGGCAGCCTCCCGAGAGCTCCTGCCCGAGAGGGGAGCCAGTCCTGCCCCTGAGCCGTCTCCTTGCCCCTTCTTCCACCTCGTTCCCCTTTTGAGCCCCCCACCCCGGTTCCTGGCACACAGGGGCTTCCCAGGTAACAGCCAGTCCCACAACAGGCAGGCCCCACCTCTGCAGCTGGGTTGGGGGTGGGTCTCCCCATCTGCCCCCTCCCCAGCCTGAAAGGGGGCTCTTCCCTCCAGGCCGCAGCTGCCCAGGTGCCCAAGGCGGCCTCCTTCTTGCCATGGGCCTCCCACGCTCTTCTCTTGCTTTTGTGGCCAGACTGACACGGCTTCTGTTCGGAAGCGAAGGGGCGCCAAGAAAGATGCCCCCCCTTTTACGTGATCCTGCGCCCTGGGGCACAACGTCTCCTTTCCTGGAACTCCCGCGGAGCCGCCGGCCACTCCAAGCGGTCCTCGGTCCTCGTGCCAACCTTGGAGCCCGAGAGGCACCCTGGGGCCCCTTTGCCTTCAGCAGAACCGGGCTTGGAGGCCATCGCTGGGATGACTCCTCCGTTCACTTCCTCTGTGAGGAGATCACCTCCCCCACGGCCCCTCGCCGTCCTGAAAGTCTATATATGGGATGAAGAAGAGAGCGTGGCTTGCTCGGAGCCCTGCTTAGCTCATCTTTGCCCACATCCCCTATAATCACCCTCCAAGGTTCCTGGGAACAGCCTCTTGGCTGGGAGGGAGAGGGAAGGAAGGACCCCCCCGGTGAGGGCATGGGGGGGCAGGAGCAGCCTGGAAGAGGCCAGGGGAGGCCCTCCGAGGCAGCCTCCGGATCAGTCCCGTTGGGGGATGGGACCAGGGGGCCATTGATGGCATGCCCCTCATCCCCACCTCCGCCCCCACCCACCCAACCCCCTAAGGCCTGGCATGAGTGTGCAGGTTCCCAGAGCCTGAAAGGGGAAGCAGCCGCGAACATCAGCCCCGGCGGGTCCTTGAGTCACAGCCTCCTCCTCCTCTGACACATGAATGTTCATGGGGGGAATCCCACCTCCTCCCCCAGCTGTTGGGGGAGCAGAAGCTGGAGAGGAGACAGGGCGGGCAGGGCGGGCGGCCCTCTCGTTTGCTAAAGTGACTCTGAGGTGTGCCAAGTGTGCTAAAGCCAGAGCTGGCACCTGCCTGGTTGCAGCCAACAGCTCCCCAGGCAGGGCAAGGCAGGAAGGCTGGCCGGCGAAGGAGAAGGCAGAGGACAGGCAGAAGAACGTGGGCCAAGTGTTGGGCGGGGTGGGGTGGGATGGGGGATGGATGGCACCTTTCTTGGGAGCGCCAGCTCAAAAGGGAGCCACCGGCGAAGGCAGGCAGTGTAAGGATTCAGTGAGACCTGGAGCTACACAAAGCAAGGTAAACGATCTCATAATCCTGGCCCTGAACGAAAGGGCATCAGGCCAGCTGTGTGACCGTCCGGGAGCCATTCCCCTCCAGGTGAGGGGCAGGAGGGGAGAGTCAGAGGAGGGGGCCTTTTGAATGACCCCTAAACACACATTGGCCGGCTCATGTCCTCCACAGCAGTCCTGATCCCGGCTGGTCCCTCTGGGTGGCAGGGACAGAGGGAAGGATCGCTCTCGGAGGCCTTGTGAAGACACACTCTGTGTGTGAGTGAGTGAGTGTGTGAGTGTGTGTCTGTGTGTCTGTGTCTGTGTGTCTGTGAGACAGGAGGAAGGAGAGAGAGAGAGAGATGGCAGTTCTTTCTCCAGCTCCACTTCTTCTCTCTCACACATCTAGGACTTCTGAACAGGATGCCACGAAGGCCAAGATGCCGATGGATGCTTATTTATTTCCCATGCCACCTTTCACCCCATAGGTTGCTCACAGTATGTTACATTTTATTTGCTTGTCTATTTAAAATACATATGGTAAATATTCATTCATTCATTCATTCACTCACTCACTCACTCACTCACTCACTCACTCACTCACTCACTCACTCACTCACTCACTCACTTACTTACTTGAAATATATATACCCTAACCCTTCCTGGAGGACCCAAGGTAGTGTACAATGTTGCACAAAAATAATAAAAAATATGGAAAGAGGAGGAAAATCAACACACCAACTACTCTTAGGCAGCCAGTCACGGAGGGAAAACTAGCCTGAAGAGAAAAATCTTTGCCTGCTGGCTGAAGACGGGGCCAGGCTCACTTCCCCTGGCAGGGAGTTCCACAGCTTGGGAGCAGGAACAGAGACAGCCCGCTCTCTGGTCCTCCCCCAAAGCACCTCTGAAGGTGGTGAGGTGGGGGGGGGGGAGAAGCCTCCCCAGCCAGGCTTGTAAAGGCAGATGTGGTCTTCCAAAGAGCTTGGTCCCGAGTGGTTTAGGTGGACTTTGTAAGTCAAAACCAGCACTTTGAACTGTGCCCAGAAACAGACCGACAGCCAGTGGAGCTGTTGTAACAGAAGACTTACTTGACCTTTGTAACTGACCCCAGTCAGCAACCTCACGGCAGCATTTTGGAGCCGCTGAAGTCTCCAAACACTTTCCAGAGGCAGCCCCACGTAGAGTGTGTTACAGTAATCCAGCCGGGATGTAACTCAGGCTTGTGTCGCCGTGGCCAGCTGGCCCACTGGTTTTAATAGTGCAAATGCTCACCGGGCCTGCCTTAAAACAGCCTGGGGGGGGGGAACCCCCTTCTTCTTTTGCATTTACTAGACTCCCTGAATGCTTTTCCCATCCTCTTTTCCTTCCCTCAGAGGGTGGAAATGCACATGGCCAGGAAAGGCCATTCCAGTCCAGGAAGCTTTTTGCCCCCCCCCCCCGGTACCTGCCCATCTTGGTCTCCTCCAAGACCTGAGCCGGTGGGTGCAAATGGCCAGAAACTGGACTCCAAATATAGGACCAACCTCAGCTGCTGAGCAGACTGCCTGGCACCGGGATTCGGGATGGGGGTGGGCCACCTGCCGGGGTGCTGTCCCTGTGGATTTCCAGCTTCATCAGGTGCTGGACGAAATTGCCCTCGGGTCCCCTTCCGGCTCTCTAATTCTGTGCTTCCATCCCTTCGCTGATACACCATTGCACCTTTGAGAGAGGGCTGGATCCGATGGCTTGACCCATGTGGGTGGGGTGGACAGGAGGGAAACTGCGTGAGACCTGGAGCTACACCAAGCTAGACAAACAATCTCAAAATCCTGGCCTTGAACGAAAGGGAGTCGGGAGGACCCCACCCGCCCCTGGACCCAAGCAGGGCCAGCTGTGTGGCCGTCCGTTTCCAACAGGACCAGCAGAAAGTCAAGGTGCCAGAGCGACATCTCTCCACCCCACCCCATCCCACCCCACTCCCCTATGGTTCTACATGCCTCTCGGTAAAGAACAGAGATTAATATGTATAATGCAATAAGCCACCAACGTGTCCAACATGCCTCCCTGCTCTACACGTAGACATGCACACACAGAGGTCAGACCCTTTGTAAAGCTCTTCTGAAGCCTTTCAGTGCGGAACATCTGAACTCTCCACAGTTACTTTGGGTGGACGTTCACTTCAAGAGGTAGGGTGCACGCTCCCCTCATGGAAGACCCACTCAGAAAAATGAAGACAGCGTCGGAAAATCCACCTCCTAAGAGCGGGAGGGGAACGAGGAGACCCTGGGAGGGAGGGAGGGAAGGAGGAAGAAGCCGCAAGGGGCACGTGTGCCTGTCACAGCAAGAGAAGGGAAAATCAGGGGAGGGACAGTGGCAGCCCCCTGGGGAGGGAGGGAGGGAGGGGGCCTCTTTCCTGGCAGGCGGTGGACCTGATTCCCAGCCAGGACTGGGCCACAGCCAAGCCGAGAGGAAGTCAGCACCTCTTCCAGATGTGACGCCAGCCTGCCCAGGAAGCGCATAGCTCAGGTTGCCACATCAAAGCAGGGCTGGGTATCGGGAAGGGCATCGCTCCAAGGCCGAGCTCTGGCCCCTCTTCAGCACCGATCAGCAAGAAGCCCCGTCCAGGGGAGAACGGCAGGGCGCCTCTGCATCGCAGCCTCCTCCAGCGCTCTGGAACCCACGGCCCGTTCCCAACGCAAGACTCTCCCTGGGCTCCAGGAAAAGCCAAGAGAGCCAGCTAGGGTTTGTAGACCCCACACAGAACTTGATTCGTTTTATTTGGGGAGGGCACGGGGTCTCCTTGTCAGGCTACACAGAACGATGGGTCCACATTAGGCTCAGCCTAAGCAAGAAAGATGCCGACAGCACTGGCCGAATGTGCCTCGGCCACTGGGAAGAGGTTCTGTGGTCTCAAAACGGGGAGGATTAGGGTTTCCACTGGCACAGACATCCCAGCATTGCTGGCAAAGGCTGGCTGGCAGGGGCCACAGTTTCTGAAGCAACACCACCTCTCTCTTGCTGGGGACCGGAAGAGTGGGAAGAAGCAGGCAAGTAGAAAAACAGGCCAGACGATTGGGCTTGGATCCCCCACTGGATTGGGGCCCAACCAAGAGAGTTTGCCTACTGAAATGCCCCATTTCCCCCAACACACACAGTTGCCAAAGAGGAACATGGGCAGGTGCCCTTTTCCGAGCCACACCTTCCATCCCAGTTAGACCCAGACGGTCACTTCCTACTGGCAGAAACAGCTGCTCTCCATGGTTTTGGCTCAGAGTCGATCCCATCTGCACTCTGAGGCGTCCCGGATTGAACCAGGGACCTTCCAGTTGCAACTATGGGTGCTCTGACACCGACTTACGGCCCTCCCCTTTAGGGGCAAAGAGATCTTCTTGAGGGCACAGACGAGCAGGGCATAAAAGGCCTTCTCTTCCCTGGAGAAAACCAGCAGCTGCCGTCCTTCACTTCTCCCAGTTGTGGATCTTTTCTTCTCTCACTCTCTCTCTTAAAAACAACAACAACCACCCCTTGTGACTCTCCCTTTTTTGGTAGATCAGCATCCCTGTAGCACCACAACAAACCTGCATGCTTTTCTGCTGCAACCCGACCATCTCTGAGAGCTTCTTTGCAACCCAAGAAGTGTCCTTGAAAGGGGCCCTTACCCGAGGGAAGGAGTTGCAGAGCTCATAACCTCACCCCACTTCTCCATGGTGCAGAGAGCATTTTGTAGCATGTGAGTTTATTTACAGATATGCAAGTCCAGCAGAAGCGGAGGCAACCAACCTCAACCCTTCCAGCAAAGCACATTCAGCCGCCATTCCTAAGGTGTCCAGAGCTGCCCCCTCCCCCGTGAACCTAGAAGGAAGCCCCCCCCCCTTCAGACTTGGTCCAGCAGCTCTTCTACTCTGGCACCCCAGAGTGAAGGTGCCAGGGGCTTTCTTTTCAGTTCCAGATCTAGGTTATGGACAGCCTGAGCTGGAAGACTCGTCTTCAATCTTTGTTTCCTCCTGCGGTCTTCTGGCCACTAGCTGGCCCCGAGAGTCAGGATGACCTGACCTTGGTCAGCTCCAAGATTCTGGCCAGACGCTGTCCTGAGGCAACCCCAGCCAGGAGGAGAGTTGGGGTCCCGGCAGAAGAGGGATTCCCTTGCTCGGCATGATGTTCAGGCAGCAGGAAGGGGGCAGCCCCTGGTTCGGTGCTCTGTAAGTGTTTGCACTACAGGTGTCTCTGCCACATGGGGTCACAGACGAGGCGCTTCTCCTCACCTGAAAAGCCTTCCCTGCCACTGAGAGGCTCCTGTGAAATCTCAAGCTTGCATTTGGAGATGGGGAGCTGCAGGATGGGAGTTCTGCCACTTCTCCTCCAAGTCACGCAAAGAAAGAGGAACGCCTGTGAAGGCAGCAGTCACGGGGCTGGACAGACATGGGGAGGGATGGCCTGAGACAAAGGAACCACCCCCAGGGAGAGCGGAGCAGGGGGATTTTGGAGGAGACGGTTCCCTTGGCCAAAATTCTCACCCTTCCCCCCCACCCCCCAAATTCACAATTGCAAAAGCAGAAGCAACAGAGGCCTCTGTTCGCTTCCGACTTATGGCACCCCGGAGAAGATTTTCCAAGGCATGTGAGAGGCTGAAGGGATGCGTGACTGTTTGCGTCCACCTCTGCTTCAGCACCTGCCAGGGGATTTGAACACGGGTCTGCCGCGTCCTAGCCTAACACACTCTCTGCCAAACCTCAGTGGCTCCTGTGAGGCCTCTGATCATCCTAAAACTTCCCTGCAGAGAGACATCATCAACGGACGCTGGCCAGTATAACGTGGGTAGACCTCAGATGATGAACCTCCCGCACTTCCACGTTGCAGGACGGGGACGCTAGCCGTTGCGGGGTCGCAAAGGCAGACTTCTCCAGGTTGACTGCAGGGGCTCTGCTGGTGTGTCCCCCCCTCCCAAAAAAGAAAAAGCCATGGCTCTTCTCGCATCCTTCTGCGGCCTTCGTGGTGGGGCCCTGGGGTTGCAAACCAGCAGGCACATTGTAGATCAATTTAGAACAGGAGGCAAGGGGCAGTTAGGAAACACTAACCCCCCCCCAAAGCAATGTGATCAGGAGCCTCTGCTCCGGTTCCTGAGGGTGGGGGTGGAGAGGCAGGTGGGAAGCACCTTCGGTGCTGTGTGATCCAAAGCATGACCAGATCTCTCACACACCAATGCAGCCCAAGCGGTGGGAGAGGGCAGGGGGCGGTTTGCTGCTGCTCGAGTGGGGCTCCCGGGCTGGCTGTTGTTCTCCCGTGACCCAGACTGGCCCGGCCCCGGTGGCTCCAGCTGAGCTGAGCTGAGCTGAGCTGTTTTGGCTTGTTTTTTCACCCTCTGTGCCGATGTCTTCACTTTGTAAAGGAATCCGAGTGATGAATCAGCAGCATCTCCTCCCCCCCCTTCCTCTCCCCTGCCCCAGGTGGGCAGGAAGCCAGAAACCTCATCTGCTAAGGGCAGCCAAAGGCCAAGCAAGGAGACTCAAGGGAGAGGAGGAAGAGCAAGGAGCCAAGAGGACACCTCTCCCCACCCCCCCCACCCCCCCTCACCACCCACCCCGCCTGCCCACTGAGGGTCAGGGAGAGGACTCAGCTCAGCCTCAGGTTCTGGGGGCTGACAAACAGGGGGGTGGGGGTGGGGTGGAGGAAAAGTCCAGGGAGCCCCTCCCTCCTTCTTCAGCTCCCCGGCTGGCCTTCCTCGTGGGTCGGACGGTGGCACAGGGTATGTGAACACCTCCTGCGGTCATCCAGTCTGACCTGCCTCCTGGGTGGAAACCGAGGCTGCCGTGCCCCAAATTTTAAACTCCTGCTGGTTGGACGCTCTTGAACTCCCTTGATCAGGCAGCGGAAGAGCCAGAAGGGCGAGCACCTCCGGCTCCTTGCAGAACTGCCCCCTTCTCACTAGCCAGCCCGGCGTGCCAGGAAGGTGATGCTGCTTCTTTTGGGGAGGCCATTTCTCACTGCTCCGGAACACCTGGAGCCACTTTGAAGAGGCCGGATCACCGACAAGGTATCAGAAGAACAGACACCCAGCAGAGCAATAAGCAGAGGAGCAAAAGGCAGCGGCTCAACTGGGTGTGGGTGACCCAGAGTTGCCAAAGTGCCGCCCAGAGGTCCCTGCCTTCTCCTCCATCAGGTCCCCAGAAGGGATTTTGCTGCTGATTTGGGAGGGTTCCTAGGAAGACCCCAGCAGGCAGTCTGAGCGACTGATTCCCCATCCCAGCGGGGGGGGGGGGCGGAGGTGGAGAGAGCAGCCGGGCTTCCCACTCCTACTTCTGGGTTTGTGCCCAAGCAAGAAGCACCTGGTCCCCCACCCCGCCCCCGCCCCTGGCTGGTGCTCCTTCCTATGGGGAAGAGGGGCCCCCTCCCCTGCCAGCCCCTTCCACTAGAGGGCAGCAGGAGGGGGGCAGAGGAACCCCTGGCACGAGAGCAGTGGGACTTTGGGGGGGGAGGCGCCTCCCCCTCTGTGCTCCTTGCTTTGCTCAGGAGATCTCATGCGGTCACACACACACACACACACACACACACACACACACGGAGAACCCCTGGAAGGGAGGACATAGCCATGGGCTATGCAGCCCGGCCCTCTGCCAGGGCACGGGGCCCAAGGCTAGCACATCCCCCTGGAAAGGAAGAGCCACGCCGGTCTCTGCCCAAAACTTTTCCACCGAGGCTCCTGGTCGTGGCTGGCCAAGCGGGTCTGCCTGCAGGGGTCATTTCGGAAATCTCCCGATGCCCCCAGTGGAACGGCTGGCTGTGGGGGCAAGCCAGCCATCTCCCAACCCTACCCCACCAGCTCTGAGGAGGGGGGGAGGCTGTGTCTGTAGGACGCGGTTAAGAAGGGCAGCCCCACCCCTGCCAGTCTCCTCGCTGGCCACGGGGTGCCACCGAATTTGCTGGCTCAGGGCTGAGTCCAGGCCAGGGAGAGCCAGCAAGGGATGGAAGGAGGGAGGGAGGGAGGGAGGGAGGGGGCCGGCGCCCCTCTCTCCTGCTGAGTCAAGCACTGCCCGTCCTGGAGGAAGAGGCTAGACAGACAGTGGAGCAACAGCTGTGAAGTAAGGCCAGTTTCAGGCAGCTGTGGTTGCTTTGCTCAACATCCGAAAACATCACTACTGATGCAAGGGCCCCCATCCGTCCTCACGGGAGGGAAGGAGGGAGGGAGGGAGGGAGAGGGAGGGAGGTGGCTTCTGTGTTTGCAGAGCTCCTTGGCATCCCTCCACGGGCTCCGAACAAGGAGCTCCACGCAGCCAGAAAGGAAGGATGCCCTTGAAGGGCTCACCTATGGGACTGACCTGGCCATCAGGACACCTGGAGAAAGGAGCAACGCTGGGCCAAAGGCTAGCAAGTCGGTCCGCCTGTCCACAGAGCAGCCATGCAGATGCCTCTGAAAAGCCCACAGAGGAATCACGCACACCAGCTCAGCACCACTTGTTCCCCAGCAAATGGCACCAAAAGGCACGGAGTCTAGAAACGTGGAATTAACAGCCGCTGAGACAGAGATGTGCCTAGTCCCCCTTTAAAGCTCGACAAGAGAGAGCCACTATGTTTATTTATTGCAAATGTGTGTGTGTGTGTGGGGGGGGGTCAGGCAACCCAACAGACAACCACACATACAGATAACACCAGATAAGAAGCACAGAAACGAAGCACTCTGCAACATAATCAGAAGGAAAATATGCAAAAGCTTTATTCTCCCTGCCGGGCCAAGACCAGGGGCAGAGAAAAGCACACACCCCCATGGACTGCTAATATAAAAAATTAGAATAAAGAACATTCCTAATGAATGTGAAGTCCATATAAAGAACAGATATGCATTTCTAAACTCAGCTGACCTCAAACCAAATGACTGAAACCAGAGATGTTTTCAGAGAAGATTGCAAAGAGTGTCGCCTGAAGAAAAGAAAAGCTTCAGCGGAAGGCTGGTGAAGCGCTGGAAATGGCTAGGGGACAAAACAGCCACCGACAGGAGAGGGGGACAGAAAGAGGACTGGGCTCCTGAAGGCAGTTTTGCAACCGGTGGCATTTCAGGGACCATTCCAGAAATCAGCCCAGAGAAAGGGCAGAGTGCCCCCTTTCCCCCAGGACCCCCTCTTCCGGGGGGGTCTCCTTGGCCCAACGACTGGTGGGCCCCTCTTCTTGAGCGTCTCCCCAGCCATGTCTCCCGAGGGTTCCCTCTCAGCCCTTCCAGCTCCTGAGCCTTCCAGGTTGGTTCTCAGCCTCCTGGGCAAGAGGGCCGGTGGGTTGTGCTCTCGCTCTCTCGCTCTCTCGGGCACTGCCCTCTCGGTTTGAAGAGCCGCCTCTTGCCTCTGTGTCACCCCTTCTGAGGCTGAGGTCTCTGCTTTTCAGCCTGGCATTGCGGCTCCAGCCTCCTCCACCCCCTCCCCCTCCCACCTCCTGCTTCTGGGTCGGGGGGGGGGGAACCGGCCTTCCCCAGGAGTCTGCTGCCTTCTCTGCTCCTCCTGATGGTAAAGCTCCTTTAATATCTCCCGTCTGCCAGGGATAGACTTGCTGTGGTTGTCACGTGCTGTCAAGTCACTCCCAACTTAGGGTGACCAAATAAATGTCCGGTCCTCAACAACTCTGCTCAGCTCTTGCAAACTCAAGCCTGTGGCTTCCTTTAGGGGGGGTCTGTCCATCTCATGTCTGGTCTTCCTCTTTTCCTGCTGCCTTTAGCCTTTCTCAGCATTATTCTGTCTTTTCCAGAGAATCCTCTTGCCTTCTCATGCTCGAAGGAGGACAGCTTCACCTTCAACATTTCTGCCTCCAGAAAGAGTTCAGGCTTGATTTGATCTGGGACCCACTTTGTTCGTTTTTCTGACAGCCCAGGGTATCTGCAGAGCTCCACCTTTCAAACGGACCAATGTTTTTCCTGTCTGCTTCCTTAACTGTCCAGCTTTCACACCTGTACGCACATGGGGATCGGGAACACAAGAGTGTGGATGATCCTGGTCTTGGTCTCCAGTGAGACGTCCTTCCCCTTGAGGATGATTTTCCAGTTCTTTCCTTCCTTGCTGCCCTCTCGAGTCTTCCAGTTTCTTGGCTGCCGTCTCCCTTTGGATTGATGATGGAACCCGGCTGTACAAAATCTCTTAACTATTTCAGTTTCTTCTTTGTCAACCTTGAAATTGTGTAGTTTTTCAATTTTGGTCTTCTTAAGGTTCAGCTGGAGTCCTGCTTTGTCACTTTCTTTTCTCACTTTCACTAAAAGTTGTTTCGAGCCATTGCTGCTTTCAGCCAGTAAGACGGTGTCATCTGCATGTCTGGACATTACTGATGTTTCTTCCACCCATTTCCACCCTTCCTTCATCTGAATCTTGTCCAGTTTTTCCATACAGTATCTTCTGCAGACAGGCAGAAGGGGGATAAAATGCAGCCTTCTCTGACTCCTTTGCCTAGAAGAAACCCTTCTGCCTCTCCAGACTCTGTCCTCATGGTAGCTGCTTCATCATGTTTCAGACGGAGTGCTGCCAATTCCCTAGGAATTGTCCTACAATTGATGGGATCACTGTGGCCTCAATTTGTGTTCCTGCCTCTCAGCGTGGGCCACACGGAGATGCCACGCTGTTTGCAAACGTGCAGCAATCGCTGGAGTACGGTGGGAGGGCGTTGTCTGGGTATGGATCTCGGGTCCGAGAGCTAGTCAGAGAGCGATGGAACACCAGCAGAGGCATCTAGGACCCTTTCCTCTTCCCGGTCTACCAAGGAACTTCGAAGACCATCAATCTGTGCTTTATATCATAAGGCTGGTTTTAGACCAGGAAAAAAAAGGTACAGCACAAATCTTACATTTAACAACATACTGAGGGCGATTTTGAGGATGCAACACGTTGAGGATGGGTTTGAATTAGAAGGAGGAGGAGGAAGCTTTTGTTGACTTAGTCATCTGTGACCCTGCTCATCATCAAGTATTACTGCAGAAATTATTTTATTTAACTGAAGATTGTAAATTAACTGAAGCAATAGCAAAATTGTAGGCTTGTCATTAACTTTCCAGGACAACCCAGCTGGTGGGAGAATCCAGAGAATGGTCTGCTCCAGAGCAGCGCATCGGCCCACTTTGTTGACTGTCCACACCAAGGGCCAACCACTTCCTCAAGGCGCAGCTTCCTCTTGTGCAGTTCACCTGTCCTGGAACAGCAGAAGGTGTTTTTTTCCAGGGGTGCAGAAGAGGGAGGGGGCCCTTCCGGATCTAACCCTAACCCTGAGATGAGCCCTCTGATCCCATTTCCGATGAGGGTGACAAGCGCCCCCTCCTGCTTTTCCTCCCCCGTTAAGCCTGGCCATAGGAATGGACCTCCACAGATGGGAAACCTTGACCTCTGAGCGTTCAGCCTGGAGGCAGGCGTTGCATCACGGCCTCTCCCAATTTGAAGAGACCCTTGTCCAGCAGGCCGAGGCAAAGAGGCAGTCCAGAAAGGAACAAAATCAGGGAGCTGGACAGGGGACAAGATATGTATTTGTCTTCAAGGTGGAAAGGATGGGCACTCTCGAATCGACCTTCTCAGCCACACTAGACGCTGTTCCAAGTGCTCCATGCAGAGCACGTTACCAAAGTCTCTCAAGACCGAAGGAGGCCTAATCTAAATCTGGCACCCTCCCTTCTATCCCACCTGTGGCCTCCCCTTCTCTTCCTGCCTCCCAGCTGTGAAGCCACTTGCACCGTCCACACCCTTAGACCACTCTGATCTTGAGGTCTCTGAGTAATCTGCTGGGGATGAGGCGTATGACCCACAGGGGACCCTTGAGACACCCCTCCCCCCGGGAGTGTGCTATCCTTACCTCAAGAAGAGGGTGAGAAGGGGAGGCAGCCCCCTTTCCCCCACCAGAGGGGCTGAAATGCCGACCCAGTTCCCCAGTCGGGTCACAGCCTGGGAGGCCCCCGCCAACCCCAAAGGGGCACCAGAGCAGGAAGAGATGCCACCAGTGCCGGCTCCAGTTGGTCCCATAGAGGGACAGGCTGCTGGGGCCGAGGGACCTCCACGACTAGCCCTCACCGAGCGGTCTAGGGCGCCTGGGGTCAGCCATGCAAACTCCACCCCAGCCCAGTGTGGCAAACTCTGACACGTCAGCCATGGAAACAGGGCCACAAACATGGAAGGTGGGCAACGTGGGAGGTGAACAGGTAAGTGAAAAGAAGAAACCAATCCCACCCACGTAGACACGTGAGATGGGGGGCTCAAGGCATCCCATTTGACCACGAACGTGCGGTGTTCACGCAGCTAGCTAGCCAGCCCTCGCTTCAGATCCTATGACAATAGCACTAGAGAGACAAACAGGCGCCTCAGGTCCAAACTCTGCCAAGGCTAGAAGTCCACAGCGAAAGCATAACCACCTCCAACGTACCTCTGAGCTCAAGGATGTGTCTCTCCCACAAAGGAGAGCCTCCCTCCTGAGGCAACCCCTTCTACTCTCCAGTTCTTCTTTCTCTCGGGGAGGTTCTCCTAGCATGTCACCCTCATTCTCTCCTCCCTGGGACTCTGAGTCTGTTTGGGTCCTGCCCTTTGGAGTGGCAAAAAAAAACAAGGGTTCTCCCTACAACAGCCCTTGACCTGTATGGAGACCACGGTCATCCTCACCTCTCAGCCCTCAGCCGACCCTCACAAGGCCTTCTTAAAAGACCTCTTATTCTCCGGGATCAACCTTCCAACTTCTCAGGAAACCCTCCAACTTCTGAGCATCTCCCTTAAACTATGTTGTTCTCAGAAGTGCACACCTGATTCCAGGTGAGGTCCAACCAAACCAGTGGTAGGACCTCACCTATCGAGGGAATCCTCTGGATGCTGGACTGCAGCCTCGGACGGAGTCTCTCTTTCTCTCTCTTTGCCGCCGTATCACACGTTGATTCATGTTGAGCTTGTGGGAGCCTAAGATCCCTAGATCGTTTCCACCTGTATTACTGTCAAGGCAGCCGTCACCCCTCCTGCTTGCAGTGTACCTGCCCACTTGGTTCTTCCTTTTTTTTTTTTTTTTTAAATTTTAATTTTTATTTATAATTAAAAAGTACAAAAAATAATAATAAAAAAAGCCTAAAAAATACAAAATACCTACTACTACAAAAAAACAAACTGTAAGTTACGAGACTATAAATTACAAAACATAACAGTGAACCCATCACCCTCAGGACTAGCATTACACTTCTTTCCATCCATTTTCATTCCAAAATTTCAATGTTTCTTCACTCGGCGTATACCCCCTCCCTCTCCGAAATACATGTTCTAAAAATACGTTCCATATTTTTTTAAAGTCATTATTTTTCATTTGGCCCCTGCTTATTTTCATATCGCATGTCAGTTTATCATTAATAGCCATATCCCACAATTCTCTATACCATTCCTCAAGGTTAAATTGATTTTCATTTCTCCAATTCCTTGCCATAATTATCCTTGCAGCCGTAATCATTATTATTATTAAATCCTTATTTTCATTCACCAATTGCTCTTTACTCAAATTCAATAAAGCTGTTATTGGGGACATTGAAATATTCAATCCCATAATTTCAGTTATTTCCCTAAATATTACTTTCCATTCTTTCTTTCTTTTTTCACATAGCCACCACATATGTAAATACGTCCCCTTCTCTTTTTTACAACTCCAACATAATGATGACACAGTTTTATCCATCATATTCATTTTGACCGGCGTTAAATACCACCTCCATATTACTTTATAGCAGTTTTCTTTTATCCTTACTGACATGTTCTTCATAATTCTCTGATCCCATATTTTATCCCATTCTTCTCCTATTACTTCTTCATCCAAATCATTTTGCCATTGCATTTTTAACCCTACAGTACCCTGTTCTACTTGATTTAATAATTTATATATTTGACTTACAGTTCCTTTTCTTTCTGTTTTTTCCTCTGATTTCAATCTTTTTCTATAATTTCTTCAAATTTTGTCATATTTCTACCTTTCCCTTCTTTAGTATACCATTCTCTTGTCCACTTTTCTAATTGAATTAAATTTAACCATGAATACCCTTCTCCCCCTAATATCTTTTTTATATCCCCTTTTTCTTTTATCTTCTCTGTCCAGTCTTTTAATCTACTTATCTGTTTGCTTTTTAATACATTCTTTAAATTTTTTAAATTTTCTGGGAAATTCCTTAAATCAACTACCTGAGATAAAGGAGATATCTGTGGACTCAATACCTCTCTAAATTCCTTCCAATTTTCCAACATGTTTCTTAAAAACGGATTTTTAATCTTTTTTATCCCTTCTGCAATTTTCTTTTTAAACAAGATACTTTCCACAGTTTCTCGTATTCCTTCCATCTCCATATCCATCCAAATTAAATTTTTATTATCCTTAATTATATCTGGGATATGTCTAAGCTGATTCGCTACATAATATAATTTTATATTAGGTAATCCAAGACCTCCCTTTTTTTGTGCTACATACCATAATTTTTTATTAATCCTCCCTCGTTTATTTCCATTACAATAACAATTTATCATTATCTGCCATTCTTTTAATTGTTTTTCTGTAATCTTTATAGGGAGCATCCAAAATATAAAATTTAATTTAGGGATTATTTTCATTTTACATAATGCAACTCTACCAAACCATGAAATTTTTAATTTCTGATATTCCTTTATCCTTCCAGTTATCTCTGTTTTTAATCTATCCAAATTTATTTTGATTATTTCTTGTAGGTTCCAAGTTATACTAATCCCCAAATATTTCATAACCTTTCCTATTTTACCTTCAAATATTGTTTTCACTTTATTTTCCTCTTCTTCTGAATGGTTTAACAATAAACATTCGGACTTCCCCCAGTTTATCCTTAATCCCATTATACTCTCAAATTCCTTCAAATGTATTTTCAACCTTTCAATTGTTTCAACTGGATTATTAACTATTAATAATGTATCATCGGCAAATAAATTTATCTTACCATTCTCTTTATTATCTACCCCTCTAATTTGTTTATCTTCTCTAATTATCTGTGCCAAAATTTCAATTATCATTGTAAAAAGTACTGGAGATAGGGGGCAACCTTGTCTAGTGCCCCGACCTAAGTATATTGTTTCAGTTATACCATCGTTCACTATAACCTTAGCTGTATTCTGAGAATAAAGTTGGTGAATTATATGATTGAAATTAGATCCAAACCCTAAATACTTAATTAATGTCTTCAATGACTCCCATTCCACTGAATCAAAAGCTTTAAATATATCTAGTGATATTACTCCCGCCTTAGAATTACTTTCTTTCGCCAAGTTCATTACATTAAGTACCCTCCTCATTAAATCAGACATTTGCCTACCAAGTATAAATCCATTTTGGTCTTTTTCAATATATTTCCACATAAAACTATTCAATCTTTTTGCCATTATTGCCGTAAATATCTTAGCATCCTGATTTATCAATGATATTGGCCTATATGCATCCATGTTTGCAGGGTTTTTATCTGGTTTCAGTATTAAAACTATAAGTGATTCTCTCCATGAAAGTGGGATTTCTTCTCCCTTTAATATCTTATTAAATAACTCTTTTAATTTTGGTATAAGGATCTTTTTAAATACTTTATAATACTCTGGGCCTAGTCCATCTGTTCCAGGGGTCTTTCCTACTTTTAAACTGTTTATAATTTCCTCTATTTCCTTTTCCGTAATCATCTGCTCCATAACATTTTTATCATCATCTGAGATTTTTTTATTAAAATTATTTTTAATATACTCTTCTATTTTTATAGTGGAAGGATTTTTACTGCTATATAAAGTTTTATAAAACATTTGAAAAGCTTCAAGCTTCTCCTTTGTTTTATTACATCTTTCCCCCTTCATATCTTGTATTACTCCTATATTACTTTTATTCTTTTTTTTTGAAGACGCATTAGCTAGTAATTTAGAATTCTTATTACTAAATTCAAAATAATTTCTTTTTAAATATATTAAATTTCTTTGTACCTTTTCTAAATGAATTCCTTCCAGTTCCTTTCTCTTTGCTTGTAATTCTATTATTGCTTTTTTATCCCTAGTTTTTATAACTATCTTTTCTAATTCCTTTATATTATCTTCTAATTCCTGTATTCTTTCCCCCTGTTTTTTCTTTATCATGTATGACATTTTACATGCATACCCTCTTGCCACAGATTTCATTGCATCCCATATTACCTTAGTTTGACTTCCCCCTTTCTCATTTATTTCCCATGTTTCATATAAATCCTTTTGAAATTTTTCAATTAGGTTTGGATTTCTAAATATACTCGTATCCATTTTCCACCTATTTGCCACTTTATAATCACATTTAATCATCAACTCCATTTTCACTCTGGCGTGGTCTGAAATTTGTATAACATCAATAACTGTTTCATTTACTCTAGGAAGCAAATCATTAGACACAAATATATAATCTATCCTTGAATATGTGTTGTGCACCTGTGAGCTGAAAGAAAATCTTCTTTCATCCCCTTTTAACTCTCTCCATACATCTTTCAAATCAGTTCTACTTATTAATCTATTAAAACCTGTAGTTTTAGATTTCCTTTCCCCAGTCTGCAGCTTTGATTTATCTTTCGCCAAATCCATTACCATATTGAAATCTCCTGCTAATATTACTGACCCTTTTCTCAATTTGTCCAACTTTCCCAATATATTTTCTAAAAATTCTTCTTGTCGCTCATTAGGTGCATACACATTTACAAGCGTAATCTCTTCCCCTCTCACTTTCCCTTGTATTATCAAGTATCTTCCTTGAGTATCTTTTTCTATTTTTTCAATCTGAAATTCACACTTTTTTGAAATTAATATTGCCACGCCTCGAGATTTAGAGGTTCCAAATGATTTTTCATAAATTTGAATCCATTTACCTTTCAGTTCATTGACACCTTCCTGTTTTTGATGAGTTTCTTGCAGAAATACAATATCATTATTACTTTTATTCAAAACACTCTGTATCTTAGCCCTCTTTGAGTTAGATCCAAGGCCTTTTACATTCCATGTAAGAAAATTTAAATATTTAACCATATTTCAATTTACTTGTTACTATTTTTTTTACTAATACTAGTCCTGATTGGTGTACCCTTGCCCCCCTTATTACGAAACAAAACACTAAACACAAAAATAAGCATAAACATAAAATCCTACTACCTTTACCTACACCCCCCACTACTAATATTTCTCCCCCCCATACTTCGCAAAATTTCTTCCGGTCTTCTCTACTGACCCTGGGGGGGGGGACATGTCTGTCTCCTCCGCCTCGGCTCTCTCCCTCTCTCGCTTTATAATGTTATATAAATCCATACTGTATATATTTATATACTCACATACGCACACACATACGTATATATATATATACACATACACACATATATGTATATATATATATCCTTACCCATACACTCGTATACATTTCATAATATGTACTGTTATCACATAAACAGGAAAGGCAATGTAACTAATAATAATAATCAAAACATTATTTTAAAACATAGGATGAGAAGGGAATGTCACTATCTAACTTTCATAGAATTTTTTTTTTTAAATAAATATTTCTTCCCAGATTTTTTCCATCTAGATCTATACATCTATTTCCATATTGTTCCTCTATATTCGGTTTTCTCCTTTTTGTGTCTCATTTGCTCTTATTTATTCCCGATTGTTCCTCCCCTTCTCTTTTTTTTCCACTTAAATTTACCCTCACTGGGTATCTCCCTTTATTTCTCCTTACGATATCATTCCCTTCTCATCCCTTCTTCCCTCCTTTTCTTTCTGGTTTACCCATTGATTCTTGTCTTTTTTTTTTTTTTCTACTAAGAATTCATCCTACCAGACCCTCTCCATTTATCTCAATTACATTTTAAATTATACCTAAAAACTTTTACTCCTTTGATTTTCCACGTCCCCTAGTCTTCCTTGGTTGTTTTGGAATTGCTCCTTGTTTTTCCTTTTCCTGTTCTTCTTCTAGTTGTCGTTCCTCTTCTTCTTGATCTTGTTCTTGTTCTCCCTCGCCCTTATCGCTCTCAATTGAATCGCGCTCCATTGTTTCATCTTCCTCAGATTCCTGATTTGACCCTGATTTCTTCATCAGCCTCATCTGCTCCTCCCACTCTTTTCTTGTTAATATTCCAGAATCCTTTAAGAAGTCCAAAGCCATTTGAACGGATATAACTTTGTTAAATTTTCCATCGTGATGAATCTTTAGGAACAAAGGGTATCCCCAACTGTATTTCACACTTTTTTTTTGCAGAATAGATGTGATAACTCTCATTTTTCTGCGAAATTCCATTGTCTCATGCGAAAAATCGTTAAAAATCTGTACTGGATATTTAGCAATCACCAAGCTTCCTGGATTCTCCCGTAACGCTTTCATTAACTCCTCTTTTTTTCTCAAGCTTGAAAATCTAATTAAAAAAAATATGGAACGCTTCACGAATTTGCGTGTCATCCTTGCGCAGGGGCCATGCTAATCTTCTCTGTATCGTTCCAATTTTAGTATATGTGCTGCCGAAGCGAGCACCCACTTGGTTCTTCCTGCCCTAAAAGGCAGTCCTTCCAGTTCCCCCCCCCGCCCCCGGTTGAAGCTCGTTTTGTTTGCTTTGGCCCAGTTCTCTCGTCTGCCTTGGTCATCTCAATTCCTGATCGCTTCTTCTGGGATACGTATTAGCCAAACCATCTTAGTAGGATGTCATCCACAAGTTTTACGAGCATCCCCCAAACCCGACCCCCCCCCAGCACTTCTCCCAGTCACTTCCAAAGATGCTGAAGAACCCCGGGTGCTGGACACAGTCCTGTGGCATCGCACGTGTCCTTTACCTCCAAGGATGATGGGACACCATGGGTCATTCATGACTAAGCTGAGAAGCCATCGTCCTCACGTCAACCCCTGGAGGTTGGCAATGAAAAATGAAAAAGAGGGTGAGTTTTTGCCTCCCCAACAGACCAGAGGCATCTGGTGGCCCAGAATTGGCAGCTGGACCCTGGGCAGCAGGAGACCTCAAGATCCTCTTGCGCGATGGGCTGAACCAGCCCTCCCAGCACCTTCTAGCCCAAAGAAAGGACAGTCTGGCTGCTCAGAGACCCCGCCGAGAAGGACCGGGCTGCAGCACAAGAGAACATAAATATACATAAAGTCTCAGAAGTCTTTCATTAAGGCCTTTATGTCATATAGCTAGAATACCATATCATAGACATATTATTTATTATTGTAAAAGAACATATTCTAAGCTCCTTTTTTTCTCCCAGTTTTTCCGATAAAAAACAAAGACTAGGGGGGGAAACAATGGGGGGGAAATTGTGTTTTTTTCTCGCTTTCCCCCCCCCCCAGGCCTCCCCATCTCTACGAGGGTTTCAGCACCAGTGCAGCTGTGAACAGCGGCTGCCCAAGGGCCCGAAGGTGGGTCTGGTGGGCCTCCTAGCGGCCACCTGATGCCTGACCCAAACATTAATTAGGTGCCTAAGCAGGCACTGACAGGAGAGAGACAGAGAGAAAGGAGACACCATGGAAATTAGCTTCTCACTCTTGAGTGCTCCAGTGGGCCTTTTTAACTGTCTGCTTGAGAGGAAAATGTTTTTGCTTCATGTTAAACTTGTCTAATAAACAGATAATTTAAAAAAAAAATGCTGCACAGCATCTGTTGATCGGCAAGGCCTGCACTTAGGCGAACCAGCTTCATTCAGGGAAAGAGAAGGTGTGCAGACTGCCAGTCTCCACAGTGGCTGGCACAGGACAAGCCACAAGAGAGTCCTTTGCAAACACAGGCAGGGGCTGAGCCCCTCACCTGACTAGCTGCCCACCACTTCCATGAGAAGTACAAGGGAAGGAGGAAGGTCCAAGACATGTAAGGATGATGGAACGAGCACACAGCAAGCCCAGAGTGCAGCCATAAGCCCTGATCAAAAAACCCAGGACCCCTTGACAGCCAGCTAGGAGCAAACACATTTGAGGGGCTTTGCTCACCCTGACCCTCTTATGAAAAGTGAGCCGGCGATTTGCGAGGGCTTGGCTCACTTTTCAGTAAGGAACGTGGAGTCGCATCCGGGACGCACCAAGCCACTTTCCTTTCTGATCTCAGAGGTTCGAAGGGCACAACACAGCTCGATGTTTGGCTTCCCTCCTCCCAAAAGGAGGCAAGGCTCAACTTCCAATTGGCAGATCGTGTAGGAAACAGAGGCAGAAACACGGAATGGCAGGACTGGAAGAGAGACCCCAGGGATCCCCTAGCCCAGTGATGGTGAACCTTTTTGAGCCCAAGCACCCAAATCAGTTCAAATGAAGTTCAAATGGGGGAAAGCCCACTTGTGATGGGGCCGGCCCCACACAAAATGCAGCATGCCACTAGCAGCCCTGCCCTATGCTTGAACACCGACAGCTGATGCACATGCCTCATGCAAGGGGCTAAGGAGATACCAGGTCGCCAGAAGGGCTGGCAGGCACTGACCTGCCCCACCTTCACCGGTTGGAAAAGGAAGCCCTGACACCTGTTCCAAAGGAAGTCTTCTGCTCCAGAATTCCTCTGGTAGTTCTGAGCATCCTGGTCTGCAAAGAGCGACATAGAGAGAGCATTCAACGTCAGAGAGGAGGAGGCTGTGCTACACCTGGGAAAGGGCAGGAGGCTGGTCCCGGGGTGGAAGGAGAGGCACTGCCTGGATTTGAGCCTTGCCCTTCAGGTGCTTATCTCAAGGCAGACGAGCAACTGCTCCCTTGAGGAAATGATCAGCCTGACTGCGCTTTGCTCCCCATGAGTGGAGAATTCAGAGCAATGTTCCTGTTGCTGCCCCCCCATCACCACAGACTCTCCAGGGACCCACAGGCTGGCTGGCTGGCTGGGATCCCCTGGAAAAGAAGCAGGATGGTGCTGTGCTCTATCTATTGCTGCAACAGCACCACTGCTCTCCCCACCACCACCACCCCCGGTTCTAGTCCTCTCAGCCAGGTTCCCTGCAGTATCCCACCTCCCACTGATGGCACAGGCCGACATCCAGGCCAGGCTGCATCAATACTAAATCATTTAGTCGTGTCTGACTCTTCATGACCCCATGGACCAGAGCACGCCATGTTGGTCGCTTCGCAGACACTGTCCAGCCATCTCATCCTCTGTCGTCCCCTTCTCCTCTTGCCTTCACACTTTCCTAACATCAAGGTCTTTTCCAGGGGGGTCTTCTCTTCTCATGAGTTGGCCAAAGTATTGGAGCCTCAGCTTCAGGTTCTGTCCTTCCAGTGAGCAACTCAGTGTTGATTCCCTTCAAAATGGATAGGTTTGTTCTCCTTGCAGTCCAGGGGACTCTCAAGAGTCTCCTCCAGCATCACAATTCAAAAGCATCAATTCTTTGGCCGTCAGCCTTCTTTACGGTCCAGCTCTCACCTCCAGCTCTCCAAATCATTTCGTCGTCGTTTAGTCGTGTCCGACTCTTCGTGACCCCATGGACCAGAGCACGGACCTAAATCATTTAGGAGGGCCTAAAACCAAGCTGGTGGCTACTCACTTACTCAGAGCCGACAAGCAGGATCTAGAGAGGACACCCTGGCAGGAAAGAGACAGAAAGTCGGGAGAAGTGGCTTTGATGGTCACTGTAAGATCTTTCCCAGGCACAGGGAAAATTTGGGTGCTGGGTAAACTCCACCAAAGAGGACAGCCCTCCCCTCACCATTCAACAAGGTGGGCCCAATCCTCCTTCCAACAACACAACCCAGGTCGACACACCAGCATTAGCCATCAAAACAGTAAGGCTTTATACAAGCATATTTTTATAAAACAGACAATGATGATTACGAACTAGAAGGACTCATCTCAGTCCCCCAATGCCTCCTGCTCCCCTGCGTAACACGGCTTCTTTTTTTAAATAGTTGAATGTCTTAATTTTGTGTTTTAAACTGTGATTTTAAATTGTTTAAACCTCTTATGTTTTTGAAATTGTTGTAACTCACTCTGGGATACGGAGCAGGCTATAAAAATTATAATCATATAAAATTTAAATTCCGCAGGGACTTGAAGGGAAATGCCCACCTTCTGGCGTTCATTCACTCCTAGGGTTGCCATCCATTCAAAATGATCTGAAGACACTTCACCGCCCCCCCCCTTCTCCCTCGTTCTCCACAACTGCTTTCTTCCCACCCCCATTGATGCCACTTTGGGCCTTCACTGAGGCAGCTGCAGCCCCTACCAGGAGCGTCCTTCTCCCTTCACAGGCTTCTGGCTTCAAATAGCGTAATATTTAATGATGTAAGCCACCTTGGGCTCTTTAAAGGAGAAAGGCAGGATTATCTTAAATAACTGAATAAACATCTGGACATGAAGCATAATGCCATCTGGGCCAAACACTGGCATTACTTTTAAACTACACGAGGGGGGGAACAGCTGCAGACCCCACGGCCGCTCTGTTTGGGCCTCAGGGAGTCATCGAGCGAGCGCGCAAGGTGTACCTGTTACATCTCCACCTGGCAAACTCTCCTGCCCTGGACAAGCTCAGGAGGCGACCCCTCCGGGGGGGGGGGGAATCACTCCGAGCAGTGGAACAAGAGCAGCCACAAACATCCGAGAGTGCAGGACTTTTGAGAGGCACGTTTTAATGAAGTGTGAACCTCACCGTCTATTTTCCCACACACAAGACAGCATAAATCTGGGCGGTTAATCATTTGTTTATTCGTGTATTTTTTCCCCTACACCACAGATTGAGGGTGCCACACGACTCTGTGCGGTTTACACACAAAAACAATAAGCAACAAACCAATAACTAAACAAACCCCTAGTGTCGACGGAGTGGCCTTCCGAGAGGACGCCCTTGAGGGAAAAAACAAACACGGGAGGGGGGGGGCAGGAATATAATTTTTTCGCTCCTTCTGCCTGAAGAGAAAATGGGTTGTCTTGCGCGGGAATGAGTCTCGCCTGACCCCCCTCAAAAAAAAAAACAACTCCTGCTCGGAGGAGGGTCCCAGCAGACACCCCCCCACACACACACACCCTTCCAGGGCTGCTCCAAAGCGGGGGGGGGGGGGACCCGGAGCCAAGGGGCCCGAGCGCGGGAGGCGGCCCTTCTCCGCACGGGAGGGCGCCGGCTGTCCCCCCCCCCCTCCCCACCTTCCTCTTCCGGCCTCCCCGACGGGCCCCTTCTCGCTCTTCCCACAGAACGAACGGAGGAACGACCTGCTCCTGCTGCTGCTGCTGCCGGGCGGGAGAGGCGGGAGGAGGAACTTCGGCCAGCAGGGGGCGCCTCCCTCCAGAGGCCCGAGGGTCCCGGGCCCGCCTCGGGGGCTCCCCGGCAGGAGGAGGAGGAGGAGGAGGAGGAGGAGGAGAGGGTCGGATCGGGTCCCCGGCGAGGCCCGCTCCCTCCTGCAGGAAACCCAGGCGCCCGGGCACAGGCGCGCGCCCCTCACGTGATCCTGGGACGGTCACGTGACTCTCTGCTCCTTTCTCTTCACTCACCACCCAAAAGCGTGATCATGCCGCTGCCCGAGGAAAAAGAGTCCCTGGAGCGCGGCTGGTGCCCCTTCCCTGCTGAGCGGAGAAGAAGCCGGGCGGGCGTCGGGAAGGGGCCGCGGGAGGAGCAGAATCCCGAGGAACTGCCTTGCTCAGCGGGCCCGCCGGGCGAACGGGCACCCCCGCAAGAAGTAGTCCCGGCAGAAGCGCGGCGGCGGCGGCGGCGGCGGCGGGGTCCGAAGGCGGGATCCTTCCGCGGGGCGAGGGACGGGGCGATGGCGGCCGTGCGGGTGCCGGACCGGAGGGAGCGGCCGGAGAGGAGCCGGGAGGCGGCCGCCGAGGGACCCGCGGGCGGTGAGGAGGGGGCGCCGGGGCCGGAGCTCTCCCTCCGCCGGGAGTCCGCCGGGCGCCGGGGCGAGGGGTCCTGCGGCCAAGATGGCGGCGCCGGCGGCCTCCGAGCGGGGGCTCAGGCAGCGCCAAGGGCAGCCCGCCTCGGCCGAGGCCCCGCGGGAGGGGGCAGGGGAGCGCGCCGCGGGAGCGCGCCTCCCGACACGCAGGCCGCGCCGGGCCCAGGGGGGCAGCGGGGGCGCGCGCTCGCCCGGCCCAGCCAATCCGCGGCGGAGGCGCTGCTGGGAGAACCCCCCCCTGCCGGGGGGGGGGCGGGGGCCGAACCGGGGGGGGGAATATAAGGAGATGCTGCCCCCCCCGCGGGGGCCCTCCCCTCCCCCCCCGACCGGGCCTGGAAAAGTTCCTTTCTCTCTCTCCCCGCTGCTCGCCCCCCCACCGCTCCTCCTCTCCCCCCCCACCGGCGGTGGCCCCCGCAGGGTCGGTGGCGGCGGAGGCGGGGGGGGGGGGATCGCAGGAACCACCTTTCCTTCCCTGCTTGCCTCCCTGCCGGGCTTCCCGCTTCCAATGGCCGGGGGCCGGCGGGACCCCAGTCCTCCCTCCTCCGAGGAGACCCGTGTCTCCGGCCCCCCCCACACACACTCGGCCCCCTCGCCTTCTCCCAGAGGGATGGGCTTCAGCTCTCCGCTGCAGGATCCCCACCATTTCCACCCCCACCCCCGCCCTGTGTTTTCTGCAGGGGGGGCGAGAGAGAGAGAGAGAGAGAGAGACACCCCTAAAATATCCGGGGGGGGGGGGTCTCACCAGGTGTTCCTCCTCCTTTCCCTTCTTAGTGTGAAAACTCCTAGAATAGATCCTGGTCCGTTTCTCCTCCTCCATCCCGACCACAAAGGGCAAGCAGTCACCAGGGCTGGACATCCTCTCCCCACCAGGTATTGGAAAGGATCCTTTGGGGGGGGGGGTCCCAGAAGACAAGCGATGGGCAGAAGGTGGTTGTAATTGAGTCCGTCCCTGAGAGAAACATAAAGCACTTTGAGAAATACACCCGTTCAAAAGCAAAACAAACGTATTAGGGCACCTTTTGAACCCTAACTGGCTGGAGGGCTCAGGGCTTTACGGCTCTGGCTGTGGAGGCAATCAATGGGGTGGCCGTTCGGTTCCCTTCTGGGCATCTTGGGTGGCTTTGGGCAAGCTGCGCAGGCCCGGGATGCCCCCAGAAGAAGGGAACGTCCTGAGCGACATCCTGAGCATCCTCTACCTGGAAAGCCAGGAAAAGGGTGGCCGTAAGTCAGCCTAGGCGGCCACGGAGACCCGTGCCTTCCTTTCCGTACTGGCTTTCAGGTGTGAGCAGCCCACACTTCTTGTGAACGTGGCCTTTTCTGCCCCCACCCGCTTTCACAACAAGGCGCCTGGGGCCTCCTCCTGCCTTTTGCCCGAGGGCCGTGGCGCGTGTGCTGCATCTCAGCCGGCTCAGTTGGAGACTGGCCACCTTTTCCCTTCTCTCCCCCCCCCCCCCCAGTAAGATCGGTCATGGAAGCGGAAAATGAAGTGGAGAGCAGCAGCGACGCGGCTCCTCGGCTGGGGCAGCAAGAAGAGCCCTCGGAGAGCGGCCTGGGCGCGGAGACCTCGGAGGCCGTCTCTGCCGACAGCAGCGATGCCGCCTTGCTGCCCGTCTCCCTCTCGGAAGCAGACGACTCGGGCGTCGGGCAGAGCTCAGACAGCAGAGGGGTCTCCCTGGTATGAGGCTCTGGCTCTTGTCGGTCACTTGCGGGCGTGGCTGGCGGGCAAGGACAGCCGGCCCGGCCAGAGTGGGGGCGTTGGGGGGCGGGTGGCAGCGGAGCTGGCCGGGAGCTGCCCTTGACCCTTTCATTAACAACCCCCCCTGGAAAGAAATGCAGAGCGTCCCCTTTTCCTCCCCTCCCTCCGCAGGGAGAAGTGCCGGAGAGCAGCTCCAGCGCGGACGCCTTCCCTCGAGTCTACCTGCCCGACTCTTCCTCCGTGGCCCAGTCCACCCGGGTCTCCAGTGTCTCCACCGTCAGCCAGTCCGTTCTGGCCTCCCAGTCCCCACAGGGCCTGGTCCACTCCAGCGTCCTGGCCGAGGGGGTGCCGGTTGTGTCCAATTCCACGGCCTCCACCTCTTCCGACCTTGGCTCCACCATTGATAAGATCATTGAGTCCACCATCGGTCCGGACGTCATTCAGAGTGAGTGAACGGAGGGCCTCCCCCAGGGCAGCAGGGGGGTGGAAGGAGCTGCGCCCAGGCCGCTTGGGGGGGGGCTTGGGGGCGGCTGGAGAGGTGCTCCTTTTCCTGCAGAGATTCCCACCCAGTCTCTCTGCCTGCAGAGGTATATGCCCTTAGCAGGGAACGCTGACCAGCCTTTTTCTCTCTTCCGGCTTAGGATGCATTGCTGTGACAAGCGAGGAGGACGGTGGGGCGCAAACAACCCAGTACCTCATCCTGCAAGGACCAGACGATGGTGAGGAAGGAAGCTTGGTGGAGGGAGGGAGGGAGGGAGGGAGGGAACCTGGCCAGTCTCTGGGGGTGGGGTGGGGTGGGGTCTTGCGAGCCCTTTCCTCAGTCTCAGAGCGTGCTGCCCGCATGACGGCTGCTTCCCCGGCAGGAGCCCCTGTGATGTCCCGCGTGGCAAGCTCCGCCCTGGCCCACAGCTTGGCGGCAGAGTCCCCGGCAGACGGCCCCACCTCCACCTGCGCGGAGCACCCGGTGCCCCTGGAGGCCGCGGAGCTGCCGCCTGGGCCGCCGGACCCCTCGGGAGAGCCTGACCTGGACAGCCTGGAGGAGCTGATGGAGGTGGTGGTGGTGCAGCAGTTCAAGTGCAAGATGTGCCAGTACAAGAGCGTTTCCAAGCAGACCCTCATCCACCACATGCGGGAGCGGCACTTCCAGTCCGGTGAGTGTCTCTGGCCCCGGTGGGTGGCCCTGACCGGCTGGCAAGGGGAGGCTAAACCACCGGCACCCCGCCAGGGCTGCTCCTCTCCCCCAAAGCCGACCACCTACTAAGCCACGAGACCTTCTCCGAGGTGGGCGGCTGGAAGCGGCCTGCTCTCGAGGAGGCTTGAGCAACTTCTGCGAGGAGGGGGGCTGAGCCTTTGGCCCCCCCAGCCCCCTCTCTCGTCCCCCTCCGTGGCTTCTGAGGAGCCCTTGGTGAGTCTGGGGGCTTGCGCAGAAGGAGCAAGAGAGCGCCCACGGCTCCTTTGATGCGTGGCTGGGGTGTTGGGCAGGGGGGGTTGAATGGTGCCCAGTCATGGGTGCGTTAAACGGCCTGGCTGCGCCCAGCGCGGTGGCCTGGCTTACCTCAAGGATGTCGCCTGGTCCATGGCGAGTGGACGCGACGTTGCTTCTAAACCGGCCACTTGTTTGCTTGACCAGAATTCTCCAGCAGTGTTGCTGTCGTCTTTTTTCGTTTCCTCCAGCAACAGCCACTGGTACCAAAAGGGGACGCCCACGCAAGAGGGTTCTTGTGCCCAAGACCCCAGATCAGGGGAAACGACAACAGCAGCAGCAGGAGGAGGAGGAAGAAGAAGAGGAAGATGATGATGACATTGTGGACGCAGGTGCTATTGATGACCCCAAAGGTATTTCACGACAACCTCTCTCCCTGGCTCTGTCAGGCACCCCACCCCTTTTTGTGGCCTCCCCTCTCAAAGCCTGCTCTTGCTCGCCTCGTTGTCGCAGATGACAGTGACTACAACCCGGCCGAGGACGAGTCCCGAGGACGTCTGGCCAAGCTCAGCCGCCCCCTTCCCACCTCCAGCGAGCAGCGGCTGCGCCGCCGCCCAGGAAGGCCCCGCAAAATCCCCCGCCTGGAGGCCCCCTCCCCTCAAGAAGGTAGGAGCAACGCACAGGGCCGAGCGAGGGCCTGGGGGGGGGTCCTTTGGTCAGTCTGCCTCGGGTGGGCTGTGTGGCTGTCGGCTGGGGGTTTCTGACAGAAGAAAGTGGTCCTTTTTGTCCACTCTGGGTCTGAGGCCAGGGAGCAGCCCGGGGACTGTGTACCGGGTGGGACTGCCAGAGAGGAGGCCCTGGGCAGACGGCGAAGGGGCCGCAAAGGGCCCAGGGACGGTGGTGTGCCTGCGCGGGCTTCTAAATGCCCCTGGAGAGGTACCAAGCTTCCCAGTAGATTTCCAGAGCTCTGCCGCTGGAGCCAAAGATCCCGAAAGGGTTCTCCCAGTGAGGAGGAGGCTGTGTCTGCCTGAGGAGCAGCCGGGTGGCTGGGTCTGCCCGGCTCCCTGAACCATACACACACACACGCCTCCCCCCCCCTCGGCCAGACGTCCCTCTTTCTCCACGGACACCAAGGATGAAGGGAGGCGGCCGCCAGCTGTAACGCTTGGGAGAGGCAGGCAGGCGCTTGTGGGGGTGGGTGGGTGGCTTCCTCGGGGGCTTGTCCTCAGCGAGGCCGGACGCCCCTTCGGACTCACCTGCCACTGAGGGACAGTCTGGGTGTGGTGGGACCAAAAAGAAAGGCTGCGGAAGGGGAGGGGATGGTCTCCCTTGTGCAGGGACAGCCCTCCTGGTGGTGGTGTTCTTATGACCCTCAAGTCACCTCTGATTTGTGGAGACGCCAGAATATCTTGTGGTTAAGAGCCGTTTCTGCAGGGCTTCAGAGAGAGTGGCTTGCTTGTCAAAAGCGTTCTTGCAGTTTGTGCGTTAAACCGGTGTCAGGGTTTGTAGCTCCAACGTTGCCCAAAGCCCTCTTGTTTATTCCCCCACTCCTACCCCTGCTTTTTAAATTATTTTTTTTCAATTTTTTTTATTTATAATACAAAATAAACCTACTACTACAGAAAAAAAACTATATAAAATACAAAACAATACAATACAATAACATACAATTACCCTTTTGCACCCATCACCTTCAGGACTAGCGTTACACTTCTTTCCATCCATTTTCACTCCAAAATTTCATTGTTTCTTCTCTCGGCGTATACCCCCTCCCTCTCCGAAATACATGTTCTAAAAATACATTCCATATTTTCTTAAAATCGTTATTTTTCATTTGGCCTCTACTTATTTTCATATCACATGTCAGTTTATCGTCAATTGATGTCCTATAATTCTCTATAGCATTCCTCCAAATTGATTATCATTTCTCCAGTTCCTTGCAATAATTATTCTTGCTGCCATAATCATTATTACTATTAAATCCTTATTTTCTTTCACCAGTTGATCTTCCTTAATCAGATTCAATAAGGCTATTAACAGAGACATTTGAATATTCAATCCAATTATTTCAGATATTTCTTTAAATATTAATTTCCATTCTTTCTTTATTTGGCTTAAAGTTCCTTTTGTTTCTGTCTTTTCTTCTGATTTCAGTCTTTTTTCTATAATCTCTTCAAATTTTGTCATTTCTCTACCTTTCACTCCTTTAGTACAGTGGTGCCTCGCTTAACGATTGCCTCGTTTAGCGATGAATTCGCATAACGATGTGTTTTTTTAGAAAATAATATGCATCGTATAACGATGTTTCCTATGGGCGATTTTCGCTTAGCGAAGTTTGGGACCATGCTTCGCATAACGAATGCGATTTTAGGTCCCCTGCTTCACTTAACGATGTTTTTTTTTCCAATTAAAAAAAGTGTCTTAGAAGGGTCAAAAACGGTTCTAAATGCTTGGATTCATTAGAGGACCCCTTAAGTCATGTGCAAACCTGATTTGGCTTTGATCTGACTTTTCATTAATTTTTTGTGAATTTTTTTTTTGGCCCATAGGAACCAATGGACCTGTCAAAATCTGACAGCTCCATGCTTTCCTATGGGGGAGAAAACAATTTACAAAAAATTAACGAAACTTCAGATCAAAGCCAAATCAGGTTTGCACACAACTTAGGGGGTCCTCTAACGCAGTGGTTCTTAACGTGGGCAATAATGCCCCCCAGGGGGCGATTTCATTTTTCAGGGGGGCGATAGAACGAAAAGGGGCGGTGTGGGGGCGCTGGAGCAGAAGGGGGGCGGTAGGGGGGCCCTGGAGCAAGCCAAACCTGTTAAGATGGCTGCAGCCTTTTTACAGTGTGCATGAATATATATTTTCCTCCAATCTTAATTTAGTTTCAGAGTTTTTGTCTTGAAATTTTTAGTTCCTGCATTGTGGTTTGTTTTTATATTTCTTTATATGCCCTTTTTATATTTCTTTTTGCGTCTTAAAATTCGCTTGCAACTAAATCATTAAATGTTTTGGGGGCATTTCATTTTCTTAGAATTGAATTTTGTTTTCAGGGGTCATTGGATTTAAGTGTCATAAATAAATAAATAAATAAATAAATAAATAAATAAATAAATAAATAAATAAATAAATAAATAAGATATCATCACCGCGGGGAGGGGGGCGGTGATAACTTCCTCAATGGCTCAAGGGGGCGTTTCTTTCAAAAAGGTTAAAAACCACTGCTCTAACGAACCCAAGAATTTAGAACAGTTGCTGAGTCTTCATTAATTTTTTGTGAATTTTTTCTTCCCCCATAGGAAATAATGGAGCTGTCAGATTTTGACAGCTGTCAAAATTTGGGGGGAAAAAATTCACCATAAATTAATGAAAAGTCAGATCAAAGCCAAATTAACTTTTGCATCCGTTTTAGAGGGTGCAGAAGCTAATCCAAGCATTTAAAACCATTTTTGACCCTTGTATGACACATTTAAAATTGCAAAAATTGACTTCGCAAAGCCATTACAATGTATTGAGTCAGCTTCAATACATTCCAATGGAGGATACATTGTTTCACTTAGCGATGTTTCCTATGGGTTTTTTCGCTTAACGACGGCAATCCGTTCCAATTGGAACGGATTAACCGGTTTCCAATGCATTCCTATGGGAAATGGTGTTTCACATAGCGATGGTTTCACATAGCGATGTTTTTTTTTGAACCAGTTAACATCGCTATGCGAGGCACCACTGTATACCATTCTCTTGTCCACCTTTCTAATTGAATTAAATTTAACCATGAAATCCCTTCTCCTCCTAGTACCTTTTTATATCCCCTTTTCCTCTTATCTTCTCTATCCAGCCTTTTAATCTACTTATCTGTTTACTTTTTAATACATTCTTTAAATTTTTTAAATTTTCCGGAAAATTCCTTAATTCCACTACCATAAAGGAGATATTGGTGGACTCAATACATCTCTGAATTCTTTCCAATTTTCCAACATATTTTTAAAGAAAGGATTTTTGATCTTTTTAATCTCTTCTGCAATTTTTTCTTTAAGCAAAATTCTTTCCACACTTTCTTGTATACCTTCCATCTCAATGTCAGTCCAAATTAAATGTTTATTATCCTTGATTATGTCTGGGATATGTCTAAACTGATTCGCTATATAATGTAATTTTATGTTAGGTAATCCAAGACCCCCCTTTTTTGTGTAACATACCATAATTTTTTATTAATCCTCATTCGTTTATTTCCATTACAGTAACCATTTATCATTGTCTGCCATTCTTTTAATTGATTTTCTGTGATCTTTATGGGGAGCATCCAAAATATAAAATTCAATTTAGGGATTATTTTCATTTTACATAATGCAACTCTACCAAACCATGAAATTTTTAAATTCTGATATTCCTTTATCCTTCTAGTTATCTCTGTTTTTAATCTATCCAGATTTATTTTAATTATTTCTTGTAAATTCCAAGTAATATTAATCCCAAAATATTTCATAACATTTCCAATTATACCTCCAATTATTATTTTTACTTTTCTTTTCTTTTCTTCTGAATGGTTTAACAATAAACATTCAGACTTCCCCCAATTTACCCTTAACCCCGTTAAACTCTCAAATTCCTTCAAATGTATTTTCAGCCTTTCAATTGTTTCAGCTGGATTGTTAACTATTAATAAAGTGTCGTCGGCAAATTAATTTATCTTACCATTCTCTTTATTATCTGTCCCTCTAATCTGTTTATCTTCTCTAATTATCTTTGCCAATATTTTGATTATCATTGTAAATAATACTGGAGATAAGGGGCAACCTTGTCTTGTACCCCGGCCTAGGTGTATTGTCTCAATTATACCATCATTAACTATTACCTTGGCTGTATTCTGAGAATAAAGTTGGTGGATTATCTGATTGAAATTTGGTCCAAACCCTACGTATTTAATTAATATCTTTAACGAATCCCATTCCACTGAATCAAAAGCTTTAAATATGTCTAACGATATTACTCCCGCCTTAGAATTACTTTCTTTTGCTAGGTTCATTAAATTAAGTACCCTCCTCATTAAATCTGACATTTGCCTACCAAGTATAAATCCATTTTGATCTTTTTCAATATATTTCCACATAAAGCTATTCAATCTTTTTGCCATTATTGCCGTAAATATCTTAGCGCCTGATTTATCAATGATATTGGCATCCATATTTGCAGGATTTTTATCTGGTTTCAGTATTAAGACTATAAGTGATTCTTTCCATGATTCTCTCCCTTTAGTATCTTATTAAATAACTCTTTTAATTTCGGTATAAGGATATTTTTAAATACTTTATAGTATTCTGGGCCTAATCCATCTGTTCCAGGGGTCTTTCCTACCTTTAAATTATTTTTTAAAAAATTATGGTCTGGTGTTTGCTCCTTTTGTCGAATCAGCAGGCCAAAGCCAACCGGCTCAGAAGTCCCTCCAGGAAAACCTCAGCCTCTTTCAGGGACGTGGCTTGGCGTGCTCGGCAGCATGTGCCCTGCTGAGCCTGCGTTTAGGTCCTAGCCTGCCGCGGTCGTTTTGCATCTCCCGCCTGCTTCCCGGTGGGATGGGAGGCAGCAGTTCCAGTAGAGAAGGTCGGAAGGAGGACACGTGTCCCTTTCCCCCCCCCCTCAACTTCTCAGACTAAACTCTCCAGCCTAGTTTATGCCCTTCATAACATTCTCTTCTTTGGGGTGAGGACTCTCTTACTTTTCTCAGAGCATCCAAGCGGCTACCCCAGGATGCCCCACTCTGGTGAAAATGGAAAACCACGAGTGTGTTTCAGAGTTTATGGGATCAGTGGCTCTCAGAAATGCCAATGATGCAAAGGACTCTCTAACCGTTCCCCCCCCCCAAAAAAAATACTAAGTAGGCGACTCAATGGCGCATAGCAACAAGAGACAGCATAACAGAACAATAGCAAAGGCGAACATGATTTTATTCTCACACACGAGCCAGCCCTGTCGGCCCATTCCAACTGGGCATGGCCGTTTTGGAGATCATGTGCTGCCTGCATGGGCGGCCCCCTCCCGAGGCAGAGGGGCTCCCACCATCTGTGCACCCTGAAGGGTTTTCCGAGCCCCCCTTGCCTACGTAGAAATTAACAGGGAGGGGTGAAAGACAATGGCCACCCATTCTTTGGGGGTGGGGGTAGGGGGCTGCTCCTTGCAGGGTGGCACAAACACCGCCTCTGCCGAGGCCCGTGTGCCGGCCCCTGGGTAAGGTAAGCTAGGTCTAAAACAACAGTCTCGCAATTCAGAGATGCCGCGGGGTCTGTTTTTCCACCGTTCCTGGCTCCCCTCCAGCGGGTGAGGGTGCTATCTGTGAAACGGGGAGTGGATGGGCCTTGCACTGCAGAGTTTCTGCCCAGGGTCCCTCGGCCCTTTCTGCCCTAACCCGGCCACGTCCCTCGGATAGGTGGCGAAGAGGAGTCGGTCGTCTCGTCCCAGGGGGGCCCTCGGCAAGTGCAGCAGGGCTCTGAGGCGGCCAGCTCTTCGGACCCGGGGCCCACAGAAGGCCAGCGCCTCGTGGACCCCACTGTGAGCCAGTCGGACTCGGAGAACCGGGACCCGTCGTCCCAGGAGGAACCGGAAGTGCTCCCGCGGCGCAGAGGCCGGCCCTCCCACCGGTTCCTGGGGAAGAAATACCGCAAGTACATGGGGCGAAGGTAAGCGGGGGGGGGGGGAAGCGGTGCGTCTTTCCTGTCTGTGTCGGGCTCCGGCGGCTGCGCTCATGGAGGGGCCGAGGCCGGGCTGACCATCCCTGGGTCCTGAGTGACCTCGGGATCTCTTCCAGGTACTGCTACAAGTCGGCCAAGCCCTTGATGCGCCCTTACCTGTGCCGGATCTGCGGCTCCCGGTTCCTCACCCATGACGATCTGCGCTTCCACGTCAACTCGCATGAGGCCGGGGATCCCCAGCTCTTCCGCTGCCTGCAGTGCAATTACCGCTCCCGGCGCTGGTCATCTCTGAAGGCAAGCGCCCGGCCGGCCGCCCCCCCCCCCCCCGCCGCCCCTTCCCCTGCCGACTCCTCCTGCGGGTGCCTGGCTGGCCGGCTGAGGGCTTGGAGGCTCAGACTGGCTCTGCCTCCCTTGCAGGAGCACATGTTCAACCACGTCGGGAGGAAGCCGTACAAGTGCGAGGAGTGTGACTACACCAGCGTGTACAAGAAGGACGTCATCCGGCATTCTGTGGTGCACAATTGTGACCGGTGAGCATCGCGTGCCTCCATCCCACCGTGGCCTGATTCAGTCGGGGTCAGGGTGGGTGGAGGGAGTGGTTTCTGAGTTCCTGACAGACCCTTACGTGGACTCGGGGGGGGGTGTGGACTCCCTGGGTCCCCCCTCCCAAAGCTTTGAGCTAGCAGGTATTTCAGCCGCTTTGCTCATCCCTCTGTTCTCTTCCCTGCTTCCCCTCCTTTTAGGAAGAAGCGAGCCGACCCGGTGAGTGGGACCGCCTGAGGAATCCCTTCCGCTCCCTCCCGCGGGGGATGTGTTTCCGGCAGGCCGGAAGGCCCGTCTTGTTGTCCTTGTGGTGCCTTTCCCGGCAACCCTGTGATGGGCTGAAGGAGAGCAAGAAGCCAAGGAATTCGAGGGGGGGGGGGTCTTTCCCACACAGCGGGGGGCGACAGAGAGCTTGCAGCTGCCTTTCTCAGTGGGCAGGCCCCACAGACCGATTCCTAGGGGGTGTGGGGTGGAACTCTTTCTCCCCAGCCAGCTGTGCCACCCTGATTGTGCAAGAGTGTAATCTCCCTCTTCTCCCCCTCCCTCAATTTCTCTCTCACGCGCCCCCCCCGGCCATCTCTAGCCCCCAAAGCAAAGTGCCTTTCCTTGCCCCGTGTGCGACCGCGTGTATCCAATGCAGAAGCGGCTCACCCAGCACATGAAGACCCACAGCAGCGAGAAGCCCCACATGTGTGACAAGGTGGGTGTGGGAGCAAAGGCAAGGCACGGGGGTGGGGGGGGGAATGAGTCTCAGGGCAGAAGCACAGCCAATAAGATGTGGGCGGGGGCCCTTGCTTTCACTCTCTGGCAGTGCGGGAAGTCCTTCAAGAAGCGCTACACCTTCAAGATGCACCTGCTGACCCACATCCAGGCTGTCGCCAACCGCCGGTACTCGAGCACGGGATTGCTTTGAGGGTGGGGGGGGGTCAGGGCTGCAGGAACAGCCCCGCAGAGCCGCTGAAACGTTGCTTTTCTGCCGGGCAGGTTCAAGTGTGAGTTCTGCGACCATGTCTGTGAGGACAAGAAGCTGCTTCTCAACCACCAGCTCCTGCACGTCAACGAGAAGCCCTTCCGTTGCAGCCTCTGTTCCTACGCCACCGTCCGCGAAGACTTCCTGCTCTCTCATGTGGCCGTCAAGCACACAGGTGGGGCTGGGCAGCAGGTACCGGGGGGTGGGGGCTGGGCAGGGGAGGGGAGGGAAAGACGGGCACCGAACACAGGCGTGGGGCGGGGGGGGGAATCTCCTTCAGGACGTTCCGCAGGGCAGGTTGCAGGGCTCCATCTGAGGCCAGCTTGTGGGCCTGGGGTGACCCACATCCAGCCCATGGCTTCCGTCCCCCAGCAGGGAGAGAAAGCTCTCTGGGGAAGGCTCTGTCCCTCTCCCGCCCCCAGGAGTCCTCCCCAGAAATCGGCCGTTCCACACTGCAGGGGCAGCCACAGGGAAGATGTGATCTGTATAAAACTGGAGAAATTTGGGGTGGGTGGGGATTTGAATTCAGGGATGGGCAAGGTCCGTGAACACTTGCGGGCAGCCACAGAGGGTCAATCTCAAGAGGTTGCCCTCTCGGTCTCTCTGGCCCCTCAGTCTTGATGGCCGAGGCTGTAAGCAGCTGCTAGTTGTGGTGGCCGAGTGTTCCCACCTGGATTGAAGGCAGAGCACTGGCTGCTGGGGAGCGCGCGGGGCGGGTGGGCCACTCTGGCAGGGAGGAAAAGCTGGGCTTTCTGAACCGGTGGCCCAATACGGTTAGTTCCAGGGCCCTTGGGGCTCCCCGTGCAGGAGAAGCGGAGCCAGTAAAGGAAACGGCGGTCAGGAGGTGACCTGGCCCGAGCAAGGCCGTCCACAGCAGGACCTTCAGAAAGGTCTCGATTCATGGGGTCACCCTGAGTCTGGCTGGCACCTGACGACAGCCGTGGGGGGAGAGAAGGGCCAGGTCTTTGCGGGGGGAGGGGGGAGGCAGCCATTCCTCCCGGCCCTTCAGATCCCGGCCGGCCGGACCTTTGGGCAGCCACAAAGCCCTTGGCCTTTGCCCTTTGCAGGGGGGAAGCCGTTTGCCTGTGAGTTCTGCCACTTCACCACCAAGCACAAGAAGAACCTGCGCCTCCACATCCAGTGCCGGCACGCAGAGCACTTCGAGGAGTGGGTGCACCGCCACCCCGAGGAGCCCCCCTGCCGGCGCCGACCCTTCTTCACCCTTCAGCAGATTGAGGAGCTGAAGCAGCAGCACAGCCAGGGCCAGGCGGCCGTCGACATGGCGGCGGGGGCCCACCCTTCTGTGAGTGTCCCCCAACCCCTGCCACCCACCCCACCCCACCCTACCTGTTGCCTTGTGCCCCCCCTCCCCACTCCACCTGCTTTCAGCTGGTTGTCTTTAGCAGGTTGCCTACCAGCCTGCACAGAGCCCACCTCCCCCGGAGACCCCCGTCCTTGCCCAGGAGCCTCTGGAGGGAGCAACCATCATCTATGAGCCAGGTGTGTTCTCATCTGGGAAGGGGCAATAAATACTGGGAGGCTTTCAGCTGGTGGGAGGGAGGGGGCTGCCGGGCCATGCACCCACCCCCAGCCAACCCTCCAGGGGAGAAAGCCATACTCCTCCGAGTCCGGGGGGGGGGTGTGTGCCTGTATCTTGGCCAGTCAGCCTTGGCCTGGTTGGTAGAGAAGGACCTCGCTGGCCAGGGGTTGCTCTCTTGCCCCAGTGAGAAGCCCCCTTGCTCTCTGGATCCAACACGGCGCGCGGGCTCCTTCCTCCGCCCACTGGGCCGAGGGCTTGGTCTCCCTTGCTTTAGTCCTCTCTCCCTCTCTCGAACCGCTTCCCGGATGTCCTCGGCTCTCTCGGCCCTTTGTCCGATTGTTCCTGGATTGGGGTGTCAGAGGGGTGGCGTTTTCGTTCAGCTGGCTGATGGTCACCGATCCTGCCTGTGTGAGAAAGGACGGGTGTCTGGAGCCACACACCCCCAGAGGCCTGGCCGCCTGAGTGGCCTGTGCTTTCGAAGCCATGGTGCTCTTCCCTGTAGGTGACTGTGAGATGGGGGGAGCCTTGGGGGGGGGCGTTGTATCTGACAGTCTCTTCTCCCTCTTCTGGCCAGATGTGGAGGGCTCGGCTGAACTGGCCACGCAGACGGCGCTGGACCTTTTGCTGAACATGAGCAGCCAGCGAGAGCTGCCTGGTGGCAGCACCTTGGAGGTGAGGCTGGCCGGTCGGGTTCCCCACCCTCTCCCTGGCGCTGGATCTGGCTTGGCCCAAGCGAGGCTCTGCTTGGCCAGTCACCCGATGCGGCCTCGTCCTTGCAGGTGTCTGTGGTGAAGGCGGACGGCCTGTCCAAAGCCTCGGAGCCACAGCCTGGCGGAGAGGAGGCCCCGGGCAAGGTGCTGACGCTGCATGTGATGGAGCAGAGCGAGGCCTATGCAGAGCCAGCGCTAGCGGACGGCCCTTCCTCCTCCTCCTCCTCCCCCCAGCAGGTCAACCTCCCCTTCAGCAACACGGCTGAATATAGTATCATGGCTGCCGGTGAAGAAGCAGCAGGCCACACGCTCTGTGGGTGAGCACATGCTGGGGAGGGGAGGGGAGGGGAGGGCCCTGGTTCACAATTCCCGGGCCAGAGCAAGGGAGAAGGAGCTGTGGCTGCTGCTGCTGCTGCTGAGGGGGGCGAGTCCCTGGGCTGCCTTTCCCCAAGATCCTTTCGGCTTCCTTTTCCGCGGCAGCCCTGCCAGGGTGGTTCAAGGGTCCCCTCGTAGCTGGGGGATCCGAGACAGCCATGGGGTCGTCCCCAGGCTCACTCTCCTGCTTGCTTTCTGGCAGCGAGGAGGAGAGCCCCCAAGAGGCGGAGCAGGCCGTGATCAGGGACCCGCTGAACGACGACCTCGTGAGCCCCGCCAGCGCCCCCGAGCCCAGGGAGCCCAGGCCTTCTGCCAAGGTGAGAGACAGACACGGGGTCTGGAGGTGGGGGTGGGGGGTGGACCGGGGGGTGGGCTGCTGGGACAAGCTGCCTAACGCTCGGTCTCCCCCTGGCAGCTGAGCAGGGAGAAGCTGGGCGGCGGCCAGGCCACCATCCGGTGGCCTGTCGTGCAGTGTCTGACATGGCCGGGCCGCAAAGCCATGGCCATGCTGGGCCCCGAGGATCCGGAGCCAGCCACGATGCCCGACCGGCGGACCGCCGTCCGGCGAGCTCTGTGCAGAGTCGACTCCCCCAAGCGGGTGCCGGACAAGGCGCCTGCCCCCAAGACGTTCTCCTGCAAGATCTGCTCCGAGACCTTCCCCGGCCGGGCGGAGATGGAGATCCACAAGCGGGCCCACGTGGGGCCCGGCACCTTCAAGTGCCCCGACTGCCCCTTCACCGCTGCCAGCTGGCCAGACATTCGGGTGGGTGCTCTTGGGACCCTCTCGGGGGGGGGGAGGGCTGGGCCGGAGGAGCCCCTCCAGCGAGGGCTGGGGAAGAGGAGTGGTCTGGCCGTGCTGCCCCCTCTTGATGGGGACCCAGCAGCAGGAGGAGCGGTTGGGTTTCCTGACCAAGGAGAGGCCAGGAGGAAGGGAGGGGGGGGAGCTGTGGGGGGGGGCTCTTGCCGTCCAGACAGGAAGGCCCTTTGTGGTTCCACAGCCTCTCAGGGTTAGGAAGGGAAGGACAAGCCAGGCAAGCCACTGCGACGAGCTTGGCTGGGATTTCTGGGGGAGGGGCACAGACGGGGAAACCTCTCCCAACCCAGATCCCTGATGAAGGTGGGGGCGGGAGCAGGGGAAGGGATGGGGGGGCATTTCTGCTGAGCGGGCTCCCTTCTCCTCTCCTGCTGCTCCAGAGCCACCGGGAGCAACATGCCAGCCTCCGGCCCCACAAGTGTCAGCACTGCAGCTTCGCTTCCAAGAACAAGAAGGACCTGCGCCGGCACGTGCTGACCCACACCAACGAGAAGCCCTTTGCGTGCCATGTCTGTGGACAGAGGTGGGGAGAAGGGACGCCGTAGGGGGCTGGGTCGGGCTGGGCTGGGCTGAGAGGGAGGGTCTCCCTTTCTCAGAGTGGAGCTCCCTCCTGGGGAAAGGACCCAGACTCCTGTGGGGAGGGGGGGAAGGGTGGAGGGATCCCCCCCTTCCTGTCAAGTCTCCCACTGCCAGCACCCCCTGCCCTCTCCCCCCCCCCCCCCGCCGCCGCCGCCACGGGGCTCTTAGACGGCGAGATCTCTTCTCTGCAGGTTCAACCGGAATGGGCACCTCAAGTTCCACCTGCAGCGGCTGCACAACACGGAAGGGAAGGCGCTGCCTCGGGCAGCCCCCAGCACCTCCCAGACCATCATCCTGAACAGTGACGAGGAAGCTTTGGCCACCCTGCAGAGTGAGCGGCAGGGCAGGCGGGGGGCTTTCTCCTTCCCCCCCTCCCTCCCCCCTCCCTCCTTCTCCCCAGTCATACGTGGGCATAGGCAGCACCAGCCATTTCTCTTTCTCCTCCTCCTCCCTTGGCAGTGGGGCAGAGCTCAAGACAGCTCCTGCCCTTTACCCACTCCCAACTCTTTGCATTGGAGGGGGCAGAGGGGGGAGGTGCTGGGCTCCTTGCCAGCACGACTGAGAGTCTCTCTTGGCCTCTCTCTCTCTCTCTCCCCTGCCCGCAACAGCCGCCCTGCAAGCTGGCCAGGCCATTTTGGCCCCCGAGAGGCTCCAGCCAGCCATGACCCAGGAGCACCTCATCATGACCCAGGAGCAAAGCGTCCCCAGCCAGGTAAGAGGCAGCCACGCTCCCTGATCCCACAGGGCCGGTCCTGCATCCTGGCTTCACACAGGACGGTCCTGAAGCTCAGGGCTGGCTACCCGGTGAGCCACGTGACTCACGTTCCAGATTCCTCTGCACACAAGAGCCTAATCAGGATCTGTAAAATTGCACACAGGGGATTTAAAGAGAAGGTTTACTTCTTATCTTCCCCCCAACTAGAACCCAGGGCCACCTAGCATGACCGGAGGGTAAGAGAAGCAGATCAGGTGGAACAAACTGTTTGCACCGTGAACGCTCCCTGGACCTCGACCCCTTTGGTCTCAATCTTGGGAGTCCCGTTTTGGGGCCGAGAGAGGGGGAAGGAGGCAGCCGTGGTGCTGGGACCCAGAAGCCTACATGTTTTTTCTCCTTGTGCAGGATGAGGCCACCTACATCCAGGAGATCATGACAACAGCAGATGGGCAAATGGTGCAGCACCTGGTGACGGCGGAAAACCAGGTGGGTGGGTGGGGGGCTGGGAAACAGGTGGGTCGCATACCGGGGGGGGGGGGACGGGACAAAGAGGTACAGCCTGGCCGGAACCCAGACGCCAGTCTTTCTCCCCCGCCCCCCGCCCACAGGTGCAGTATATCATCACCCAGGACGGTGTCCAGCCTCTCCTACCGCATGAATATGTGGTCCTGCCCGAGGGCCACCACCTCCAGGTGAGACCCTGCATCATCTCCACCTGCACAGGCTTGAGTTTCCCCTCCCCACCTCCGGCCTCTCATGGACCTTCTTGCTTCCGCAGGTACAGGATGGGCAGATCACCCACATCCAGTACGAGGAGAGCGGAGAGTTGGTGCAGGAGCCCCAGGTAAGGGGGGGGGCAAAGGGCCTCGGGGGGGGGCACCATCTCTGGGGAGATGGCTGTGCTCAGAGAGCCCATTGCAGAACCAGGCCCAGAGAGGAGCCTCGCAGTTCCCTGCCCGGGGCTGGGGGGAGGGCAGGATTACAGGGATGGCAGGAAGCGAGCGCCGGGCAGAGCCCCACCCTCCGCATGCCCTTGCTCTCCCTCCAGATCCAGTACGTTCCAGTGTCCCCAGGGCAGCAGCTTCTGACCCAGGCACAGCTGGAGGCAGCCGCTCACTCGGCAGTGACAGGTAGCAAAACCACACCGTGTCTCTGCAAGGCAGGCAGAGAGAGTCAGCCTCTTTCCAGGGATTAACACCCCCCCACCCCACCCCGTGAGTGAACGTGGGCCAAGAAAGCCCAGCTCCCGTTTTAGGGAAACTAAACAAGGACGGGGTGTTCCCGAGGGTGTCCCTCTGCCCACTCTCAGGAGGGCTTTTCCCTTGGAGGAGGGAGGGAGGGAGAGAGGGAGGTGTTAACAGCGAGGCCGTGTGGTGCCAACGTCTTTTTTCCATCTGTTCCACTGCCCTCTTTGGGAGCCAAATGATGAAGCCAGGAGGAGTCGGAGTCGCTTTGAGCAAAGGCACCCACCTGGAGGACCTTCCGAGCTGCAGACGGGGGGGGGGGATGTCTTTCTTCCGGAGGGCCGGTTCTGCCCATCAGCTCCCTGTTTTGTGGTGCCGGCTGCTGGGGAGGGTGGAGTGGGGGCTGCCATCGGTTTAAAGGCTGAACGGCCACTCCTTGAGGTTTCCAGGCAAAGAGAAGGCGGGAGGGGGCTGGCCCCACAGAAGCAGCCTCAGAACCCTTGCGCTCATCTCCCCCTGCTCGGGGAACCACCCGATGCCACCCAGGAGAGGGTAGAGTGCAGGCCCACCGAGAGAAGGCTGGGCGCCATCAAGCCCAGGAGCCAGGATCGCTGCTGCCCCCACGGCCTCCCTCCTGCCCCAAGGAGAGCTTCTGCCGGCCTGCATTCCAGCTGCTTCTTCAGCCCAACCTCAGCCTCACCTGCAGCCGGTGAACTAAGGGTCTCGCTCACATACTGTTAAAGCCTCTCTTCCACTCCTTCCAGGCTACGCTGGGGGGGGGGGGGAGGAGACAGAATCGGGCCCTCAGGAAAACAGTGGTTCTGTTCACCCCCACCCCAAGTTCCGCTGGATTCTGGGGCCAGCAGCCCCTGCCTCCAGATGTTGGGAGCCCCTGCCCTGGGACAGCCTTGGTGGCGTCCCCTCATCCTGAAGGTCTGACACCTTTCCTCTTCTCTCTCTCTCTCTTCCCCCCCCCCGACAGCAGTGGCAGATGCTGCCATGGCCCAAGCCCAGGGCCCATTGAGCACGGACTGTTCGGTGGACCAGATCCACCAGCTGCAACCTGGCGTCCATTACGACATCATCACACTGGCAGAATAGCAGGGGTCGCCTCCCCTCCTGGCTGGGGTCGTTTTCGTCATGGTTCCAGAGAACGGGAGGGGGACAAGGGGACCCCCCGCAGCCACGCCTGCAGGGACGGTGCCTTCTGCCATGACCCCGGACTACGTCGCTCCGCTCCAGGCTGGACCTTCTCTGACTTGGCCGGCCCGGCCCTCGCCTACCCCGGGGGCGAACGAGCCGAACACTTGAACACATCCTCTGCATGGAAAGCCTCCACGGCTGGGCCGGGGGTGGGGTGGGGAGATGTGGGGTGGGGGGGAGCCTTTGCTCACGTTGGATGTGCCCCACCCTCGATTAAAGCAGAGCCCTCTGTTTGAAAGCCACCTGCCTGTCTTGGACTTTGCTACCTCTGGTTTGCCCACCTTGCTCAAGTGACCTTGACTCTGGTGGGAGAGGCAGGGACACCCCCCCCACCCCCTCGCCTTCCAACCTGGGATTAATCAACTGGTGAACAGGCTAAATCCCGTGTAACTCTCCTTCTACTACAACCGCTGCCTCCCTGAGCCGATGGCTTGGCAATGTTTACATGGGCTTATAACAGCTAATCTGGGAATTGAACTAACAGCTATTGGCATTCTGCTGATTATCTTTAATGGGGCAGAAAGCCTGAGCTGTCCGGCTAGTCGGAGAGGGGGCGGGCTCTTTTCTGAGGGCCCCTCCTGGCCGGAAGGTCAGGCAGTCCTAGGGAGAACGGTCGGTCCTTGGGGTTGGTGCCTTCCACCCAGCTGAGTAGGGGGCCACGGGGGGTGTGTGTGTCCCTGCCCTTGCCTGCAGAGCAGAGGAAGAGTTTTTCTCGGGGGTGGGAGGGGGTCAGCATCCTAGGCAGGAGGGGGGTGTTGTATGTTGGCCACCCGGACAGCCACCAAGTGCCCTTTGCCGCAGCCCCCCCCCCAAGAGGATGGAGGAAGGGCCCCTTTGGCGCTCGGTCTGAAATGTAGGGCAGTCCAGCTGCAGCCCCCTTCAGGCCAAGGGGCTCCAGCTGTGCGCCTGAGCATTAAGGGGGGCAGCAGCCAGCATTAGGGCAAGCCCCAGCTGTGGCGGGAAGGGGGCTTGTGAAGATTACAGGCCATTATCCGGTAAAGCCGGATCGCGGCCGGCCTGCCGGGCCCCCAGTGACTGGGAGGGCCGCCTGGAGTCCTGCAGGGACAAGGTCGTGCGGCCAGATGTGGAGGACACAGCAGCCACTCGCGGTGGCCCAGACGTGGCTGCGGAGAGGGGGGCTCTCCTGCGGGAGCTCTGCCCCGGCGCCTGGCTGGCCTGTGAACGGGGGGGGGGGGGGCTGTGCCTCTCTGGGAGAGGGTCCTGGGCTGAGCCTGAAGGCACCCCAGGGTGAAAAATCATCCACAAAAATTAGAATACCCCGTTGATGGCACATTTAATGTCACTGTGAATTAATTCTAACAGAGGGAAGCTCCCAGAGGCGAAACCTCCGCCCAGGGCAGCCCCAGGAGACCGATCCGGGCGCAGCCGCGCGGGGGAGCCTGGTCTCGCCACGGCCTGGCCTGGCAGAGGGCGACCGGACAGGAGCCTCGCCCTGCTCGGGGCCCGGAAAGAGAGGGCCCCCCCAGCGGGCAGCGTCGGGGGGTGGGGGGGTGGACGACTGCAGGCCGGCTCCGGCACGTGCTCGCCGGCCCGGGCTCGGGAACCCCGCTCGGTGCGGGCTCAGCAGCGGGCCGTCGTGGGACGGCGGCGAGTCCTTCAGGCTGCCCCTCCTGGCCGGCAAGGCCACCTGCCCGCCCCCCCCCCCGCGCTCACACCCTGGAGCCGCGCGCGGGGCGTGGGGGTGTGAGCGCGGGGGGGGGCAAGGACGGGGCGGGCGTCCCCACGGCGGCGGCCAGGCCGATGGGAAGGGAGGCGGCCTGCTGGACGCGCTTTCCTGGAGGGCTGCTGCGGAGAGGAAGCCGGAGCGAGGAAGGGAGCCGGGGCCCCTTCCGACGTGCGTGCTCGCCCGCCAGCGCTCCCGGCCAGCCCTTCCGCCGGACGGAGGCGGCGTCAGCGCCCCGCCGCCCCCGGCCGTCCAGCCCGGCTCCAGACCGCTGGGATTTCCTTTGCAATCTTCCCCGGGGACTGGGCTGGAGGGCGGACGCCGCGGAGAAATTCGGGGCGGGAAAAGGCGCCCGGCGGGAAGGGAGGCAGGCCGGCAGGCAGGCCGGCCGGGGTCCCCTGCCCCGCCCCGCGTGGAGCTCCTTCCCCCGGCGGGTGTGGGTGTGTGTGTGGGGGGGTCGAAGACCGGCCCCCCGCCCTTGAGGCCTCCGGCCGGCAGATCCCTTCTTCTCCGGGTGCCGGGGAGATTCCCGATGGCCGAGGCAGCCCCCGGCGCTCCGCAGATCTTGGTCACCGCTGGCAGGAACGGGACGCCGGTAGGTTCTCGGAGGCTTGGCTGGCTAAGAGCAGCTCCCGCCCCGCCGCCGCCCCCCCCTTGCCGCCCCCGCCGCGAGTTCCCCTGCCCGCCTCTTGGCCGGGCTGTCGGGGGCCAGCGGCGGGCGGCGGCGGCGGCGGCTGTCCCCGAGCGGCCCCGCCAGGCCTCGAGCGCCGGCAGGAGGCGGCCAGGCGAGGGGGGGGGCGGTCGGGGGGGGCGGGTTCCCACGGCCTCTGGGGCGAAGGCCGGCCGGTGCGTTCTTCCGTGGGAATCTCAAAACTAAGAGCTGGGGGTGAAGAACAAGCCAGGGGAGCGGGTGGAGAGGTAGAAAGAGACACACGAACACACACACACAAACACACACACACACACACACACACACACACACACACACACACCAAGCACGACCAAGGCTTCCTGGCCAGATGCTGCCGCTGACCAAGCGACCTCCTATAATGCCACGAAGAGACTTGTGGGCCCCTGCGGCTGGCTGGCCCGCTGGGTTTGCCTGGCCCACAGGAGGGAGAAAGGCTGCTCGAGGTCCCTTCCTGGCTACCGAAATGGACGCACCCTGTTCTGCCCGCTGTGCAAATGCTCTGAAAAAAACATCTGGGAGTTGAGGAGGGGAGACACACACACACACACACACACACACACACACACCCCTACCCCCCCCCCGTGTGCGTGCCCCTTTGCTCAGCTTCTTGGCCCAGTTCAAGGGACCGGTTTCGACCCGGGAGGCCCTCCTGGGATTGGGGCCTCAGGGCTCCTCTTGCGGCCGGCCGTCCCTCGCCCCCCCCCCCGCACTCATTCCCAGCCAGAGGCTGAGGAGCTTCCTGAGGGCTGGGGAGGCGCCCCGGCTCTTCCTGGCGGGACAGCTGCCTGTTGTTGCCCCGGGCCTCTGTGGACCCTGCTGGGGGCTGGGAGGCCTTCCTTCCCCCCCCCCTTTGGGGAGTTCCGGCCAAAGGAGCCCCTCTCCCCCCCCTCCCCGGCCCGGTCTTGCCAGAGAACGGCTGGGCAGCTGGGACCTCCGCCTGGGAGAAGCCACCGCCCGCCGGGTTGGGAAAGCCAAGGTCATCCGGGGGAGCAGATGTTTGCCTGCCCACATGTCCGGTTTCCCCGTCTGGAGGGGGGGTCCCTCTCCGCAGGCGAGGGAGGGGAGCAGCCAGAGCAGGGCAGGGCAGGGCGGGGGGGGGGTTGGCACTCAGCTGGGACTGAGCAGCCCGGCGGCCTTCAGGCCCCTCCCTCTCCTAAACCCTTGAGGGGGTGGAAGGGGGGGCTTTCTCCTCTTCACAGCACCCCTGCGGGGTCAGGGAGGTGTTCCCCTCCTCCCCGCCCCTCCCGCCTCTGGCTGTTCCTGGGGACTCCCTGGAGACCCCCGGGCATGCATGTTTCAGGGGTGGGGTGGGGGCAGAATGGCCCCCACTGTGTGCCTCATTTGACTGGATTCATTTTTCCACAGCTGGAGCCAGAGCGAGACGCCTTCGATGACGGAGGGGGCAGCCCGGGGCCCAATGCCGGGGCCGTGAGTTGGGGGGGTCATAGGGTGGCCTCTAGCAGAGCGAGAGGCAGGGACTTGGCAGCTGGTGGGAGGCATGGAAGGTGGGGGGGCTGCGTGGAGTAAAGGGGGGCTGGATCCACAGAGTGAGATGGGGCTCTGCTGGGCGGCAGCGCAGAGGACAGGGTGTGGAGCTGGGGAGGGGCCCGATTCAGGGGCGCCCTTGCTGTCTTGGCCCCCTCTGAGCCCCCCCCCTTTGTCTCTTCCCAGTTGGAGACCCTGGAGAAGGAATGGCTGCAGGGGGCAGCCAGCGGCCACCTGGCCACCCTGAAAGACCTGCTTCAGCAGGATCCAACCCTTGCCACCAGGAAGGTAAGAGTGCTCGGGGGGGGGGGGGCAGTGCTGAGCTCCAGCCCTGCATGGCTGTGGGAGAAGGCGCTGCTCCCGGGCGACCTGCTCTGGAGCCCCTCCTCGGCCTCGGCCTCCAGCAAACCAGAAGGCTGTGGGTGGGCTCCTCACGGAAGGGGAAGCACCCACACAGCGTCCTCCTGCCCCTGCTGATGGGGGGAGGGGGCTTGGGGGGGGGAGGGCCCTCATGCCCCCCCCCGGCTGGGCCCTCCCTGCGTCACTGCCCCCCCTTACCTGCCTTCCTCTTTTCTCTCCTGTGGGTGGGCTGCGACACTCCTGCACCCAGGACTTCATCTCTGTAAGTGATCCCACCGCTCGCTGGACTTTGCAATCATGGGTTGTGGATGGAGGGCAGAATTTCGCTGCCTAGGCGGCCTCTGTCTGTCTGTCTGTCTCTCTCTCTCTCTGTCTGTCTGCCTCCCTCCCTCTCGAGCTGAGTCCTCGGAACTTGCCAGTGTACAGAGGAGTGGCTGGCACCGAAGGAATGACTGAGGGGAACCCCTCCCAGTGGGGGGGGCTCTCTTCAGGGCCCCCCTCCAGTCACTGATTGCCTCCCCCACCCTGCCCCTCCAACCCCCAGTATTTGATCAAAGCAACAACCATGAATTGGCACAATCGAGGCGCAGGGCAGAATTCCATGTGCTGGCCGAGACTTTCGCTCCTGCCCTCGAGCACCACACCCGCACGGCCTGGCCTCCCAAGTTCCTTCCCCTGCTCTTTGGGGCTCAGCCCTTTCGGTCGAGGACATTTTGCAAACCGCCAGGTTGATTTTGCTGCATTTCTTTTTTTTTTCTCTTGCCACACAAAGTTATGTTGACATAGAAGTTGCAGGGGCTTCTCTGCTGTTCTTGTGTGTGTCTGTGTGTGTGTGTGTGTGTGTGTGTAAATGTGCCATCTCCATCACCCCAAAAAGCTTGATTATAGTGTCTAGACTGTGTGATGGGCGAGGGGGGGAATGGGGTGCAGGCCCTCAGAGCTGACAGACCGGACTGGCAGGCATGTCTTCAGAAGACCTCTTCTGGACTTAATGCCTCTCTCTCTTCTCTTCTCTTCCCCTCCCCTCCCCCCCCCCGGTCCTTTCTCTCCCTTTCCTCTTTTCATCACCATTTCCTGTTGCTTTGGGGAATCCTGCTCATCTCCTGGCTTAGGGGGTAAGTTGGACTGGGGGTGGGGGGTGGGGAACAGCACCGCATCCAGATTGAGGGGCGTCCGCGTCTTGCCCTGCCCCCCCTCCTGGCTCTGCCTGATGCTTTGCACTCAGGTTCCCTGCCAGGTGCCTGATGGACGCCCTCCCCCCCTCCCGCTGCTCTTCTGCAGGGGCGGGGGGGGGGGAAGACACACCTGACTCCGAAATCCATTCTCTCCCACATGAGACCAGCAGCCTCTACTTTGGGGACTGTTAGGGGGTCCCCTTGGCCCCTGCCCCCTTCCTCTGCTGGAAGAGGGGCCCAATTCTGGGACCAAGAGTCGGGCTGAGCTCCCAAATGTTTCGGCCTCTGCCCTTTGGATTCCTCCCTAATGGATGATGCCTGTTTCTCTCCTTGCCTTGCTGACCGTCCGGCCGGCCGTTGCTTCTGCCTGGTGTGGAACAGTTTGTAAGTACTGGGCTCCCTCCCACCCTCCCCCATGCCCTCCGCTCCATCATGCAGGCTGCCCCGCGGCTGTGGTGCCCGCTGGGTGGCCGTGATGCCGACTTCTGTGGAAGTCCTGCTTGGCCCTGGGGGAGGGGCCCTGGGGGTTTGGAGGGAAAGCCTCCTGCTGTGCCAAGTGGGGTGGAGAGGAGGGTGGCAAGAGATCGCCCCTGAGCCCAGCCCTGTCCCCTGGGTGCGGCGGGGCAGAGAGAGGGACTCCTTGTGACTCTCTGCGCTCTTCCCACAGACAGCCTTGCACTGGGCAGCCAAACACGGCCGGGAAGAGCTGGTGGTGCTCCTGCTGGAGGCCGGAGCCGACGTGAATGTGCGCGCAGTGAGTGAGGGGGGCAGGCGCTGCCTGTAGGGAGGGGGGTGTCCCCCCCCCCACAAGGCATTCAGGGCTGCCTCTAACTGGCTTTCTTTCCTCTCTTCCCTTCCTCCCCTGCTCTGCTCCTGGGATGCCCAACCCTTCTGCCCAATGGAAGCATGTAAGTAGGCCCTGCCCGTTGCTCCCTGGTGGCGCCTGCCTACCACCTGTGCTCTTTTGGGATTCCCAGGCCCTCTGCCCTGCCTGTGCCCCGTGAGCACCGGGGGCAGAGGGGGTGGACGGGGGGGGGGGGGGGAGAGGCCCAGGAAGCCTTCTTTCTCCCTTGCTGAGCATTTCCCTTTTTCCCTCCCCTTCCAGGGCGTGAGTATCCAGTACTGCTGGGCGCACCAGGACCCCACAAATAACATGTGGCTGGATCATTTGGGGGACCCTCAAGACACGGGGCCCTTTTGCAGGGCGGGGAGCAAGACCGGAGGGACCTCAGGGGAACAGGGGCCGTAGGGTGGCGGGGGGGGAAGAGTGGGTCTGTCTGGGCTCCTCTGGGACCGGCCGCCTCAATGGGCGTTCTCCCTTCTCCCCACCCCAGGGCTACACCCCCCTCCACGTCGCTGCTCTCCACGGCCACCAGCATCTGATGGAGATGCTCATCGGGACCTTTGGTGAGGCAGGCAGAGGCGTGCGCACGTTCCCCCCCCCAACCCGCCCCCTTGCTCCTGTTCCCCAGTCCCGTCTGGCTTTGTTCCCCTTCCTGGTTTGTCTCAACCCTGCCTCTCCCACCCTCTAGGTGCCGGGCAGAACATCCGGGATTACAGCGGGCACCTGGCCATGCACTACCTGCACACCGAGGCCTCGGACAGAGCCCCCGCTACGCCCCGTAAGAGCCTCCTGTCCCTTGTTGGTCTCGCTACCTACAAAAGGGGGGGGGAGGTTTATCAGTAGAAAGTGAGAGGGAGGAGGGAATGAGAAAAGAGGGAGAAAGCCCTCTCCCCCGAAACACCTGCCCCCCTGCCTACAGCCCTGAGGTTCCCACGGGGGCCTCTCGTTCAGTGTGCAGGGCTCGTGGGGCCTGAGGGCGGGGGGGGTGCACGCCTGGCTTTTGTGGTGAGCCCATGGGTGTCCCTTCTTATCTCTCCAAGAGCTGGGCCCAACCCGTGGGGAGCGGACCCGAAACCGGAAGCGGGCCTGCCTCCTCCTGCCCAAGAACAGCAGCGGCCGGCCTCGGAGACCCTGGGGCTCGGCCAGCGACCTGGCGGAGGAGAAGCCGGATCAGGAGGGCTGGCGGGAGGGGGGGCTGCCACAGCAGCAGCAGCAGCAGCAGCAGCCCCCGGAGCAGGGGAAGGCCCCCGGCCACCTGAGCCTGCCCCCCTCCTACCGTCCAGTGCGCAAGTTCTCCCGCTAACGCTAACCCGTCAGCCGCCCTTGGCCTCACATGGGCGTTCGACCTGCTCTCTTTTGGAGCGTTGGCGGGAGGTGGGGAGGGGACTCGGCTTCAACTGGCTGCTGTTGGTCTCACAGCCTGCCTGGCTTGGGGGCCTCTTCATACTCCCACACACACACACACCCCGTGTACAGTCTGTCTCCATCAGTGTGGCAATAAAGGCACTTTGTGCAGGTCAGCAGTGGTCACTTTTCTTCTGGGGGCGTTGGGGGGGGCTTTGCTTCCTTCGCAATGGCTGGAGGTGGGACCATTTCTCTGGACGTCCGCCGCCCCGCCCATGTCCTGCTCTTCCTGGGGAAAAGCTGCCCTGCTGGTCTTTCCTAGCCACACTTGGCGGTCCCAAGAGGCTGGTCCTGGCTGGAGTTAAAGGGTTTTCTGCAGAAGATCCCCTGCCAGCCAGAAACCCAGTGGAACCATCTCTGCTGCCGGTCAGTGTCCACAGTCAGTGCTGGGCTGGATGAGTTGCGAGGGGCCGTCTCAGGAGAAGGTGCTTTTCCTCTCTCCCCCCCCCCCCCCGGCAGTGTGGCTGCCAAAGTTCGCAAGGACAACCCAGCCCTCCTGCCATGGGGCCGCCAGATCCGCGGCTTTCTCAGCCAGCGCTGCAGCCGACAGAACACCTCCAGGACCGAACTCTGAGTGGGTCTCTGTGTGTTTCCAGGCCCCGCTCAAAAGTGCTGCTTCGAGCCTTCAGGGCGTTGATCCGGCCGGGCCCCTTGAATCTGCAGGTGCTGGAACTGACGCTTGGAGACCAGCACCCAGGGCCCGCTGCCATGCGGCTCGCTCCCAGGCTGTGAAGTGTTCACAGCTGCCTGAGTGTAGTTGTGGCCTCCCGTGTTGTTCCCTCCCTTGTGTGGGTCTGGGGCAGAAACAGAGCCTATAAGTGACTCCCACCCCAGAGACACCCTCCCATCCGAAAGAAGAGGACCTTGATCAGCAGGTCTTCAGCAACTGGAGAGGAAGACCTGCGGGCTTCCCATGGCCTGGGCAGCCTCAGTGGGGGGGCAGTGTGTGTGTGTGTGTGTGTGTGTGTGTGTGTGTGTGGCTGTTGCTCCCTAGGGGAGTGGCAGCTGCCCCACTTGTCAAAGGCTGGCACTGCTTCTTTAAAGCCCGCTGAGCCTGCCCCCCCCGGCTGCTGCCCCTAATCAGCTGTCAATCACCCGGACGGTCACCCCTGGGCTCCTATAAAGCTCCTGGCCTGGAGTCCACCACCCTCAGAAGCATGGCATCCTCAGCACCATCCCATGAGTCGCCCACAGGAGGCAACGGGTCCCTGGAGGGATTTTGGGGAGCGCTGGGGGGGCAGCCGGTCCAGCGCTTGCCCCAATTCCCCTGCTCCTACCCCATGTTTCCTTGCTACAGCCTGCTCCCCCCACCACCCTTCCGCCTCCTCTCCCAGCAGGTAAGCCGGGGGGGGGGGCAAAGTGGGGGGGCAAGGACAGGGAGATGTTTCCACGAGGGGTCATAGGAGGGGGAAAGGTCAGGCCCGGAAAAACGGGGGCCGGCAACGTCTGCCATGGGCAGGGAGATCAAAGCTCCTGGTCCAGACATGCACAAACCCACACAATATCTGCAAGGGGAAGGATGATGAAGGATAAGCGCGGAAGACAGGCAAGGGCTGGAAAGGTGCCCCAGCCTGTCTGCCCTTCGCCCCTTCCAGTGTTCCCCAAGGAAGGCATGGCTTTTCCTGGCACTTGGCTGACAGCCGTTGTATGTGGGAGCCCTAAAAGATGTGGCCGGTTGGCCTGGCCAAAAGCGTGGGGTGCACTTATTGCGTCCGGTAGCGGGGAATCTCGCCATTTCTGTGCTGCCCTGGAGTTCTTTTTACTCCCCTTTGCTGCTAGGATTCGCTCTCAGAGTGCCGATGGCATCCTTAATGGGTCCCCAGGCTGAGCAGAAAGGCTCTGCTGATTTGGGGGAGGGGGGAGAGCAGGCTGTGGCAGCACCCCCCACGAGTTCCCCTCCGTCCACAGACAGCGAGACGTGACAGGATAGCAGAGGAGCCTTGCCAGGCGGGACGACCAGCCGCACCTGCGCAGGGAAGGAGACTCATGAGAGGAAGGGGGGCAGGGATGGGTGGGCAACCTCCGTACAGAAGAGGCTGCTGGCAGATGCCCTGGCAGGGAACCCGGCTGGGACCTCCTGTGCCCAGCAAGCTCCAAGACTTTCTCCTGGCAAAGCAGCCCTCTTGGGAGTCCAGGCAAGGGGGCCACCCGGAGGGCTGAGCTGGCTGGCAGCAGCTCAGAGGGAGGGGCTGTTTCTTTGCTGCCCCGCAATCCCTTCCTCTTAAGAGGCTGCCAGGGCAAGACTGCAGGCGTGGGGAGGGGTGTGTGTGTGTGCGCGCGTGTGTGCGTGTGTGCACGTGCGTGTGTAGTTTTCCCTTGAATGATGCTTTGGGTGGAATGTCCCTTCCTTCCCTCCTAAAGAGAAGAGCTGCCGTCTCCCTCCTCAGGCTTTTCAGGGGCAGAGAAAGTGCTTCAGCCAGAGAGAAGAGAGAGCGCATTGATTGATTGATTGATTGATTGATTGATTGATTGATTGATTGATTGATTGATTGATTGATTGATTGATTGATTGATTGGATTGGATTGGATTGGATTGGATTTGATTTGATTTGATTTGATTTGATTTATATCCCGCCCATCTGGTATATTTATACCACTCTGAGCAAGCAAGAACTGGGTGCGAAAGCCCAGCTGAGCTAGGAAGGTCTCCAGGGTGGGGCTCCAAAGCAGAAGCTCCTGTCCAGCCTGCCGACTGGTGTGCTTCAAGATGCCGGACCACCAGGCAGACTTCGCTCCGGCATCTCAAGCAGGGAGCCAAAGGGATAGCAGCATCCCTGTTTCCATATGTGGGCAGAGGATGGGACTTCAAAGCCACGACCAAACATTGAAATAGGACCTAGAGGCGAAAGAGCAAAACCCAAATCCCGCTGCCGCTGCCCCTCCCAAGGTGTGTGGGGGGGAGATACTTCGTGTGGCTATTCCAGCCGTGTCAGGCCTGAAGCGTGTCTGTACTGCTCGGAAGTGGCTGCACCCCCTCCCCTTTCATCAGCGTGCTTTTCAAGGAGCAAGGCTGAGGAGGGGGCTTAGCGTGTGCGTGGAGGAGGGGTTGGGGTGGAGAGATCCAGATTCGAGCCCAAAACTTAAGCGGGATGTTCCAGGATCTTTTGTCAAGGCTGGGTGGAGCAAAAGGTAGAAACCCACGGACAGGCTGAGGGCGGCGGTGACGGGGGGGGGAGGACACCAGAAAGTGTCCCAGTGCCCCCTCCAGTCTCTCCCCATACCCCCCACCCATCACGCCCCATCTGTGTCTGGCCCTGATGACCCCCGGGCCAGGGGAAGAGTTCCCAAAGCCCCAGAATCTCACAGACTCTTCCGTCACCTTCGGGTTGCTCTCACACCGACACCAACACGTTGCTTGCAGCCAATGCAGAGCCCTTGGCTTCCTGCGCTCTTGAGAAGGCTCTGGTCTCTGAGAACCACAGAGCCGGTGGGGTCTCCAAGGGTCCTCAAGGCCAAGCCCTTGCTGCAGCGGGACATCCACGGCTCAAAGAAGCCTGATGACAAGTGGACGGTCACCCACCATTTGAATCCTCCCCCAGGAAGGAGAGGCTACCACATGCCCAGAGAATCAGGTCCATCCCCAGTGGCCATTGGTTCTGGGACCTTCATATAAACACAGGGGGGACGTTTGCCATACGGCTATGACTTCATCTCCACCCCCGCCCACATCTGCCCCCTCCCCCCCTCCCTGACGCTGCTGCCAGGACTTTGAGGTGGTTACCTTCAGGGCAGCTGTTTGGAGGCTGCGGGTGAGGTTAGTAACAATGGCACAACCCCTGAGCCAGATCCTAGGCCAGCCCTCTCCCTAAGCCTCACCCTTTACGGAGATGATCCCAGGAACCCCTGGGGAGCCAGAAGAGAAGCCCCGAGCATCTCACCGCTGCCGCCGTCTCCTCCTGCTGCTTGCTGCTGCTGCTGCTCTCAGTAGCTCCTCTGTGCTTCTGTGTGTTCCAGGTTCCAACCCCCTGTGAGCTGCCCAGTGGCCCCCCATTGCTCTGGCCCGGCCCCCTGCTCTACTCGCCCCTCCTGCAGCCAGGCGCACCTGAGGATCCCTTGCAGGCCAAGGCAGGCCCCTCGCGGGAGAGCACGGCGGCCCTCAAAGCCTGGCTGGGCCAGCACCTGAAGAACCCTTACCCCAGCAAAGGGGAGAAGGTCCTCTTGGCCCTGGTGAGCAGGATGAGTCTCACCCAGGTCTCCACGTGGTTTGCCAATGCCCGCCGACGCCTCAAGAAGGAGAACCGAGCGTGCTGGGCCCCCCGGCCCCCCAAGACTGACGGAGAGGAGCAGGAGCAGGAGCAGGAAGAGGAAGGCAGTGAAGAAGAGGCCCCCAGGGGAAGGGCACCGCCCGGTGCCATTCGGCCAAAGGCCAGGCTGCCCCCAGGCCCTCGGGGGGAGTGTGGGGCTGCTACCCCCTTCCTGAAGGCTGAGCAGGGCCCCAGGATGCTGCCCCCCAGCACCACAGGCCACGGGAGGGTGGGGGCCGAGCCTCCGCTGCCGACCAAGCTGAAGATCTGGAGCGTGGCCGAGCTGGCCACTGGCCCTCAGCCTGGGAGGGCAGCTGTGTGAGGAGCTGGCTGCAGGACTGTGATGGGCCGGGCATGGGGCAGAGGAGCATGATGGTCTTGGGGCAAATTCATGGAATTTTAGGTTGGCCAACCTTTCTCTTTGGACAGATGCAGCGGGGAGGGTTAGGGCGTCTCTTGGACTTTCCTTTCAAGGACTCCAGGTTGCTAAAGAGATGAAAAGCAGCACAAAAAGGGCACTGGGCCAAAAAAATGGTCAGGGGAGGAGGAGGAGGGAAAGGCTGGGGGGGGGTGTCTCACCTTCCATTAAACACTCTCTTCTGTTGGGAGACTCGGCCCCAGTTCTCTGCTTTGAACAGTTCCCGAGGGTTTGGAGAGCTCTCCGTTGTTTCCATAGCCCCGGCAGGTGTCCCCCCCCCCATTTCAGCACTAGGTGAGGAGAGGACAGCGTGCCTGCCCACTGGTCATCCTGGTCATGGAGACCTGGGGGGTGGCTTGCCCTCTTCCTGCCCCTTAACCGCCAGGGCCTGGGGCAAATCTTTCATCCCAGGCCAAGACCTCACACCTGCCAAAGAGGGAACGAGGAATCTCCTGAACACACACCTTATATTATCCCCAGACGGATGCCACCCCCACCCCACCCCACCTGTGACTGAGAGGTCAGTCCTTTATGCAAGAAAAGCAGCGCTTATGGTTTTAGAGGGGCAGTCAAGCCATCCCCCCTTCTTTTCCTTCCCTAAATGCTTGCAAGTCAAACATCAGAAAAAGGAAAAACCCTTATGTTGCAGCTCAACCTTCGCAGCTTTTTCTACCTCCTGGCACAGCAGGGTGACTCAAAAGAACAAATATGTTGGGGTGGGGGGAACGAGGTTTGCAAAGTCACCCATCAGCATTATCCTTGCTTTGAGAAAAGGGAAAGTTTGTGCTTCGAAAGAAAAGGAAGTGCAGAAGAATCAGGGCCAGGACCTGTTGCTGTTTGTCTTCCTAACACTCAGCTGTAGATTCCCTTCTGGATTTTGGTGCCCCCTAAATTGTGGGCCCTGGCCCTTTGCTCTGTCAAAACAGCAGGGCTACAACACAGAACACGTTGGGGGCAGGATGCCAGCTCTATGGGGGGGGAGTTTGCCTCAGGGCTGATTTTTAGCAGCACTCTGGAACAAAGCGGAGCAAAGTCGGACCTTTTCCTTCCTGCTTTGGCTATAAAGAACACAAATAGAAATTGGGGGTGGGGGGGGGATGTGGCACCTGAAAGGTGGTGGGCTTCCATGCCTTACAACCCATGTCCTCCAGCTCATGGCTAAACCAGGGGTCTGCAAGTGAAGTGGGGGCCAAATGAGGTGGGGAAAGGGGCCTCCCTCCACTCGAGGTCATGCTAGATGGACACAGGGGAGACTCCCATTTTCCACCAGCGTGGGGCTGTCTTAATCCACCACCCCCACCCAAAGAAAGACCAGGAGCCCTCAGCGAGACCTCCAGCCATTAAGCCGGTCAACTCTGTGATGGCCCCGGCAGTGCCTTCACCCTTGGCAATAACACGGGTCGCCAGAGGATCAGCATAGCTGTGGATGTAAGGCTGCCCCCCCCCCTTTGCAAACACATTCATGCCTGGCCTGGAATGATGTTTTCTCACCGCCTGCGCACAAAAGCCTTCCTCCACCTGAGATACATCGGGGACACCTTTATCATTTCCATCTACGGAAATGAAGGACCTGGAAGGTGCCGCCAGGCCCTCAAGAACTTCCCTCTCACCCTCGCTAAGCCCTGCCAAGCCCTGTCTCTGCCCGAGATGCCCTTTTGCTCTTGAACTGGCTCCTGGAGGGAGGGAGATCGAAGCAGTGCCTTCTGTGGAAAACCCACTGGCCCTTGAGATTATCTCTGGCTTCCCCCTGGGACTCACCCACCACAGAGCCGCCCCCTTCCCCCCCCCCAGGTCTCTAAGCAAGCCCTCCCACCTCTGCTCAAAGCCACCGAACGTGGAGGAATCTGAGCTCCTGGATTTAGAGCAGAGCCCTCTTCAGCGAGAATAACCACTCAATTCAGTGAAAAAAATAAATAAATGAACAGGGCAAGACATCCCCTGGGAAGCGCTCTAATATCAGACTGACAAACGGGAGGATGACGACGGCACGATGCACACTTGTGCTCCAATCCAGGGTCCTCTCGCCAGTCTCGGCAACCCACTCCAGACAGCCGCCCCTCCTTCCGCGATCCTACGCAATCACCGAGACCCACGGCAAGGTGCACAGCACCGAGGCCCAGACCGCTGCGCCCCCACATACAGGAGGCCCTGGCAGCCCCACGGCGCCTCCCCCTCCATCCCGCTCCATCCCCAGCAGTGTCCTCCACACCTGCCCTCAGGAGGGGCAACGCAGAGAAACGAGTTTCAGAACACTTCAGAACACCCCGTGGGACACTTTATTACATCCATCAAAGTCACTGTTGCGGGGGGGGGGGGAAACAGAATTAGGGAGGCAGATCCGAAAGGAAGGCGGCTGAAGTGGGTGGACCGGTTCCCCCAGTGCGGGTGGGGGCGGGAGGGGCTCTAACGCGACCCTTTTTTTTCCCCTTCAGGTCAGCCTCGCCTCTGCACCCATCCTCGAAACCTCCCGGCTGAGGGTCGCCGGCAGGCGGAGCGACCGTTCCCGGTGCCAACCACGCCCGCCCCAGGGTGAAGGCCGTTCGCAAGGCGGGGGCCACGGCCTTGTTCCCCCGGCCCCCACCCGCGCCTCTCCTCACCCTCGGCCGCCGCCGCCTCCTCTTCTTCTGGGTGTGCAAACTTGCGGCCAGCCCTTGAGCCTCCCCCAGCGGGGTCGGAGGCAGTGAGCTCCCACCCGGAACATTCGCCCTGAAGCAGCTGCCTCGGACCGCCAGGTGCCCCCCCCCGGCCGCCGCCGCCCCTTGTGCCGTGGGTCTTGCCCCAGGCGCCGAGCCGGAGCAGGGTTCCCGGGCCGCCGCTTTGGAAACAGGCAGAACGTTGTCCTTTCAAAGTGGGGGGGGGGATGAGTCCCCCCCTCCCTCTTCCCCCTCCCGCCGCGGCCGGGCTTGCTCTCCTTGGCCCAGGAGGTCGCTCCGCTCGGTCTCTGCTGCCGAAGGCGCCGCGGGCGCGGGCCGGGCCGGCGCTCCCTCCTCCCTTGCGCCCACGCCCAGGAGCCCTCCCTGCGTCCCTTCGCGGCCGGCCGGCGCCCAGGCCCCCCCCCCCGCCGACTGGGCTGGGAGGCCTTCGCCCACAAACTCCCTCCGCGGCGCCGTCCAGAGTCCGAAGGGGGGGGTCCCCGGGGCTCTGCTTCCTGCTTCCCGGCCAAGTCCAGCAGCGGATCCTTGAAGACGAGGGGCGGCTTCTGCAGGAGGGGAGGTCGCTGCTCCCGCCTCCGCCCCGGGCAGGCCCCGGCCCCCACGGAGCAACCTCCTCTGCCAGCCAGGGAATCCCCTGCTCCTTCTCGACGGCGGCGGGGGTGAGGCGGGCAAGGCATTGGGCATCTCCCCGGCGCTCCGGTGCTTCAACACGCCTCCTCTTTCGGCCGGTGGGGACAGAAATCCGGGATGTGGTGCTTGTGCAGTGAGAAGGTGTGACAAGGGACCCGCTCTCTTCCCCCCTTCCCTCCCTCCCTCCCTCCCTCCCCGGTTGGCAAGCAGAGCGTGACGCTTGACCTCGGCTCAGGCCCAAAGCACGACTAGAGAGCTGGCCTCCCTTCTTCCCGGGGAGAGCAGCCTTTCTCCACCCCCCCCTCCATTCCACCCCACCCTACCCCGACGGCCCGCCCCAGGTTCCCCTGCACCCGGTTGGCACCCTCTTCCCCGCGGCTGGCTGGTGCCCTCCGGTGTCCCATCCACGAGGATGGGGGGGGGGAGGCCACCGGGCAGCCGAGGAGGGCCTGGGAACAGGCGGCGGCTGGGGGACTAGGGGGCTGGGTGGGGCTGTCCACGCCCGTCCCGTCCGGCCCTTCTCGGGGCTCAGGAGGGCGGGTGGAAGATTTCGTGGCACAGGCACTGGCAGAGGCTGTAGAAGAGGCAGAGGAGGAGGGTGGAGGGTACCAGGCTGACCAGGACGATCCCCAGCTGGAGGCGCTCCACCAGCAGCAGGTAGACGCCGAAGGGCAGCGAGCAGAAGTAGACCAGCGCCAGGAAGGCCAGCAGGAAGCGCGCCAGGCCTCGCCAGGCGCCGGCGCGGCCCGGGCGCAGCGGCCGCTTGCCCAGCGGGCTGTAGCAGCGCACCGAGGCCAGGCTGGCCGGGCGGTAGAGGCGCATCACCTCCAGCAAGCTGCCCGGCGCCGCCGCCGCCGCCGCCTTGCCCTGGGCGGGCACCTCCAGCACGGTGACGACCAGGCACTCCGAGGAAGCCGAGTCCACGCCGGCAGAGGCCTCCGCGACGGCGCCGGGGCAGAGGAGCACCTCTGGGGCCAGCGGGGCGCTTCCCGCCCGGCCTCGCCCGCCTTCCTCGCGGCGGGGGCGCGGGCGGCGGCGGTCCAGCAGCAGCAGCGCCAGCGCCGGCCCGTCGTCGGGGAGCCGGGCCACGTCCTTCTCGAGCAGCGGCGTCTCCCGGCGGCAAAAGGGGCAGCTCAGGGCGCCGCCGCCCCCGCCGCCGCCGCCCCGGTCCCCGGAGAGCTCGCCCGCCCTGGCCAGGCGGCGCAGGCAGCGGGCGCAGGCGCGGTGCTGGCAGCCGAGCAGCTTCGGCCGCCGCTCCCGGCCGTCGAAGGCCTCGTAGCAGATCTTGCACTCCAGCTCCGGTGCGGCGGCGAAGAGGGACATGCCGGCCTGGCCGGTGGGGGCCGCGGCGCAGGCGACGAAGCCTGGCGGGGAAGGAAGGGTGGGGAGACAGACAGAGAGACAGAGAGAGAGAGAGAGAGAGAGAGAGAAACCAACGGGAGATGGAGCGGGAAAGGGGCAACCCGCCCGCCCGCCCGCCCGGCCGGCCTCTCTCGGCCAGGGCTCGCCTTGAAAGCGGGCTCTCCAGAGAACTCGCCCCGGGACCGTCGGCCTGGCGTCGTCGCAGGCGTTGGCGCTTGGAAGGTCTACCCCGCCCGATGCCCAGGGTTCCCCGATGGCGGGCGTTGCCTCCGAAGAGGTGGCAGGCCCCTGCATCCTCGGTGCCTGCCCTGTGCCAGGCGCTGGGCAGGAAGGATCTCCTCGCCAGCTCTCCGTGCCGAAGAGGCCGCCCCCGCCCTGCCGGCTGGCCGAATTGGGGAGGCCGCCGGGGCCGATCTGTGGCCGGCAGGTACCAGGGCCGGGACTCGGGGCTCCAGGGACAAAGCCGAGAGTTCCCCAAGAGGAGACCCCTCCTGCCTTGGGGGAACAAATCGGCTTCCTCGCTGCAAGGCCGACCGAGGGACCTGCCGACCCCCGAGAATGACTCCGGCCCAGGGGGGGCTGCCGGGCTCCTCCAGCTCGACTATCGGGGACCCTTCTGGCCGTCCGGTCTCCCTGGTGCTCCGCCGACACCGGCGCCAAGGGGCGAAGACTTCCCTCTCCAGAGGCTACAGGCTGCCCGGACTGCGCGGAGTTGGGGGTGGGGAGGCTGAGCCTCCACTCGGGCCGGGGGCCGGACCGCTCTCCCTTCCGTTCCCCTCCCCTCCCCTCCCCGCCCCGCCCTGCCTGCGTGAAACCACCACCACCCCCGTCTCCCCAAGCTGGGCCACCCGCGCCCCTTACCTTCTAGCGCCCGGAGGAGGCCGGCGCCCCGGTGATGCGCGGCAGTGCCGGCGCGACCCGCTCCTTTTCCGGCTCCAGCAGCGGCCGTTCCGCCATCCAGCCGGGCCAGCGCCTGCTCGCAGGCCACCTCGGGCATCCCTCCGCCTTCCCGTTGCCACGGCGACGCCGGCCGGATCGCCGCCGAGGATGCAGGCAGATGCTCGGCCCCCGCCGCCTCTCGTTCTCTGCTCCCGCCCGCCCTGCACGTACCGTGCAAGGAACCGCTGCTGTCACGCAGCGAAGGGGTGACGCAGGGAGGGGCGGCCCTGCCGGTTTCACACCGTGCGGGTGGGTGCCCACTCAGAGCCCCCCTCCTCCCGAGATGGACCCCCCCCCCAAGCTGGCGCATCACGCATGCTTGACCCGTGCGGGCCCTTTTCCTCCGACAAGCTGGACAGGTAGGCCTCCGGGGCTGCTGGAAGTTCCCCCTTTTCCTTGACCTTCCAGACTCTCTTGGCTGTCTCTGAGAGGGAGGCCGAGGCGGCTGCGGCCAGGATCTGCGCAGCAGGATTTCCCCTGTCTGCTTCCTGAGGAGCTTAGCTTCTCCTAGAACAAAGGTCAGGCCAAGCCAGGGCAGGGGCTCTCTGCTCCCCCTCCTCCAAGCCCTCAGTGCTTGAAAGTGACCCTGGCAGGGCCTTCCCACTGGTGGCTTCCTTCCAGTCCTACTGTCTCCCTGGTCTGATGGGAGGGCTCTCCTGGATGTTCTCCAAGCTCAAGGCGGCCTGACTTTCAGGAGTGCTGAAATACTCCTCTCCTTTGACCCTCTCATGTTTCAGCTGCCATGACGTTTCCCTCCTCCTTGGGAGGCACAAGGCACCATCATAGGTTAGTGACACGGCTGGAACTTGAGATTCTCAAAATTGCATCACACACAACCTTCAATAAAATGGTTACATTAATGGTACCAGCCATAAGTGTGTGAGGGTGGGGATGCCCATAATTTCATTGGCCAACTCACCCTTCCCTCAGCTCCTTGGCCAGCACTCTGGGAGAGGTGGAAACTTTCCAACCTGATGCTCCAGGTGGTTCCCCCTCATGTGCCAAAGATTAGGCATCCTTCAGTCTCGAGAGACTATGGTCACGTGCTCTGAATAGAGGACTTGGAGGAGGGTTTCATGTGTGGGTGAGAAGGCCAATTCGAGAGTGACCATCCCTTCCACCCTGAAGAGAAATACCATCTGTCCCCTGGTCCAGCTCCGATTTGGCTGGTTTCGGGACTGCCTCTGCCTCGGCCTGCTGGACAAGGGTCTCTTCAAATTGGGAGGGGCCATGCTGCACCGCCTGTCTCCAGGCTGAATGCTCAGAGGTCAAGATTTCCCATCAGTTGAGGCCCATTCCTAAGGCCTTCAGATCTTGCTTGCAGATCTCCTTGTATCGCAGCTGTGCTCTCTCTCTGGGGTGATTTCCCGGCACTAATTCTCCATAGAATCACCGGGCATAGCACCACCCCAGAGGCCTGATCCATGGGGTTGAGCTGGTGTGCACAGAGGGGTTCCGCTACCACCCCACTCCCGCTGCAACAAGGGCAGTGGGTCACTTTCCCCTGGCAGAGGGGGCTTGTAGAAACATCCGAAGAGGGAGACCTTTCAGAGGCCATGAGCAATTGAAGGCCGAGGCCTCCACCTTCGTCTGTCGATGCATTAATGGAACAAGGTGTTGCTCTAGCCATCCTCAGACATGACGTCAAAGTCTTCCAGCTGCCCATCTTGCCTGCAAAGCTGTTCTCAGAGTCTGGGAACCCCTCCTGATAACCACCCACTGAAGAAACTGGGTTGAAAAATACCAATGTTTTCTGCATCAGGAGATGGAATGTCGTATGAAATGAAATGGAGCCCTCCCAACCTCCAAAAAGTAGAAGTAAATGGGCAATTCCAAAATGCAGAGATGTTTTTTTTTTAAAAAATGTTTTTTTTTTTCACATTTTGAGGCATGGTGAGACTCCTGGTGCATCCTATGTGCTGCCCTCCAGCCGTGTTCTGCAGGCAAGCCGACCGTTAAGGGAAAGAGGGCGCCTGTCCTCCCTCCCCCATGGCCCTGCCACGTCTGCCTCCCCTGGAGGGAGTCCTCTCTCCAGCTCCACCACCAAGCCTCCTGTCAGGGCTCATCCAGGGCGGGGTGTGGGCAACCTTACAGATGAAAAGCACAAAGGGCAAGGGGCACCATAATGCTGGCTTTTAATGTCCCTAAGAACTAGGAAACAAAATCAAAAATAGATTTTCCTTTGCTCTTTTGATAAAAGTAATAAAATGGTTAGTGCTGTTAAATTAAATCCTTAAAAAAAAAACCTCCAAGAAACCTTGGAGTTTCAGATAGAAATGGTGACGACTACAAAACGGCAGCCCAGACTTCTGTACACGCACAAAGGGACTCCTTTGCTCTTGTCGTTTACATTAAACAGCTTCCGTGAACACACGCGGCGGGGACATCTTGGGAAGAGCCAGGAGAAGACAACAGAGCGGTCGGGCAGTAGCTGAGTCGCCACCCTGCCCACCATCTATTTACACGACAGAAGCACGGCTGGACGAGGGCGACGGCCCGGCGTGTTGGGAAGCCAGCGGCTCCCTGCACTTTCTCCCTTTGGAAAGAGGGCCCCGTTTCCAGGCTGCCCCTTCGTTCCCGATTGGGCTAGCCATGCCTCCCCGGCGGTGTCCGTACCAGCGTTCCTGGGGCAGGAGGCACCACACTCCAAGGGTCCAAGCATCGGCCCAGGGCAAGGTCCCCCAGCAAAGGGCCTGTAGAACCAGAGGGGAGCGAAGGAAAATGCAGCCCCACAAGGCCCTCGCTCTCTCGAGCACGTTCGGGCCAGCTCTCCCCTGCCTGCCTGCCCGCCCACCCACCCCCCACGAGAGAGAAGACGTCATAATCCCTTCGCTGCCCGTCAGATCGGCCAGTTCACAACAGATTAATTGGGGGTCGTCTCGCGGCTAGTGCTCTGTTCCCGGACCGTCTCCCGCTCCTTGTCAGAGGTTGAAGAGGAGGAGGACGACGAAGAAGAGGTGGTCGCGGCCAGAGTCCGTCCCGAGTGCTTGTAGGCAGTGACCAGCTCCTGCAGCCGTTCGGGCGTGGGCTCCCACTTGGCCAGCCCGGCGTCGTTTTGCAGGAACAGGATGGCTGTGTTGTGCACGGCTTTGTAGTACATCTCCTCTCTGTAAGGAAAAGCAGGAAGTCTCGCTCGCCACCTTCCCAGCCTCGTGCCTGCTGGGGCCACTCCTTGGCCACAGAAAGCCCCACCTCTAAGGGGCTTCAAGGAAGGTGAGGTGACTTGGAAGGGCACAGATGCAGAGGTAGAGAGGCCCTGAAGGGGGCTGTTCTTCCACCAGATGCAGGTTTAAAAAAAGGGGGGGGGGGAGGTCACAGGAATGGAGGTGCGGCACAGCCAAGATTGAAAGCGAAGGTGCAAGACCAGGAGAACCAGCCAGCCTAGAAAGGCCCCCACTGTTGGAGGGGTGAAGGGCCTCCAGCCCCAGCCCTGGGGTATTCAAAGATTTCACCACCGTCTCAGGCCCATGCGCCACTTAGACAGCTCTTCCCCACATTTCTGTCTGCCCCGTATCGCCTGCCCACTCCTTCCAGAGGGAAATGCCCTCCAGTTCTCATGTTCCAGGGAGACTTGAAAAAGGAGGGAGCAAACAGGGCCCTGACAGAGGGGAACCTGCCCCACACCGCTCCTGTTTGAAGGAGACAAGCCTGCTGCTCCTGCTGGCGCATGAAGGCCGTCTTGGGAAGAGAAGGCAGGTGGGCGCAGGCTGTTCAAGCTCTGCCACAGCACAGAGGAGCGGCTCCCTCCCAGGCAGAGGGGGCCACAACCTGCTTTGCCTGCTTGACGGCTGGGGCATGGGCAGGCCCAAGGGGCTCTTTGGTCTCCTCTGCTTACTTTTTGCAGACATGCTGGGAGCCGCTGCGATACTCGTGGTCAAAAGCCGGCAAGATAAGCTGGTGGCGCTTAAACCGGCTCTGCTCCATGCGCGTCAGGGCAGGCGTTGGGGGGTCCCGCCACTCGGGGATAAAGACGATGAAAGACAGAGGCTTGTTGGAGTCTTCCAGCAGTTTCTGGTGGAACAGAGGAAAGAAGGCAGCAAGCTCACCCACCGCCAGGAACCTGGCCAGAGAGCGCGCGAAGCCAGGAAGGGAGTGCAGCCTCACGGCCAGGCAGCAGAGCCCGGGTGGCAGAGGGGGGAAGACTTACCTCAAAGTGGGACACCATGGCTTCCATCAGCTCCTCACAGAACGGAGGGTTTGCCTCAAAGGAGCCGCTGATGGGAAAGAAATCCAGGCAGGGGCTGAAGGGAAGAAGGCCAAGGCCAGTGGGATCAGGAGGCGGCTGCGGTGGCCACTGCAGACCCCACGGGCAAAAGCCACCCACCTTGCCTGCCCACCCACCTGCCCAGGTGTGCTCTCTCCCCGAGGGCTGGCCGGCAGATTCACCCCTGCCTGCCTCCCCTGCAGCACCTCAGGGGCCACCGAGCAGTCGAGCCCCTCCTCCTCCTCCTCCTCTTCCTCCTCTCGCACTCACCCCCTGGATCCGAAGTAGCCATCGGTGTCTAGAAAGGCCGAGCAGTACTGCTTGAAGTAACAGTTCAGGGGGGAGGCAAAGCACTCAAAGGTCACCCCAAAGAGCTTGTGGAGGGCCTCGAAGATGTGCACAGGCAGCGCCCTCTGCAGGCCGGTGCCTTCGTACAGCCCAACACCAAACATCATCTGAATCGAGGAGGAGCACAAGCAAGTCCCCTTAGTAATGCCAGCAGCGGGGGGGGGGGGGAAGGAAAAGGGGGCTGCCGGGCTCACTAGCTGGGCAGGACCGGCTGCGGTTTGGACAGCCGCACCCCAGAAGGGGAGGGGCTCCCCCTCCACCATCAATACAGTCCCTCACTACAAAGGCATGGTTTCCTGCCCAGCCGTCCAACTCCTCTGGCAGCCAATTGTGTGTGTGTGTGTGTGTGTGTGTGTACGTGTGTGTGTGAGCAGGAGAGGTGAACCTCTGGGGTCCCTCCCAGTTCCCCAGGAGGTCTACCACCTTCCTCTCTGCCTCATGAGCCCCGATACGGCAAGACGACCCATACCTGGTATCTGCATAGAAGGCACCAAACCCTGGGCAAAAACCGCTCCAAGCCAGAGTCATCAATACAGCTGTACCGATAAAGGAGCCACTGCAAGAGGAGAGGGGTCACTGCAGAGGCACCACGAAGCATGGAGGGAGCAGGAGAGGCTGGGTAGCATTATCTCCCTCCCTCTCCCTCCCTCCCTCCCTCTCTCTCTCTCACACACACATAGCCCACTTACCAGCTTGCTGAAGTAGTTGCGGCTGACTTTCACCACTTCGCCTTTGTAGCGCACACACACCACATTGTTCTCGATGTGCATCTCCACGTTGGGCAGCGGGGGGGAGGGGACGGCCAACCGGATGGGGTAGCAGTAGACGGGCCGGTCCTGCACCTCCAGAGGTTCAACCTCAGCTGCAGGAGGTGGGCGGGGGGGAGGGGAGGGAAGGGGAGGGGGGGAAAAGAAGTCAACCTTTAAGCCACCCTTTTGCACCCCCGCTTGCAAAAAACCCATGTCAAAAAGCAATTCCCTCGCAAGTGGAGGCACACCTGTCCAGTCATGCAGCCAGCCCACAACAAACCAAATTGAACCCCCCCCCTGCTGCTGCCTGTCCCCTTCCAACTTCTCCCTCTCTCTTCCAGCCTCCCCCCCCCTGCCCCTGCTGGCCTGCCGCCGCCTCCCTCACATCTACCGGATAGATTGTGCTCCTTCAGGATGGCCAGGTGCTTCTCCCGAATGCGCTTGACATACTCCAGCGAGATGTGGTAGATCTTGCTACAAATGCCTTCCACAGAGTCCTTGGCTGCAGCTGACACATGGGGCCCACACTGCTTGCGCAGGTGTTCAAGGCGGTCCTGCAAGGCCAGGGAAAACAGATCTCACCCCCAGCTCCCTGTAGCCACTACCCAAGCAGCCACCCGTGGCACACGGAGCAGGGCTGAGCGCACATGGAGCATCTTAACTTGGGGGTAACGTCTCGAGAGAGAAACCCCCAAGTCCGAAGTTTAATAATGCCAAAAAGAAGACCAAGCCCCTCGCGTGACAGACGGAGGTTGATTTGTCTGAAAAGGATGCGGGAGACCACCAACGTGAAAGAAAGCACCCGCCTTTGCTTGACCTGTGTTCCCAGCGAGGGTCACCTGATGAAAAGTCCAGTGTGTGTTGTGAGCTTTCCCCTGCCAGCGGAAACAAAACCAGGAGGTTTTGTTTCCGCTTCTGGGAGCCGTGAGCAGCTGGTAGCGGAAACGGAGATCCACGGCCAATGCTGAGTGCTTCGGTGGTCAGACGAGGGGGTAAGCCAGGGTTATGGGCTAAAGAAAAAGGACCTTCTCCGACCAGGTGGCCACGTCATTGCCTTAACCATGAACTGCGCTCACAACAACTGGGAAGGCGACCTCGTGGTGTTCTTTGGCCCTCACAATTTCTCACCCACGGGCGATGTGGCTCTCACCAAATCACTCAGAAATATATTTTCACTGCAAGTTTCTCCTTCTGCATGTTCACACGCCCATATGTACCCCTCACACTCGGCACACAGAGGACAGACCCACTCAGTGGTTCTTAACGTGGGCGATAATGCCCCCCAGGGGGCGATTTCATTTTTCAGGGGGGCGGTAGAACGAAAAGGGGCGGTAGGGGGCACTGGAGCAAGCCAAACCTGTGAAGATGGCTGCAGCCTTTTTACAGTGTGCATGAATATATATTTTCCTCCAATTTTAATTTAGTTTCAGATTTTTGTCTTGAAATTTTTAGTTCCTGCATTTGTTTTTATGCCCTTTTTATATTTCTTTTTGCGTCTTAAAATTCACTTGCAACTAAATCATTAAATGTTACTTTTTGGGGGGCATTTCATTTTCTTGGAATTTAATTTTGTTTTCAGGGGTCATTGGATTTAAGTGTCTTAAATAAATAAATAAATAAATAAATAAATAAATAAATAAATAAATAAATAAATAAATAAACAAACAAACAAACAAACAAACAAACAAACAAACAAACAAACAAACAAATATCATCACCGCAGGGAGGGGGGGCGATGATAACTTCCTCAATGGCTCAAGGGGGCGTTTCTTTCAAAAAGGTTAAGAACCACTGGACCCACTGACCATGTAGTCCTCCTTGGAGGCCGAGGGGTCCCGTCGCAGCCACGAGAAAGTATCCTCCACGTTCCACTTCACAACCTTCCGGCTGTCTGGGGAAGCACTCCTGCAGAGAGAGGCAGCCCAGGAAGGAGTGAGTGCCTGGCACTTTTAGGAAAGGCAAAGCCAAATACGGTGATTTTAAACGTGTTCTGTTCCCTTGCCCAAACCCAGATGGGAAGCACCCCAAAGCTGAGAGCGTTCCTCTGCAGCAGGGATCCCCTTGGGAAGGCCCTCGGCTGCAGCCAAGGGAGGGAGGGAGCAACAACAACAACAACAGAGAGGCCAAGCGGATGGAGGAGCCTAAAAGACGGGCACAACTGCCCTAACACACGCACCCAATGATCACTCCACTGCTTGCCCTCCTGTGGTCCTGATTTCACTCCCCCCCCACACACACACACCTACTTCTGTGTGTGGCCTTCTCAGGCTCCTGTCTCAGCCTCCCCTTCCTCCCGCCAGCAACAACCCGAACGGGGAGCTCCCCACCTGGATTCGATGAGCCTCTTTGCCGCCTCGGCGTACTTGAAGAGCAGCCGCTTGGCTTCCTCCCGGACCTTGATTCGGGACAACCTGCAGCCAGAGACGCGCCAGATGGGGAAAAGGTTGTAGCGGTGGAGCCCACTAGAGCTGCCGCCACTGCTCCCTCCCTCCTTCCCGAGGGGCCACACCCTTCCCCCAGTACCTGATGGGAATGTCATTCATGATTTCTCTGAACATGGAGGGAGACACCACAGGCTCGCAGTTGCTTGGCAAGAGAGGATCTGTCCCTTTGTCGATCACCTTCCGCTCCAGCATCCAGCGGTTGAAGGATTCTCGTGGAGGATCGATCCCTGCGGGAACCGGAGGACGGAGGCACTGAGCGGCCGTCCAGGCTGAGGAGATCCCCCAGGCGGATGGGCAACGACAACCGGGGCGGGGGGGGGGAGGAAGGAAGGAGGAAGGGCAGGACGTACCTTCTCGTTGCTGGCAGAGCTCCCGGTAATGCTGGCGCAGCTTCAGCATCAGCTGGGATCGAAGGAGCTCCACCTCAGGATGGGGGCTCAGCACGTCGGATGGGGGCCGCTGCTTAATCACAGCATTTGTCTGGATATCCAGATCCCAGTACACCCTGTTCCCGAAACAAAGAGAGAGAGAGAGAGAGAGAGGTGGAAGAGTCCACGGCCTACAAAAACCCAGCAAGAGGACTTCTCAGACGAGCCCTAGTCCACCCTAACCCCTTCCAGAGACCAGGAGCTGTGCCCCAAAGATGAAAACTCACTCTGTGGGTCGCAAGAGCGCCATCTGCTTGTCTTCTGTACAGATGCCCCACATCTTCAACAAGGGAGTCCCAGGGGCACTGGAAGAATTAGGGGCCGGCTGAGCTGTGGGGTTCCCTGCAGCCTCCACCTGCAAGTGAGGAATGCCTGGTCACCTGGGGGAAGGCGGCAATTCCCCCGTTTATTGGGAGCCTCAGGGAGGCAAGCACACCCATCTCCCCCTCCTCTAGATGCCAAGAAGCTCCAGGGCATGGGGAGAACTCGTATCCGGTCCCCAGAGAGCTTCTGATTCGTACAGCCAGCTTTTTAAATAGCTGCAGTAGGCAAAAGAGAAGAACCGCCCTCCGTACCCTTGGTGGAGGAGGCTGCCCTGGGACACCCACCCACCCCCCAACTCCCCTAGGGCCTCAGAGGAAGCCCCCCCCCACTGCTTCATGTTGATTGCCAACCAGCTGGCTTCCCCCAGGCTGGGCTTCCCCCTCCTAGGCTTATCCTGCCCCTGAAAAGCCCTCCCTCACCGTTCTCTGCTTTCCGCCAGAAACCTGAACTCTGCACCTGCCGCGAGAACCCACGGGCACAGGTTCAGCCCGGCCTGGAAGCGCCGCAGGGGCTACCTTGGGCTTCTTTGCGCTGTTGCTGCTGGGCTGGCCCTCCTCGGAAAGGCTCCGCTTCCACGTCTTGGTCTCAGCTGCCGCGACAGCATCGCTGGCTCCCCCTTCTGCAGGCACTGGGGCTGCATTCAGGCCCAGTGGGTCAGACTAGAATGGCCAGAAAGAGAAGAGTTGAGGCCACAGAATCCAACCCTCTCCCCTCCCCCCCCAAGGTACTGTCAGTCAATCCCCCGCCCTCCTGGTCCTGATGGGGGGGGACACCAGGCAGGGAGGAAGGTCAGGTGTCTCCTGCAAGGGAAAACCAGCCTCTTGCTGGCTGGCGACCCCCCAGGGGGGGCTTGAGCGGCTCCCCGCCCTGACTCACAATGACGTCATGCTGCCCCAAGACTGGCATCTCCCAGAGCGACTGGTTGGTGAAGCGGTTGAAATAATAAGGCCGGTTCTCCCGCTTGCTCCAGCACTTCTCCCAGCCGGCCTGCACCAACTCATCTGAAGGAGAGAGAACAGTTAGGACAGGGGTCACCCAAGGCCTGGTTTGGGGGGGGGGGGCGAGGAGAGTGACACGTCCGCCCCCTCCACACCCCTACAGGCAGCCTCCCCCGCAGCCCCCTGGGGCTCTCTCACACCCCTGGCACCTACCTGGCAAGTCCTGCACCAGCCGGACGGGTTGGGGGGAGCTCGGCTGGTTCTGGTGGGAGGTGCCCGGGGAGTGGCTCAGGAGAGCCGCTTCCTCCCGGGAGCTGCCGTGGTTCTCATTGGCCATGATGCAGCATTGGCACTAGAGGGGAGAGAAGGAAACGGGGTCACCAGGCATCCCTGGCACAGCCCTAACGGAGCCCTACCTGCCAGGCTCGCCCTGCTGGGCTTCTGCGTGCCTGGCAGATACATCCGGGCTCCCAGCATCGTGACAAGCTCCTCACAGCAGCGCCACTGAGGGCCAAATGCAAAGCACCACCGTGCCTCAGGGGCATAAATCAATGAGCCACACCTCCCAAGACAGCGCAATTACTGTATTTTCCCATTTATATGACTATACTTTTGTCTAAAATCTTTAGATTAAAAATTGAGGGTCGTCTTATACACAGAAATAAGCTGAGGAGAGAACAAAAACAAGTGGAGGGGCAAGCAGGGATCAAAGCGATCCTGCAGCGCTTTGATCCTTTTCCCCCTGCACTTGCTAACCCCCACTTAGATTTCTTAATGTTGGATTAGAAACGTGGGGGGGGGTGTCTTTTATACATGGAAAAATGCGGTAACCACCACCGCCGGCCAGGCTGCAGATGCCAAGTGGAGAGGACACTCTGATCCAGATGCATGTGCAGGCAAGGGCCCTGGTGGCCATCAGAAACGGTGCCAGCCCTCTGCCCCAAAAGGTGGCTTCTTCTTCTTGGGACAGGCACGTCACACCCCATAAACAGGTTCTCTTCCCCTCACCAACTCCTGTGGAGTTGACCATTCCAGGCAGAGCTCCATTCACTGTCACTCAGCGGTCCTCGCCTTCTCTTTTCTAGAGACAACTGGGCTGGTGCCAACAGATCCGGGAGGCATGGAGCCACAACGGTCCGCTAGGATTACTGTGGGAGGCAATCTGGTTTGGGGGCAAGGCTTTTCTCCTTAGCGAGGGATCCAAGCCCAAAAGCTAAATGGTGCAAGAGTAGGGAATTGGCTGGCACGATGCCTGCAGCTGCCTTGCCCACCGCAGCTAGAGCTCGACCTGAAAAGGTGGGCAGGGTGCCTTGGACCACAGACCCCTGCTGTCCCACAGCATCCAAGGGAAACGGCCAAGGAACCGGGGCTTCTCTCTCAGAGTGTTCTCCCCAGTCGAGCCTCTCAGGGGGCTGCTGGACACTCCCCACAATCAACCAGTACAATGACACCTTAACGAAAGCATGCCGAGTTGCCCGTCTGCTGGCTGAGTTGCTATGCTCAGCATAAAGACGGCCAGGGATCTGAACAGCAGGATGCCTCTCCCACTGTGGCCTTTGATCCATGGGGAGGGAAGCAGGGGCCTCAGTTCAAACAAGACACGGGCAAGGCCTCTGTGGGGAGGACGGCAGCTTCCTCGGGGCACCTGGACCACCAGGGACCAAAAAGGCAGTTCAGCTCCCAACACCCCACCCTCTCGTCCTATGGCCTGAAGACTCATGGGGGGGGGCATAAGCACACAGGGAACAAGTGACGCACAGAGGGGTACTCGCAAGTGGTGCTAGTCCTCTCTGAGGCAAAGGGATGCCCACGTCCCACCTGCCTGCTATATTCTTTCCTCCATGAAGGAAGGCAGCTGACCAGAAAAGGCAATCTGAGATCCAGATGCCCTTGCGTGTGCCCACCTCTCACCGGGCAGAGTCGGTCACAGGGGCAGGTTTCTACATTTTCCGAGAAATTGGGTGAAGTGTGCAAACAAGCGGCTGAGAGCGGTTGCTGGAAATCGGAAGTCTGTCCCTCTCCGCCCCCCCCCCCGCCTCGGGCCCCCTTTGTGATGCAGGAAGATCAGTGCACTCCGTTGCAGTTTTCAACCCTGCTAGCGCTGCATTGAGTGCAGGAACTGTGGTGCTGGGGCACTGAGCACCCTTGGACGTCCGCCACCACCACCAACCCCCAGCCTGGTTTGGGGCCGCCCCCCAACACGCCAGGAGGAGTGCAGTGGCCGGCCCACCCACAGCCCTCCCTCAGCGAGACTGGAGGAACAAAAACAGAACACGGGTGCGACTTATGGCGTGTGGAGGAAGCACAGCCCTGTTTAATCGGAGGGGAGGATGCTGCCAGTCTCGGGCAGAAGAAGGGGCGGACGGACCGTCCCAGAGGGAGGGAGGGAGGGAGGGAGCGCGCCTCTCATCGCAGCAGGCCCTGCAGAAAGAGCAGCAGCAGCAGCAGGAGGAGGAGGAGGAAGAAGATACCCACGGGGTGAGAGAGCGTGTGCGTGCGTGGGGGGGGCTGCTGGCTGGCCCGGCTGGGCTCCCTCGGGCGGGGGGGGGGCAGCCCCGCTAGAGGCCGGCTGGCAGGTCCCGCGGCGGCTGGAGGGGGAGAGAGGCGCTTCCTGGGGCGGAGCAGCAGCAGCAGCAGGAGGAGGAGGAAGGAGAGGAAGGAGGAGGAGGAGAGGACGGCGACGACGACGACGGCGACCGAGAGCAGCCTCTCTGCTCAGACGGGGCTCCGGCGGGCGGGCGGTCCAGCCGGGGAGCGAGGGGCGCCGCCGGGCCGGAGCCTCATGCGGGCGGGCGGGCGGGCAAGCGGGCCAAACGGGGGCGGCTTAGCCCAGGCACGGCAGCCCTGCGCGGGAGGGGAGAAGGAGAGACCAAGAGAGCGAGCGAGTGAGTGAGTGAGTGAGTGAGTGAGAGGGCGGCCGGGCCGGGCCGGGCCGGGCGGGGGGGGGGAAAGGTCCAGCCCCGCCGGCGACGGAGGAAGAGGAGGAGGCTCTGCCGGCCACGGAGCCCGCCTAGGGAGCCCAGACGGACGGACGGACGGACACCCGCCCGCCCAGCCGGAGGAGGAGGAGGAAGAGGAGGAAGGAGGCTCCCGGGGAAGGCCGGGCCAGGGCGGCCTCCTCTCCCGCCCGCTCGGGGACGGACTGACGGAAGGAGAGACGAGCCCAGAACCGTTTCGGGGGCGGGGGGGGCGCCGCAGCCTTCTGGGCCTGAGGGGGGAGAGGGAGAGGCGGGGGGTGGCGGCGGGGCGCGCGCGTCGCCGGGGACGCGCAGCAAAATGGCGGCCGCGGAGTCGTCGTCGTCGCCGCCGCCTCCGTCTCTTAGGCGCCCCGCTCGCCGGCGCTCCTCCCTCCCCTCCGCCCCTCCCCGCTCGCCCGCCCGCCCGCCGAGGGGGTGCCGCGCGGCGCGTCCTCACCTGCGGCCGGGGCGTGGAGGTTTCGGAGGCCGCTCAGCTTCCCGCCGCCATTCCGCTGCCGCCTCACCCTGGCAGCTGCCGCCGCCATCTTGTATTCGGGACGCGCGGCGGCCGGTGCGCAGGCGCCGGACACGCCCTGCCCCGCATTCTGCGGCTGCGCCCGCTGGTGCCCCGATCCGGAGGCGCACGCGCAGTTCGTCCCTTCGCCGTCCGCTCGGGCCTGCCGTGGAAATGGAGGAGGAAGATCCCGCCGCGGCCCGTCCTTGTTCCGACGCAACGCGCAGGCGCAAAGTCCTGGCGGTGCTAGGCCGCTTCACTTCCTTGTCGGGTGGGTGGCCGGAGCCGTGAGTTCGAATCCCGGCGGGAACAATGGCGAGGGTCCTTTACTTGGAGCATGTTTTATCGAAGGGGAAAGGTGACAGGCCAGCAAAAAATAAATAATCAATGTACAGTATTTTTGGAGAAGTACAGGGTGGAAAGGGATGTATCGTGTTTTTCCGTCTACATATAAGATGTGCCCACCCCCACTTTTCTAACCCAAAATTTCTTTCCTTGCAAGAAAAAAGAGGGGGAAAGCAGGAATCCTCAAAGCGCCTTGATCCCTCCCCCTCCTCACTTCCATGTACAGTATAAGAAGACCCTCGATTTTTAATCTAAGTATTTTAGACAAAAGTATCTTCTTATAGTGCACAGAAAAATATGGTAAATTGATATTGCTGGTCATCTAGTTCCAAGCGTGAAGGTGGCGGGGGGGATGTATATTGTGTGTTGCTACTACCAAGTTTGTATTTTATTTTTACTTCTGTTATTTGTATATTTTTTATTAATTAAAATAAATAAATAAAAACCCTTTTCTTTGGTGGGGCGGGTTGTAGAGATCTTGAACTCTGGACCCCCTTCTTCCCCTTGTGGCAGGGTGTTCCACAGGTGCAAGGACAGTGCTGTGTTCCTCTTCTCCCCCTGCCCTCCCCCCCCCCCAAATTGCCCCTGAACTGGGAGTGTGTTAATCTTGCTGCTTAAGAAGGGGCTCTGGTGCAGTTTGGTTTTGGATGGTCTCATTGTAGTTGGGTTTTCACAGTAAAGAAAGTTCATTGCCATGTTCTGTGTAGTAGTACTAACAATAACAAGCGTTAGCTTGAGCGTCCCTGTTACTGTCTGTAAAACAAATCAACTGCCAGCGACTCCTTCAGCTGCCTCTGCTACCGAGTTTCTCCACCACCAATCACCCTTGGGCCTGTTCCTTCTCTTCTGCTGACGGGCCCTTACTCACGTACCTTACTCCAGTATGGCGTCAGGCCTCCTGCTGGCATTGCCCTTGATTTTTCTGACACACTCAAGCCTTGACACCCCATTAAGGTAGGCATCCTAGAGGTTGCGATGCACAGGCTTGAAAGCTGAACAGCGAAGAAAGCTGATGGGAGGAAAACTGTTTCAATTCAAATACGGTGACGGAGGAGAGCTTTGGACCTTGAGAAAGGCAAACAAGAGGATCCTGGATCAAATCAAGGCTGAACTTTCTCTGGAGGCACACGTGACCATAACGCTGGCAAAAGGAGGGGAAAGCGGCAGGAAGACCACCTAACAAGATGGATGGACTCCCTAAAACTCCTTGGGTTTGCAGCAGCCGAGCAGGACAGGACGTGTTGCAGATCACCCATTAATGTGCGATGCGGCCAGCCATAGGTTGGAAGGGACTTGGGGGCAGATAAGTGGTTTGGGGGCGGGGGTGGGGGTCAGGGAGGCCATACATGTGCATTTCGAAAATCCCTCACTCAACAGGGGTGGAGGCCTTAGATACTGTCTGTCTCCTATTTATCACACTGCACTTTCACCCATCCCCAGAAAAAAAAAGGATCACACACACCAGAAAATTAGTGACTGTTCGCAACCCATGGCAGTGGGTGGAGAAGGTCTGCAGAAGTGAGGTTATCCCTCAAGCCCATCTTCCATTGTCCATCGAAGGAGCAAGGAGCCTTTTCAGACCTTGGCGGGGGGGGGGAGTGAAACCAAGACATCCGGGCTCTCCTACCAACTCTCCTCAGATGGAAATGCCTGATAGGAAAGAAGTCCAGTGGCCATGACTCCACTTCCAGGTAACCTCACCGGGAGGACTGAGAATCTTCACAGGGAAGCCTGGGGAAGGGGCCATGGGAAAGGGTGCGCTTCGCCCCAGAGAGTTCTGGCTCCTTGACGCCACTGGCAAGGGAAGCCGCGACTGCCACCTCTGGGAGAGCAGGGCTGCGGGGGCTCCGCCTGGCCCTTGCCGGCTCTCTTGAGCCCAGACGGAGGACTGCCCCCAGGGGCCTGGTGCAGGGTCTGCAGAGGGAAGCAGGGGAGGCTGGCTGGAGGGCGCGAGAAGGCCAGCCTGGTTGCGGTGGGCAAGGTGCCCAAGTCCCCCATCCCAACCCAGTGCAATGCAGATGCCCTGGAATGGGGGTGTCGCTGTGCACACACAACGGGGGGGGGCGGAGGCTCCCCAGCAAGGAGCCACAGGCTGCCTGCAGAAGTGCAACCTTGTGCGGCCACGAATGCTCGGTCCCAGCTAGCCCGTGCAGCTCCTGCCCAAGGTCCCTGCTGCCTGCTCTTAAAGGCTGGGACGGCTTGCCTGGCCCGGGGGGGGGGGAGGCAGGGGGCCAGGCAGACCGGAGGAATCTTCGGAGTCCCCGGAAGAGAGGGGGACGCAAGGAAGAGGTGGAGAGCCTTGGCTAGTGGCAGAGCTGCCCACCCCAAAGGGGGGTTTCTTGGGGAAGGGGTCGATCCCTGGCCCCTTCACACCCACCCCACCCTGATGTGGCACGGGTCCAATACAGAGTGCTCCACCTCGCGTGCTCTGCGTCTGCACGCTGCCACCTCTGTGCCCCCGGTTTTGTTTCCTTTTGAACAAGGCCACCCAGGGAGACGAGAGATGCTGCGCTCTCTTCCTCGTGGGAGCAAGAGAGCCAGCGGTGAGTCATTTCGCTGCAGCTATTTTGCTTCCCAAAGACTCGCGTCCAGTCCTCCAGCAGTGGCCTGTCCCTGCCTTGCTGAGATCCTCTGGGCATCCTGCCGGGCCCCGCAGAGAAACACCCAAGGACAGCTGCCAGCGATTTGGGCTCGGCCGCCCCGAAGACTCAGGCTTGCCCTGGACTTCCCCGGGGCAGTGGCCTGGAAAGCTAAGCCTTACCCAGCCAAGGCGTGGCAGCAAGCCATCATCGGCCCCCCTCCCTGGATGGGAGCCAGGGCCAATGGGGTGGGATGTGGGGCTTTTGTTAGTCCAGGGGCAAGGGGGCTGGGTGGGAGAGGAGGCGAGTGTCACATAAGACCCGACCCCTGGAATTCTCCGTGGGGGGCCGTTTGCTCAGCAGAGGCCCCACTTGCATGAAAAGGGCCCGGCGGGCCCCTCGGGGGAAGAGCTGCAGCCCTCAGCCGTCCGGCTTGGCTCCCCTGGCAGTCGGCTGCCCGGCATCCGCAGCGGGAGAGGAAGGGGGTTTAGGGCTTCCTGGCCGTTTGGCCTCCGAAAGGGGATCCCGACCGAACGGTGCTGCCGGCAGGACCTGCAGCGAGAGGTTTTTAAGCATTTCAGAGCAGGTGGCGCCATCCGTCTGCTGATGGGCTGCTCCCCGTCCTCCTTCCCCCCCTTGCCTCCTTGCCCCTAATTAGAGGGCAGTGGGGAGCTAAATTAAGAGACAGCTGATGGGGGTGTGGGGGCTGGAAAGGGAAATGTTTGGGCCTCACGAGACAAGCACATGGCCGCCCTTCCCTGCACGCTGAGGATGGGTTGAAATCTAGGCTAAATGTATTTTACTTGGAAAGTGGATTAAGAGTCATCAAACCGCTTTCTGCCACCTGCAGGCACACGACGCCCATGCACAGACTCCGCTCATCCTGGTGAGACTGTCTGCTCCCGACCCCCAGAGCCCCCCAGCATGCATACATCAACCCATGCCACAGGGGCTGGGGGAGCTTCCTTTACTCCTCCGTCCACTTTGCTGAGGCCCCGGGAGAACCCCCTGTAGCCCCAGGGCCATCCAGGGAGGCCCAGCCAATTCCCAGCATCCCGCCGGGCTTCTGCCAGGGCCTCGGCAGATGGGATGACCTCCCGGCAGGGTCATGGTGCTGGACGGATGGACCACACAGTCACAATGGACCATGTCATCCCAGGGTTGTGGGGAGGATCTGAGCTTGGCTTGTTCGTGTTGCCGCCGCTTGGGAAGCTTATTGGCCCCCACGCAGCTAGCTTTGATGAATTTTTGTTGATCTTTGTGACTTCACATGTTGATGGCCTCCTGTAATTTCTGACAAATCCCGTGACGTCTGTTTTGGAAAACTGTTCCTCTGTGATTAATGCTTTGCCTTGGTTATTGCAAAAAGTCACGAAAATATGCAGAAGAGTTCAACCTCTTTTATTTGGATTTTATTTGGCTCCATGTTGTGTGGAACACACACAGAGGAATCGAGGGGTTGTGGTCTGGTTCTTAGGCAGATTATAAAAGCTTCGCGTATTTTAAAAAGGCAAAATAAAGTGAAACATCACAGGAAGATCTGCACAGGAATAATTGCAGCCTGGGCATAGTAGTGGGTGAAGACCAGCCCAAGCCGTAACCATCCATGTACAGACCATTTCCCTCAATGTCTTTGCCAAAACACAGCAGCTTCTTTCGGGGCAGAAAAAGCCCAAATCTGAGCATCTGGTGACTTGGCAGGAGGACCAGAATAGTTTGCACCCATAAGTTGTCGAGAACTTTTTGTGTTAAAAACGCCCAAGAGGCATAATGCGCGGTGTCGGTTGAGGAAAGTGTTTCTTTGGGCAGCTAGCCAAGACGTTTTCAAAAACAGAGACACACCCTAACAAAACCTTGCAAGGAAAAGTCTGAGACAACACAGAGTCAAAATATACAGAAGGCAGACCTGGAGAGCCCTCAAAGCTAATTTGAACTGGTATTCTTTTGAACTTTCTTTCCCAAGGGTTTCCTTTACAATTCCTTTCTCCCAGTGTTTCTTTGAAGCCCCTTTCGCAGGATTTCCCTTTGATGCTCCTTCATCAAGAAGCTGGAGTGTTTGATTGCTGGATCCGACCCTTGCTTAAAGGTGGGGATGGTGTGGGTCAGTCTTCCCATCATGCCCCAGGGACATTGCATGGGCTGCCTTTACATAATGGCTAGATGCTAACATGCATGGCGGCTCCCTGCAAGCTGTGATGGGAAGGGAGCTCTCTCTCCAGAGGGCCCTTCAGCCAGCTCTGCTTCCAAGGCAGAGAGATGCCAGGGAAGTTCCAGGCCCTCCCCCTGCAGCCTTACTCGTCTGGCAATGCTCTGGTTTTACATAGAAATGTAAAAAAACGATAACAATCCCCAGCAGCAGCTAAAATGTCCCAGGGGGGGGCTGGCTGTGCAGCACCACCTGTAAAAGGTTGCCTGGTGCCTTTGAGACTCGTCGGGTTGACTTGGCCTCCTCGGGGCCCATGCCACACGGTGGGCAGCTTCCTCAAGCAGACCTTTATCCACACAAGGGGAGGAGTGGGCTGTGAAGAGCCCCGTCATTCTGAGCCTCTGGTCCAGTCGCCTCCGACTTCTGGCGACCGGAGGCATGAGTGATCTCTCCAGCGTGTCCCGTCCTCAGCCATCCTGCCCGGCTCTTGTAAACCTGAGCCTCTGGCTTCCTTTAGGGAGTCACTTCATCTCACAAAGGGTAACAGAAGTGGCACAAGGGGATCCCCTTGGCAGAACAGCTCCTGCTGAAAGGTCCTCCCTCCTCTTCTGCCCTGACTTGGGGTGGCTTGTGGCAGGGGTGGAATGAACTCGGGGAGGTCTAGCGGTCCAGGACATGGACGTCTGGCCTCTGCTCCTGGGTCCAGGCACCAAGAGGAACTGAGCCGCCTGCAAGAAGCAGAAGGAGGAGCGGAGACGGACGGAGCCAAACCAGAGGGAGCACAGCAGGGGTAACAAGCGACTGAACCTGCTTGGGGTGTCTCCTGTCGCCACCACAAGGGATACTACCGAATCCCTACCACAACCTTTTGGAAGCGTTGTTGCCACCTAAATGCAGGAATAGCTTGTCCTTCATTTTCCAAGAAGACCCCCTCCGTCAGATTCAGAGTCACCGCTGGGCGAAAACAAGACACACCAAACTGCTAAGGAGGAGCTGATGGACAACGTGGGTGACTGACTATCCCAATACTGTACAAGCGCAGAAGATCTGGAAGCCACAGGGGACAGGTTAGGCGGGATCCTGAGTTTACTGAGATGTCACATCTTTTCTTTTTTCTTCATTTCTCTTTGTGCATCCTTGTTCTTTTTACAGTATTTCAAATTCTTCAGTCCCTTGTTTGTCAGCATTTCGCAGGTACTTTGGTTTTCTGCAAGAGCTGCTTAATTGACACAGTCAATATTAAATTCCAACAAAGTTGTCTTCAGTGTATCCTTGAATTCGTTTCCCCCCCCACACACCATAAAGACCTACAAGAAGCTTTCCATAGAAAATACGCTTTGGGAGGGGGTCGTCCGGCATGTTTAGGCAACGCTCTCATAATCAGAGGGTGCTTATCCACAGCTCCTTCTCCAACTGGGAGGCGGTAAGAAGTGGGGTACCCCAAGACTCAGTCCTTGGCCCTCTGCTCTTCAATATTTTTATTAATGACTTGGACGAGGGAGTGTAGGGGATATGTATCTAATTAGCAGATGACACAACATTGGGTGGAATAGCTAATACCCTGGAAGACAAGAACGAAAGACAAAGAGATCTGGATAGGCTCAAGCTTTGAGCTGAAAACAACAGAATGAAATTTAAGAGAACTTAAGTACGAAGTTCAATACCTAGGGAAAAAAATGAACGAAGCATAGAGATAGAAGATGAGGGGATACTGCTGGGTGTATTGCTGTATGCCAATGGAAGCCTTTCAGAGCTTCCGGCTGGGAGGGATTTTTCTGGAACGGGACAGAATGTCGGTCAATCCAGGAGCAGCCAGTTCTTCCCTCTCTCCCTCAGATTCCTTTTCCTGCCTTTTTTCCAGCCAGGGTTCTGCCAGGGTTAGCGATGGAGTCTGTCATTCATGTAGGGAGTAATGAAGCTAGTTAACCAGTTAAGTTCAGTGATGTAACAAGCTAACACAGAATTATGTTTGTTTTTTATCTATGAAGAACTGTAGATGAACTGGAACATTTTACTCTTTTTCATTACCAGAATCTTTGAGTGAATGCTTGAGACAGTAAGTGCCAGTTGAGGTAAACTAACCAAATAAACAGCGGTCTGCTGAGGGAGTCTCAAAGTCTATCTATTCTGTAGGTCCCCACCTATACTTTTACATGCTGCATAATGAATTAGAGAAAGATTATTTTTAAGCTAGGCTCTTCCTCGCACTCAATGGCCTTATAGGCCTCTTCCAAAGCCATTAGTGTATCCTATGATGTTGTTTCACGGGTGTCATCTGTATTTTCTCCAAGGCTCCAGTCTTGGGGACTGTGTCCTGCCATCTGATGTGGGAATTCTCCAGACGAGGTGCAAAAGTGAGCTTTCTTGCATGGCGTTTGAGAGATCCTCCTCCAGCTCTACAACTGAGGATGGAAGGCGCGAGGGAAAAGGCAACCCTTCTTTTGGGGAAGCAACATTGTCGAACAGACCTCAGAATGCTGAGTTTATGCAACCTTGACCTAGAAAAACGTTCATTCCGTCAGCTGCAGGAGGAGGAGGAGGGAACAGGCGCAGAGAGGGAAGACGGGGCGGCATCGGGTGCCCTTCCTTTTCCTGTAAGGGAGGGGGGGTGCCAGCCTCTTCTGCAGGCAGCATCTGTTCTCTGGCAAGAAGTGTGTGAACCGTCCCCCCCCCCCGAGGCTGTAACGGGCTGAAGGAATGGCCACCTTCCAGATCCGGCAGATGTACCTTCTCGCCCACTGTTCTCTCTGCTGCTGGGCAAACAGCAGTTGAAATGCAAAAAGGTGTGACACCTCCCCGTCCGCCGCCCCCGCCCCAGTTCCTAAGGGTTACAGCTTTTCCCCTTCAAACTCTGAAAAGAAGGCAACAGTTTAATTTGAACATTCCAGGGTCATGGAGTTTCGTAATAACAAACCGCAATGAAACACATTCCATTGTTGCTTTATAGAAGCTTAGGGATTAACGGTGCCCAAGCCCGAACTAACTCCTTAACTGCAGGCAGGCGAGGTGCTTCTTGGTGGCAGGGCATGAAGTGGCCGAAGAAAACCAAGCCCCGTGGGGAGGGGGGGAGAGAGAGCTCGCCTGCTGCCACCCCGGCGGCCCAAACTCATCTCCGTGGCTCTGCAGCCTCACTTTCCTCCTCCAGCTCCATTTTCCTCCCCCCCCGCCCCGCGTCCCATTTCAGGAGAGGCCCACAGCTCCAGGAAGCTTTTGGAATCCTGCCCTCGGTTGCAAACAAGTGAGCAAAGTTGATCTGTTGGATCTTGCCCTCCACCTTCCTGCAGTCTCACACCCACACACCTCTGGGTATGATGCACAGGTCAATCAGAGAGAAGGTGGGCGATCCCAGGGAAGAGGCATGCTTCCATCCTGGCTCTGAGTCGCAGGGGGAGGGGGAGCTGGGACCCTTTCAAGGACAGTTATGGGACACTGAAGGAAATGGGGGGGGAGGTAAGGAAAGAGGCCCTCAGAATGGGACTGAGGATGGACACCTGCACCAAGGTAGGAAAGAGAAGGGCGGGGTTGTGGGTGTGGAGGGAGGGAGGGCAGGCAGGCAGGCAGGCAGGCAGGCAGGCAGGCAGGCAGGCAGGCAGGCAGGAAGGAAGGAAGGAAGGAAGGAAGGAAGGAAGGAAGGAAGGAAGGAAGGAAGGAAGGAAGGAAGGAAGGAAGGAAGGAAGGAAGGAAGGAAGGAAGGAAACTGTGACCAAGAGACCTGGAAGTGTCTAAATGAGGTCCGGTTCCCCTGCCGCCGCCGCCCCCCCCCCGTCTCCTCAGACTCCTGTGGGATTGGGATGGTGCTGCAGATGGAAAGATACCTGCGGATCTTGTTCCTTCCTCTTTCCCAGCAGAGCCCTCTGGTCCAGATATGGGGGTCAAAACAGAACCTTGAGGTGGAATATCATCCTTCTAGCAAAGCCTGTGTTGCAGCGTCCCTTCTTCATCTTCTTTTTTTTATTAAATTACACAACATCAACACAGAAAAACACACACAATAAAATACAATTACATATGACATAGCGCCACCATCACCTTCAGGGCTGGCATTAAACTTCATTCAATCCATTTTCTCTCCAAGCAGCATCCCTTCTTCTGTCTTTGTGCCAGTGAATCTCACCGGGCGAACACCTGGCCAAGCATGGAAAATGTGCCACTGCTCAGAGGATAAGAGAGGAGGCGCAAGGGGTCTGCCCCAAGTGCCTGCCCCTGGAGTAGAGTTCTGTGCAACTCCAAGGTTTTCACCCTTGCAGAGGTTTCCAGAGATTTATTTAGTCCAATGGAGGGAGGATTTTGCCTGCTTTTCTTTCTAGGCCTGTTAACCTCGGCCACCTCTGCAAAGCATCCCAGGAGCAAACCCCCCCGCCCCCACCCTGAAGGAGGCCGCCTTGGAGTGAGACACACTGATGGGCAGGCCCAAGGGGGCGGGACCTGGCTGTGTAGCTTGGTGGAGACGTGCAGAAAATTGCCTCTTCCCTCAGGAGGTGACATGAAAAAGCTTCCTGGAGGAAGCTGTGCTGATGAAGCCATTTCAATAGAACTTCCTCCCGAGAAGAAGCCCCCAGCCTGTGCAGGAAACACAGCACCCTCCTTGCCCTTCCTCAAAGCAGGTGCAGTGCCAAGCGGGACCTGCAGCTCAGCGGGAGGTGCTGGGCGGCTGCTGCTGTTTTCTGTCCCTGTCTCCTGCTGCAAAGCCAGGGGCTTGGGGTGGGGTGGGGAGGGGAGGCCTGCTGGAATCCTTGGTGCAAGCCAGAAACGAAAGGGGTCCTGATGGGTAGGAGGCAGAGAAAGAGCTCAGGGCGGTGCGGCTATTGCTGGGTGCCTGGAACTCCACGTGGCTGCACCGGTAGTGAGTTCCAGGTCATCCTTGCCAGTCTTGCTGGGTTGTTCAGGAGGTTTGTGGATCTCCTTGTGGACGCAACAGCGGAGGTGGTTGCTCAGGCTCCAAAGGTCTCATGACATCCCACACATTCTGTGGGTCACAGGGGCCCCACTTCTCCTTGAACTCCAGTCTGTCGTCCAGCAGCCACTCTCTCCCCAACAGAGAAGACGCCTCCCACTGGGTCAGACGTGCAGCTGCCGTGAGGAGCCTGACCAAGGGATGCGGCCAAAGGGCAGGACCGGAGAGACCACGGGAGGGGGGGGGAGGCGCCATGAGGCCCTCTGGGTGAACCTGGGCCCGTGTGTGTGTGTGTGTGTGTGTGTCTGTCTGTGTGTCTCTGTGTGACTGTGTAACTGTGTAGCGTTCCCTGGAGAAAAGTGAGCAAACAAAGGGGGAGAAGAGGCTGAATGCAATACCAGACGTTGCCCCCAAGACCCCAGCCTCATTTTCAGTGCCGTGTGGGCAAGCACCTGAGTGCGTGCAGAAACGAAAGGGATGAACAGAGCTGGAGGTCCGGAGAGGCAAAAGCCGGGTCCACGAGCAGGGATGCTTTGCTCCTCCTGCCAGTGGGCAGGTCAGCCGGCCAGAGAGACCAGGGACCACCTCTGTGTCGCCTCCTAGCAAGCGGTCAACGGGCAAGGGGCCAATCCTGCAGAGGACTGGTCTGTATCCCCCCCCCGGCTGGAGGGCCAAAGACACCGACGGCCTCCGAGTGGCAGATCCAGGAGGGTCCGGAAAGCTTCTGCGTGGCCCAGAGTCGAGCGCTCTTCCGGGCGGGTGGGCCCTGCAGCACCTTAGAGCCTTGCCAGGCACCCCGTGACCCTCCACCTTCCTCCACGGTTTGAAGCAGAAGGATTTCATGCTTAGGAGCCACGGAAGTCAGACCACATGTCTGAAATGTCCACAGGAATCCTTGGAAGGTGGGCGGGCAAACCTCTCTGTTCGGATGATTCACAGGCCTTGTGCAGCCTGATACAATGCAGCGGGTGAAATCCTGTTGCTTAGCGTGGTAAGTCAAAAGTAGAGTAGGCCCCTTGAATCCATGGGACTTACGGAAGAGTTTATTCACCAGCCCACTCCCCCACCCCAATTCAGTGGGCCTACTCTATTTGTGACTTACTACACTAAACAACAGCATCTAGCATGGCACATGGAAAATAATACAGAATTTAGAATTGTGTGTGTGTGGGGGGGTTCCTGTATGTCCCACCATGGACACCTATGACACATGGAAGCAAGAGGTTGCCACCAATCTGCTGGATGCTCAGGAGTGCATCGTGGCCACTGTCTTTGTGCAAACAGAACACGCTGGATCCCTTTTCAAGCAAGCAAACAAGGAAACATATTTCTCCTAGGATCACAGATCAGCCACAGGCAGCTTTTAAAACATTAAGAACACTGACAAGGAAAAAGATCTATACATCTATTGATCTTTAGATATCTCAGCCCTTTTCTGATCCCACTGCAAGGTGAGTATCTAAGCTGCTGAGACAATTAATAAGGAGACTGAACCTTGTGGAGCATGCCTGCTTGGTGCCCAGAAATGTGCCACATTTGGGGCAGGGTCGTTAGTCCAATCCAAGAGGGGCAGAGGGTGGGTGGGGATGTCACGCTAGAATTGGGTAGGCCCTCCCATGGCCGATGGCTACCCTTATGGCAGAGGCCTGGAAGCCACCTGCAGGAAGAGCGAAATGCCCGTCTTCTTCACCTTTATCCTTCTTGCTCGCTTGCCAGGGGGGGGGGGAACGGCTGGGGTGGGGAGTGTCGCTCTTCTTTTGCCGCAACAGGCTCGGCGTCTTGGACCACCCACGGGTTGGAACTCCCCAGCTCTCTCCGGGAGACACCACTGGCATGCATTTTCTTTTCTTCACTTGCAGACTTGAAAAGTGTTTTTCATGCCAAGCGTGAAAAAGAAAAGCCATCCTGCCATGGAACCGACTCTCTCTTTCACCCATCTGCAAGGAAAGCAAACGCAGCAGGGCGGAGGAGGAGGAAGCGGGAGCTGCACAGAGAGAAAGAAAAGAGTCCAAGGAGGGAGAAGGGGGGGGGAGAGAGAGAGAGAGAGAGAGGGGCCCTTCCCGCTGAAGAAGAGAGAAGCGGTGGGTCGACAGAAAGCTCAGGGAAGATGCCCCTCACTCACAGAGGAGATCCATGGGGCTGGAGGGTTCTCCCAGAAGGCTTCTCCTTCCCAAGCAGCCCTTCTCCAGGGACCACCGGCAACAGGAAATGCCTGGCTTGGGGGGGGGCCCGCACGCATCCGCCCACAGCTGCTTCTCCTTTTCCCAAGAGGGCTTTATCTGGTGCTCGGCGACCACCAGCTGAGCCCATAGGCTGCCCATCCTGGGGTCCACACGGCCTGGGCGCCTCAGAACAGGCTGAGGATCCGTTCCTCTTTGCGCCCTGTGACTGGGCTCCCGGGTGGGGATCTTGCCCAGGGAAGCCCCACCTGGGGGTCGTGGCAGTGAGGCGTGAGGACGGGGAGGGGTCCCTTGGTGGGGACTGCATCCTCCCTCTCCCGCGTGCCAAAATGATCTGGGCCTTCCTTGGCACAGTTTTTTTTTCCTGCCAAGGGAAGCCCGAATGGCTGGTGCCTCAGAAGCGACGGATGAAAAGGGGGGGGGGGGAGGAAGGGCCATGCTACTCAGGAGCAGGAAGGGGCTGGAGGACGCCCGCGGAGGCCCTTTCTGGACCCTCTCGGGCACGCTCAGCGCGGGCCAGGTCGGCGAAGGGTGCTGGGAGCCGGCCCAGGGGACCCCTGCCCGCCCTACCCGCCCTCGCGCGGCTCCTTGGCTCTCTAAGCGGCCAGGGCTGTAGCCAGGGTGGGAGAGCGGGCCAAAGCGGCTCCCCGTCGGGCATCCCGGCGCAAGCCCGCAGCCTCCCTGTCCCGAGAGGGCCGGCCGCCGGGAGGACAGACGGAGAGCCCGAGAGCCCCGGCCAGTTGGCGCGCCGTCCCACTTCTCCGTCGCCGTGGCGGGGTGCTCAGGCACCCTCCCAGGCCCCTCCCCGGCTGCTTTGGAGCTCGGTGCGTGTGCGAGAGAACCGCCTCTCCCGGACGGTCCAATGGCCACCCCTGCCCTCAGAATGACGCTCCGGGAACAGACCCCGACGGGGCGGGCAAACGCCCGGCCCCACCCGGCAGAGCTCGACCCGAGCGGCGCCGCACCGCGCCCGCCTGCCCCGCCGGATGGCAAGCCTGCCTGCCTGCAGTCCCTCCTCTGCCGAGGCGGGCGGGCGGAGGGGGGCGAGTATAAAGGAGGAGGGCAGGGCCGCCGGGCGAGGAGAAGCCGGACCAAACGCCGCCGAAGCGCCGGCAAGTGGCGGGGGGTTAGGAGAGGGGGACCCGAGGAAGGGGGGGCTGCTGGGGGAGGGGAAGGCAGGGGCGGGGGCAGCATCTCCCGCCGCCGCCTGGCGATAGCAAGGGGGGGTGGACTGGGGCCTCCCGCCTGCCCTCCGGTCTCCTTCCCTCCGCTCGTCTGCCGGAGGCCTCCAGACCCCCGGTTGTCGCCTCTCGCCGGCGCCCTCCTGCCCGCTCCGTCGTTGCTTGCGCGGCTCCCCCTCAGCCAGCGAGAGCACCGAGGCGGAGAGGAACGGCGCCGGTTGCCCCGGGAAGCCGGCTTCACGTGCAGCTGCCGCCCGGGGGAGAGGCGGGCAGCCGCCGGCAGGAGGCTCCGCGGCCCGCCTCGCCTTGCTCCGATCCAGACGGCGGCAGCCCCCGTCGCGCCGGCGGCGCCCACCGCGGGGGACCCGGCGCGGTGGCCCCGGCCTGCCTTCTCTCCGGCAGCCGAGGAGGGAGCGCAGCCGGCCCGGACCTGCCTTGGACGCCCGGGGCGGTGGGGGGGGGGGAGCCTTCCGAGGCGCCGGGCGCATGGACGGTGCGCGGGCTCAAGGGAGCCCGGCTGGCGGCGGGCGCCCCCGCGCATCCCCGAGGCGGGCAGAGAGCGGGAGCCTTCCCCGAGCCGGGCTCCTAGTCCCCGCCGGCGCAGCCCGGAAGGGCTCCTTCTCCTCCGCAGCCCGGCGAGGGACCGGGGCTGAGGTCGGCGGGGCGATGGAGCGAGAGGCGGGGACGGAGACCCCTCGGAGGGAAGGCGGGCCGGCGGCGCCCCTCGGGCGGTCCCGGTCCTCGGGCTTCCTGGCGCTGGTCCGCACCCCGACCCCGAGCCAGGCAACGTGGCTCTTCCGCAGGGCGACTCTTGGGGGTCCCCCAGTCGGCCGGGCCGCCGAGCGCCGAGCGGTCTGGGGAAGCCGGAGGGGGGGGCGTCCTGTGGGGGCTGCGGGCGACGGGCCTCCCTCTGCCGCCGCCCAGGGGACCGCCCGCCTTGCCGCTGCCGGCGGGAGCGACCCGAGAACTTCGGAGGTTGGGCCCAGGCCAGAGAGATCCTCTAGAACCCTGAGCACCGCCAGCTCTTAGGATCGCGGCATCTCCGAACGCAGAGAGCGGGGCGCAGGGGGCTCCGAGCGCTCAGCAGCCTCCGGGCGGAATGCGCGAGCCGCCCCTGCGCGGTCTCTCCCTCTGGAGCCCCGCTTGGGATCGCTGCTGCTGGCCGAGGGCCGACTGCTCTCCTCCCCTTTCAGGACCCGACTCGCCATGGCTCCCTGCAGCTGCTTCTTCTTCCTCTTCCTCCTCCCCGCCTGCCTGGGAACAGACGCTGCCGCCGCGGTCACGCCAGGGTGCAAGATCCGCATCACGGCCAAGGGCCTGGAGCTGGGTGAGGAGGCGGGGCGGGGGAGAGACGTGCCCTGGGGGGGGTCCCCGTGGCCCCTCCCTGTTGGAAGGAGAGGGGGGAAGATGGTGCTAGCGGTGGGTGTGTGCGTGGGTGCTGGGCGGTCCTCCTCCTGGTTCGGCTGGGGGCTATGCTCTAGCCTGACTAACCCACCAGAGAGTGTGTGGGTGTGTGGGTATTGGGGGGGGGGACAGTAGAAGCAGCTTGGTGACGGGGGGGGGTGAGGGGGCTTTGGGCTCTGAGGCCACTCTGGGTCTTGCAGTGAAGCAGGAGGGCCTGCGCTTCGTGGAACAAGAACTGGAGCACATCACCATCCCCGACCTGCACGGCAAAGAGGGCCACTTCCACTACAACATCAGCAAGTGAGTCGTCCAGCGGGGGACAGGCTGGCCGGGCAACCTCCCAGAGGTGCCCTGGGATCCTCAAAAGAGGTCATTGCTGCCCCCCCAGCGTCTAAAAAAGGACACTCGTGGGCATTCTGCCGCTGGCAGAGGACCACAGGACATTCCGCACACAACTGGGTTTCCATTTTTCCTCAATTCAGCCGCTGTGGGGCACAGGCCATCCGTGGGCTGGATGCTTCCCACCCCTGGAAGCAGGATGTCCATGAGTCGTGATCTCCCCCCCCCCATAGTGAGCCTCCAGCCTGTCCCCCCCAAACAGGAAGTTTAGGGCTGGCCCTCTGACCAGCTGTGCTGCTGAAGGACTAGATGGGCACCACGGGGGGGGGTGCTTTGCTGCTCTGGGTTGTGGCGTGGAGGGCCTGAGACATCTGGGGAGAGGCAGAGGGGGACCCTGGGCTCCCCCCTGCCAGACCCACGCCATGATGCACTTGGCTTAGAAGGGGGTCAGGGTGGGGTGAGGACTGACTGGAAGAGCTGGTCCCCCCCCCACTGGTCTTTGGGAGGGATCTGGCTCTTGTGGGAGAGGGGCAGTGACCCGTCCCATAGGAGGGCCAATCCGGAAGGTGCTGGTATGGAGCTGGGCAAAGACTGGAGCCCAAAGACTTGCCACAGGAGAAGGGGGATTCGGGGGGGGGGAGGAGAGCAAAGGGCAGCCCCAGTCAATCGTTGGTGGCCCATCGGGGTCGCTGGGAGCGGGCAGGCAGGCAGGCAGCTGCCGACCCTGATTTCCCCTCCCTTTCTTGATCCACAGCGTGAGGGTGACCCACCTGCATCTCGCATCCTCTGACCTGCGTTTCCAGCCCAAGCAGCATCTGGCCTTCAGCGTCCAGAACGGCTCCATCACTTTGCGCTTCCGGCGCCAGCTCCTGTATTGGTTTTTGTGAGTGGCATGCTGTGGTGTGGCCTGGCGTGGCCTCCCCTCCTTGCAAGGCCCTCCCTCCAGCTGCTGACCTTGCATCCTGGAGCCCCCACGGAAGGCGGCCAAGCCGAGGTCCCTGAACGGTGGCAGAACCCATAACTTGCGCCCTCCCTTGCAGGTCGGACTTGCCGCTGGCGTCTCCCCTGCGCAGCTCCATCCCCTTTTCCAACTGCCTGGATCTGGGGGAGGGGGCTCTCCCTCCTCCTGGCTTCCTCTAACCCGGTGCTCTCTCTTCCCACCCCACCCCCCCAGCTATGACATTGGCTCCATCAACACCTCCGCCGAGGGCGTCCACATTCACACAGCGCTGGAGCTCTCGAGGGATAGCACTGGGCGCCTCAAGATCTCCAACAGCAGCTGCAACGCCTCCATCACCCGCATGCATGCGGGATTCAGCGGGACCCTCAGGTACCCCCTCCCGGGGCCCTGCTGCCCCCGTTCTCTCTGCGCTTCTTGGGTGGAGGCTCTTGCTTAGGACCCCCCCCAGCCCCCAGGAACTCCTGCCTCTGTCTTGTTCCTTTGGCCGAGATGCCTCCTCACAACTCACGAGGACCAAGTCCTGACCTGCTGACCTCTCCGGGATCAGAGCTTGGAAAGTTTCCCCATAAGACGACTCCCAGAATCCTCCAGCCAGTAATCCCTAAGGAGGCATTTCCCCAAATTCTGTAGAGGGAATGGATTGAGCGGGGGGGGGGGGCAGAGGCAGGGGGCACACAGGATGTGATGCAGGGTGACTTGCTAGCTGGCTCCCGCTTGGAGGCAATGAGAGGGAAAGCAGGGCCTGTTTCAGACAAGCACAGACTTTCTTCCTTTGTAAGGAGAAAGGCAGGATTAAAATATTTTAAATAAAAATAAATAAATAGATTCATACCTTTTCCTTGGAGGTCGGGGGGAGGGGCACAAGGGTTGAGCACACCATTTTATGCTCTTTCTGTTTCTCATCCCACCCCAGAAAAGTGTATGAATTCCTGGCCACTTTTATCACCACCGGGATGCGCTTCCTCCTCAATCAACAGGTGAGGCCCAAAAGAGCCCACAGTGTGTGTGTGTGGGGGGGAAGAGACCCATCTCTCTCCCCCCACCCCACCCCAAGAGTTCCTGCATCTCAGGAACCGAAGAAACGGGACCTCCCTGTCAAGATCACCGTCCAGAGCTGCCAGGTGGAAAGGCAACATCTCTGCTCTGCCCCCCCCCCCCCGCATCTCCATGTTCCTTATCATTAGTACAACCTGTTGTGAAATTTGGGGTGGCGTTGGGGGGGGGGGGACCCAGGCCCTGCATCTCTCCGCCAGCTGTTCTTGGTCTGTCTGATGGAGGCCAAGCACCAGAAGAATTGTCTCAGGACCCTCCTTCCCTCGCATGGCTGCGCACTCCCCCCCCCAAAGCACATGGTTGTTCCTGGCAGCCCCTGGGGGGCAGGGAGGTGGTGGGGCTGTAGCCATCGAAGGTCTCTGGGAAGGAGCTGAGCTGGCGGCTTTTGCCAACCCTCTCTTGCCTGGCATTTGGAGGAAGGACTCTTGGATCCTCTGTGCCCCCCCCCCCCCAGCCACTCTGACTTGGTGGACCAAGCATGGAATGGTTGGGGGGGGCATAAGGGTCCTTTTGTGCCCCCCCCTTTCACCACCTCTCTTGGCTTCCAGATCTGCCCTGTACTGAACCACGCTGGGCTGGTGCTGCTCAACTCCGTGTTGGACACGGTGCCAGGTGGGTGGCCGGGAGCAGAGCGGGACGACTCCTCGGTGCCACGTTAAGGGAGGCAGGCAAGGGGGGGCCCTTGGGGGAACAGAGGCCAAGCCCAAGGCATCAACGGCTCTTTCTCCCTCCTCTCTCCTCACCCATCATGGCTTCGGATGTTGCAGTACACAACCCAGTTGATGATCACATCGGGATAGACTATTCCCTGCTGAAGGATCCCCTGGTCACTTCCGACACCCTGGACCTGGACTTCAAGGTACTTGCTGAGGGTGGGGGGTGGGGTGGCTGGTGAGCAAGGACGTTGCGGCAATGGGAGCCTGAAAGAGGAAGCAGACAGGACTTGGGAGACCCGGGTTCAAATATCTGCCTGGCCATGGGAATCTATTCCTTAAGCATCTCATGCACCTTGGAAACCCTGCCAGGGTCACTGTGAGTCGGAACCGACGGGAGGGCATGCAGCCATAGCAGCAGCAGCAGGAGGAGGCCAAGGGGCACCAGCAAAACCACTGCCTGCTTTCCTTGCAAGAGCTTTAAAACACGAGCTGGGTCTCGTTTTGCTGCCCGGGGCAGCCTCCTCTGAGACAACCCGAGGTAGCTCCCTGTCCGCCCCCATCCCTGGCGGCATGTTCTGCTCGCAGTTCAGGGGATCAGCCAAGATCCCCACCGACATGATCCCTGCTACTTGGCCCTGTGCATCATGCATGCTCAGGTGGGAGCAGGAAGGAAGGGTCATCGTTTTGATTCCCATTGAGGGAAAGCCCGGCACCTGCTCCCTGGTGGAGGTGCAGAATCGGGGAGCAAGGTAAGGGGAAGCAAGACCCCCTCGGCTCATGGCCTGCAAGCGGTCCTTCTCAGCAGTGTCCATTGGGGCCACGGTGGGGCGAGGGGGGGGGCTTGGAGGAGGGACTCTGCAACTGTGTTTGACTGGGGGCTATTCCTCCCCTCCCGCAGGGCATGTTCTTCCCATTGCGAGGCAAGAACGTGACGCTACCCAACGAAGCGCCGGAGCCCCTCATCAAGGAGACGGAGCGCATGGTGTACATGGCGGTCTCCGAGTACTTTTTTGATTCCGCCCTATTTGCCTACTACCGAGCAGGCGTGCTGAGCATGGAGATTGCTGGTGCCCAGGTGGGTCGGGGCATCGGCTTCGCGTTACGGCTGGGGCTACTGGCCTAGACCAGGGCCGTGCCCCCCCCCGGTGCCTCCTGGTTCTGATCCGAGGCTCCTGTTCCAGGTGCCCAAAGATCTGGAGGTTTTGCTTAGAGCGTCGTTCTTTGGGAGCATTGTCATGATGGTGAGTAAGGTGGCGCGGACGAGCCTTGGCTTGGGCTGGTCTCTCGCCTCAACATGGTAGGCCTGGAGGGGACTCTGGGAGGGAAGAAGTCGGGTGCTATGAGTAAGCCTCCCCCACCTGTGTGGGATCCGACGCCCTGGGCCAAAGCCCTCCTCCCCCAGTTCTGACCCAGTAAGGCCTGCATGCTGCCATGCGCGTCCTAAACCGAGGCTGGGCAACGGGTGGCTCTCCCGGGGCTTTCTGGCTGCTGCCCCCGGCGGGTCTCGCAGCAGGCCACCCTAACGAACCTGGCCAGGGCAGTCCCCCCCCCCGAGTCATGCAATCTAAGGGGGCAAGAAGCCACCCGTCAGGAACCAAGGCCTTTAACACCCCCTCTTTCAAAAGTCAAAAGAGGAGTCCTGCCGGGGGGGATTCAGCTTCTTAACGGTTAGGGAAACACAAGAGGGCTTGGCCAGTGGCTTTCTTATCCCACGGGGCTGGGGAGCGCTCCCTCTCCCCTCCCCACCCCCACCTTCTCACCCCTTTTGCACCCAGAGCCCCTCGGCGATGGATGCGCCCCTGATGCTCAAGCTCCAGGTGTCGGCCCCTCCGCGCTGCAGCATCAAAAGCTCCGGCACATCCGTCTTGGTCACGGCCCTCCTGGACATCTTCTTGGCCCCCCCGGGGCAACCCCCCGTCCCCCTCTCCAGCATGACGATGGTGAGCCCAGCAGGCGTCTGCCTGCCTCCCCCCCCCACGGATATCCCTCCCCCTGCTGCCAAGGTTCGTTTCCCCTGGACTGGGTGGGGAGGGAAGGAAGGAAGGGGGTGTCACAGCCTTGCTCCTGGCTCTCCTGAGAGATGGGACAGAAGTGTGGGGGGGCATGGGGGGGCAGGGTGCATCCCCTTCCAGAGCAGCAGCCGTGGGAGGACCTCAGTGACCCCCTGACCAAACCCCTGGCGTTTTCTTGCAGGAAGCGCGGATGAGCGCGAAGGTGATGCTGCGGGAGAAAGCTCTGCAGATGCAGATGGACTTGAGAAGGTGCCCCAGGGAGGAGGAGAAGGAGGAGGGGTGGGTGGGGGGGGGACTCTTGGCCTGGCCTGGCCGTTCACTTCTCCACCCGCCCTCTTGTTTAGGTTCCGGATCTACTCCAACCAGTCAGCCCTGGAATCTCTGGCAGTAAGTGTCGGCTGGGGAAAGGCAGGGTCGGGAGGGGTTTGGAGGGTCGCCTAGCCCACCCCTGCTGCTTCAGGGGTCAATACCAGAGGCTCTGGACAACCCCCCCCCCCGCAAACCGTGGGGAGAAGGCAAGGAGCGGGCACGGCTTGTCTTGTGTGGGCTGCTGCTTAGGAGGCCCTGCAGTCCAGCCTCTTCAGAAGGGTCCGTTCTGCCCGAGACCCTGAATCGCCAGCTGCTGGCCGGAGCAGCACACCCTCCCCAAGCCAGATGGATCTTCAGCAGCTGCTTCCTGGACTTGTTTCCCCCCTCCCTTTGTTCATTCTTTCTCCCCTCCCCCTTTTCTAGCTGATCCCCCTGCAAGGCCCCCTGAAGACCCTCCTGCAGCTGGCCATCATGCCCATCATTAACGGTAAGAGCAGGGCCATGGGAGGCCCCCCCCCCCCCCGGTGATTCCTGCCTGCAAGGGCTTCTTCGCCTAGGTGTCTGATGCGAGGGCTGTGTGCGTGTGTGTCGCTGCCTTAGCCCTTTTTCTCTTCGGCTCAAACCCTTTGCCCTGCTTGCAGATATGACCAGGAAAGGGGTCCAGATCCCACTCCCAGAAGGCATGGACTTCACGAGGGAAGTGGTCACCAACCACATGGTAGGTGGGCCGTCGCCTGTCAGGACGGTACAGCCACCTCCCACCCAGGAGGCCGAGTTCCCCTTGGGGGCAGCCGGACCCAAGGTGAGCCCCCCGCATTGCCCCCTCAACGGCCTCTTCTCTCTCTTCTTCCCCCCCCTTCCAGGGCTACCTCACAATTGGGGCCGACCTTCATTTCTCCAAGGGGCTGAAAGAGGTGATTGAGAAGTACCGCACAGCGCCGGTGACGTCGCCAACCCCCGCGGCTGCTTGAGCCTTTCCTGACGATTCCTGACCTGCCTGCCCCCCTGCGGTCCCTCCGCTCCATCCCAGGATCAAGAGGGCCTTGTAAGGATGGCACCAGGTGGTTATCTGGGCCGGTCTGCTAATAAAACACCTTCCAAGACCATGGAGCCTGACTGGAGGGTCTGCCCTGCGAGTGGCTGCGTGTGAGCAACCCCCCCTTCCACTCCTGTCCAACTGAGCGGCTTCTCCAAGAGGGCCCCCCCCTTGCCCAGCTCTGAGAAGCAGCCAAGGCGTTCCCAGAGACCCTCTCTCAGGGCAGGGCTGCTTCTCGGCGGGAGAGGGTCTTTCCAGCTGTCCTCTGAGCGGGTGCTGCCGGGCCCTGTTCGGCCATGGGGTAGGGATGGGGAGGGGTCAGGAGGCAAAGCAGCCCCTCTGGCACTGCCAAGTAGGGTCTTTCCAGCTGTCCTCTGAGCGGATGCTGCCGGGCCCTGTTCGGCCATGGGGTAGAGATGGGGAGGGGTCAGGAGGCAAAGCAGCCCCTCTGGCACTGCCAAGTCTTCCCGGGGGCACCTTCAGAGAAGCAGACGCAGCCTGGACTGCCATGATCTCAGTGGATGGTCGTGGGGGGGGGGACGGGACGGGGACCTGCGAGGCAGCCAACCCCGAGCAGCCAAGGGCGAAACACTTCCCTCGACTTTGCAGCCTGTGCCGAGCCTCCCTTTGCATTTCTGGGAAGAGAGGGGCAGGCAGCCTGACCCTGACCTCCGGCAGAAAGCATCTGAGGAAGGAGGCCCTGCCGGTAGGTTCTCCCCAGCGGGAGACCAAGGCTGAGTGGCTCTGCCCTCCTCTGTGGTCTGAAAAAAGCTAGCTAGGAGGAAGAGAAAGTCCCGAAGCCCCTCCCTCCCTCCCTCCCATCCTTCCTTCCTTCCCCTGCTGAGCTCTTGACTAAAGCCACTGCACGCTGGAGCCAAAAAGAGGAAAAGAAAACAAGGAGGGGGGGGGGGCTTGCAAGTTGGCTCTGCTGGTTCCCGATCCATTCTTTCCTCCAAGCAACCTCCGGGTCACTGAGGCAGCAAGGCAGGGAGGGGACAGGCACAGAGGGGCAGGAGACGCAAAGGGGTTCAGGGCATCATCCGCTGCCGTGCTGCCTCTCCCAGGGGGGGTGTGGGTTAGGGATGGGGTGGGATGGAGGGATAAGCGTAATAGAAGAGCAAACCACGCATAGAAAGGGCAACGACTCAGCCCCAAAGAGAGGACACGACCCCTCACTTCCTTTAGAAAAATAGTTTTAATAGCTTTCCTCGACTGAAGCGTGAGGCCCTGAGAGTCCCGGAGGAGAGGAGGGATTCTTCGTCTTCCTCCTCCTCCTCCTCCTCCTCCTCCTCCTCCTCCTCCTCCTCCTCCAGGGAGCCCAGCTCCTTCTTCAAGGCAGAGAACTAAGGCTGAGAAGTGGTCCCTCCAGGGACGGTGGGGGTGGGGGTGGGGGTCTCCACCCACCCAGAGGTCAGTGCAAATGTGCAGATAGGGAGGGGAAAAGGGAAGGAGTGGGACCCAAAGAAGGGGGCCTCCGTAGGGGGCACCCCTCCCTCCGAATCACCAGAGCAAAGTGGAAGCCCCAGACAGCGGCAGGATGGACAGGGAGGCAGGTGGGGAGTCCCCCCTACCCACCCACACTTGAAGGAGGCGGCAGGGCCGGAGGGCCAAGGGAGAGCAGGGCCGCCACGGGAGGTGGCACCACCCGCGGCCCCCCACCAGTAGCACGTGGCCCTCGCCAACAGGAGAGCAGGAAAGCGCAGGCTGGGCCTCGGCTAGAAGGGCTGGCGGGTGATGAAGCGCTGAAACATGTTGAAGGCGGCTCGGGGCTGGTCGGTGGGCACCATGTGTCCTGCTCCCTGTGGAGAGGCAGGGAGGAGACACTTGCAACGGGTGCCGGGGCCTTAGGCCCTGCCCCCCCCAACCCCCAGCCTCTTCAGAACAGTCCGGTCTGCACCCCACTCCACACCCCCAACCCCATTACCTTGACAGTGAGAAAGGCAATATTTGTGAACTCCTTCACGAAGCCCCCGATCTGGTCCTGCCCGTTCTCATCGGTATAAATCCAGGGTCGCCGAGACACCTCCACCTGCCGCCAAAGACAGAGGGGGGGCAGCCCACCCCCCTCGCAGTTTAGAGGGCAAGCCGTGTGAGCTTCTGGCTGGCGGGATCCTCAAAGGGCCGGCCATCCGTGGGCACCTCCCTCCCTCCGTCTTCCCCGACCCACCCACCCACCCACCCGCTGACCACGGAATCTTCAAGGCACAGCCAGGACACGAGGGTGGGTGTGAGGGAGCGAGGTAATACCACTCCGGTCCCCAGCACAAGCTCACCTTCTGGCGCAGGGAGTCCACAAACCACTCATCCCCCAGGAAGTTGCAGGCCATGTCCACGTCGCCGTTGTACAGCAAGATGCGGTATTTCTGCAACCGAAGCAGCTGGAATGAGGCGGGGGGGGGAGAGGCAGGAGGGGAGGCCCGCCCGGTCCCAGATGGCCCACCCACACGGGCCCGAGTGCTGCCCCCTCTGCCGAGAGGCTCACCGCGGTGCTGAGCAGCTTCAGGTACTGGTCGTTCATCTTCTGATACAGGCGCTTGTAACCTCGGCTGACCGCAAAGCTACCGGGAAGGAAAAGAGGCAAACGGTGTCACCGACAGGCCCCTCGCGGTGCCGGGACCAGAAGGGCCTCCCTCCCAACTCTCACCTGCACATTTCCCACTCGGGGGCATCGTCCACGATGTGCAGGGCCTTGCGCACCTGGGGCGCATTCATGTAGGCAGAAGGAGCGCTGGTGTTGGTGCAGGGAGGGTCCAGGCGCACCCGCTGCTTGCCGGCTTGCAACCTGAGCAAGTTCTGGGAAAGGAAAAGTCAGCCCGCCACTCGTCCCCTTCCCTTAAAACATGCCCCTTATTCTGCTGCTGCTGCTGCTGCTGCAAAGAAACCTTACAGCTTTTCAGGTTCCCAGGTTTGACTTTGTGACCTTTACTTAGCAAGCTGTGAAACTGCTGCTAAGATGAAAATGTGTTTCATAAAATGAAATGCAGGGCCAGAAAGGCACCAGGACAACTGGCATGCCTAACCCGCCCTTCATGCTTCCTTCCCCACGACCACGGGCCGGTCCAGCAGAGAGCCGGAGCACGCTTGTGCAGAAAAGGAGCAGGCAGAGCGAGGGGGAAAGGCTCAGACAAGCCCACAAGGCCGGTTCACCCCACTGGCCGCTCACGTTTCAGATCTCCAGAGTTTTCAGGCACCCCAGAGAGACGAGGGCGACACATAGAGGGGTGTGTGAGCTCTCCAGGGGGAAGGAGCTCCAGAGCAATCCAGATGCTTCTCTGGGGCCTTCTGGGTCTGCTGAAGAGTAAAGGTCCTGGGTCTGCCCTGCCCCACCCCATTTGCCCAGACCTCTGATGGTGGGGCGGGGGGTTAAGGGTGGGGAGGGCTGCCATGCCACTGCTCAGAAAGTGGGAAACGAATGGGCCACCCTCCAGGGAGAGCCTCTCACCTGCCTCCAGGTGAAACGAAACGGCTGCCGGAGGAAGTTGTTGCCGAGGTCTTGCGTGACGAGGACCCCGTCGTGGTACCTAGAGGACAGACAACGCCCCCACTGGGTCCAGGGCCAGCTGCTGCGGCTACTACTGCCAATTGCCCCCGTCCCAATCCTCTGCCCAAGAGGAAAAGGAGCTTGGCTGCCAGGGGACGCTGGCCGAGGAGCTCCCTCTCAGCGGCCCCCCTCCCCACTCAGGCAGCAGGCAGCCAGGTGTACCTGTAGCTCCCAGGCACTCCCCCTGCACATGGGGCGTACAGGTTGTAGATGTTGAGGCCAGACTCGTCCACGATGCGGATCAGTTCTGCCATCTGCAACGAGCCACAAGAGAGGATGCTTAGAGCCCGTCTTGACCCACCCCCAGCCCCACCCCAAATCCTTCAGGCGTGGGAGGGCTCCGGAGAGGTTCCCCCGGAGTCCTGCCCCAGGCGGGCCCTCCCCTCCACTTACAGCAAGTGTGCAGTTCAGGTTAGGGTTGTCATGGAAGTTGCATTTCCCGTCGGAGCAGCAGGCGGTTTGCAAATCTGTCCACAGCCTGCAGTGGGAAGACCAGGGCCAGCCTCGGGTCAGGCTCCGCTTGGCCTGGCCAGTCCCCTCCCTCCCTCCCTCCCTCCTTCAAGGGGCCTGCCACAGGGGCTCCAGCCCACAGCCCGCGGCCCCCTCAGCTGGGAAGGCAACCCTGGCAGTCGCTCACCTGCTCCCCAGGAGGCCGTGGTAATAGGCAAAGTACACCAGGGAGTTGTCGTTGGTCTCATAGCAGGACAGACCGTTGCCCACCGCGATCCCCTGGAACGCAGAGCACACAGGCAGGCGCATCACCGTTTGCACAAGTGGGTGGTGGTGGCAACGAGGGCCTCCCCGGGGCATCTTCAGCCGAACTCTGTCCTCCCTGCCCCAGCCTCGGATGCCTCAAGGTGGAAGCGGAAGGAGCCATCGGACGAGTAGAATGCCTGTCTAAGTCGAGGGGTGCTCCAGCAAGGCAGTATCGGGGGGGGGGGCTCTGCCTCCAGATGCCCCCATGCATGCGTGCGTGTGTGTTGGGGGCCAGGCTCAGTGTGATGAGCAGCAGCCTTCTTTGAGAAGTGGGCGATCAGGTGGCCCCAGTGCCACGGCCGACTTGCCTAGGTAGCCCCCTGCCCCACCTGTCCAAGAGGGAGGCAGCCGCCTGCATCTCCCTCCCGCCCCCAAGAGGGGAGCCTACCTTCAGGTTGAGGCTAGGGTCCTGCATGACCCACTGTGCCAGGGTGGGGATGTAGATGCCCCCATAGCTCTCCCCAGTGAGGTAGAGGTCTTTGCTGCAGTGCTCAGGGTAGAGCCGGAGAAACTCCTTCAGGGCCAGGTAGTTCACGCGAGCCACCTGCCGAGAGAGAGAGAGAGAAGGGTGGGCAACCATGGCAGGAGAGGGGTCCCTCGGAACCACTCTCTCCCTCCCACCCACCTATCCACCCGGCCATCGCGCATGCACGCGTGCGCACATACCTCTGTGTCGTTTGTCCGGTAGTCCTGGCTGTCCGAGTGGGAATAGCCGACCCCCACAGGGGACTCGAGGTACAGCATGTGCCCCAGCTGCAGGAAAAGCATGGGTTCAGGTCCAGGGCCAGCCCTCGCCCCGCTCTGCACCCCCCCCCCCCGGGAAGCAGGATCCCTCTCCTGGGGTCCCTCCAATGTCTCCCAGGGGGGCAGACGGAGGGAGGGAGGGAGGGGCCCCCTCACCTTATTCCAGGCATACTCATTGTACTCCAGGGAGGCCCCATCCGGCTGGACCTGCAGGAGGAGGAGGAGGAGGAGGAGAGGCAGCCGTGAGTGCGCGATGATGGGCTTCCGGTGCCCCAGTTCCTACCCGCCCCGCCAGCGTGAGTCATCCCGCCCCCACCAGTTTCTGATCAGACTCCAGCTCGGGCCGTTTCCTCATCCCCACCGAGAGGAACGAGCCGGGCCCGGTTCGCTGTGATGGCTCTTCCACACGAGCCTCTTCCACGGCAGCTCCCACCTGACATGGAGGGGGGCATGGCGCGGGGGGGGGGGAACACCCTCACCTAGGCCAGTTAAGCCTTCAAGACCCTGGCCCTGACGACGACGGGCCTCTCCCTGGCACCAGCAGGACCAGCTCTTTCGGCACCCTCAGAAAGCAGGCCCCTCCCTGCTCGACCCCCCACCCCGCTTACAAGGAGCCGTCCTCTAGACGGGTGTAGTTGACGGAAGGACAAAGGACAACTGAGCAGAGGTGAGGTCTCGGACCACAACTCCCAGCGTTCCTTAGCTGCCTAGGTTCAGGGTTCGAATCCTCTGCTCAGAAGTTCACCGGGGGAGCGGAATTGGTAAAAGCACTCCTTAAACATCTCAAAACATTGCAATGACCTTGAAAGCCTTGGCAGGGCTGCTCTCGCCAGTTCTGACCTGACAGCTCGTCCGAACGACCAACCAGGGGGTCCTATAGACTTCGCTTGCTAAGATTCCCATTCCTGGTATCTCACCTTGGGGGAGGTCTGAGTTCTAATCCTGCCTGGCCTGCCAAGGTTGCAGGTGTCCTTGGGCCTGGGACTCTCTCTTGAGCCTCACCTGCCTGACAGGATGGTTGGATGTCTACAGTGGGAGAGGGCAAGGCCCCCCCTGCACTGCCATGACACCCCACACCCGGAAGGGGGAAGGAAAGCACCGCAAGAGGGGGGTCTTTGGGTGTGTGTGTGGGGGGGAATACAGAACTCTGGCTTTCGCTCAGTGGAGCTAGGAGAGAGGGAGGGAAGGGAGGGTCGGTCAAGGATGGCCACTGACCGTGAAGGGTCCGTGCTCGGTGAGGAGGCCGGTGACGGAGCTGCAGCCGGGCCCCCCGTTGAGCCAGAGGATCAGGGGCTTCTCGGAGGGGTTGGCCCCCTGGGCCTCCACGAACCTGCAGGGAAGGAGGAGGAGGAGGAGGAAGAGGAGGGTGGACAGGGAGAAGAAGGGGCTGGCTCCCCCGCCCCCACCCCCACCCCATCCCACCCCCCCTGGAGGTGAGCCCCTCCCCCTCCCCCCTCCTCCCCCCTTCCCCCCCCTCACCAGTAGTGCAGGTGCTTGTCCTTCTCGACGTCCAGGTAGCCCGAGAACTGCCTGAAGGCGGGCTGCTTGGCGAGGCCCGGCAGGTAGGCGATCTCGTGCCCGGCAGGGGCGGCGGAGGCGGCGGAGGAGAGCAACGCCAGGACCAGCGCCGCCAGCAGCGGGGGCAGACCCCGCCGGGGACAAGGGCAGGGGCAGGGGGGCCAAGCAGTCCTCCTCTTCCTCGTCGTCGTCGTCATCATCATCATCATCCTCCTCCTCTGCGGGGGGGAGAGAGAGAGAGAGAGATGGGAGGGAGGTGGGAGGGAGGTGCGCAGCCCCCCACCCCCCACCCCTGGGCAGCTGAGCGGGCCCCCCCGTCCCTCGTGGCCGCCTAGCCTCCCTCCCTCCCTCCCTCCTGGGGTTCCGCTGCAGCCGCGGCGAGGCCAGGCTCGCTCTCTCGCTCTCTCTCTCTCTCTCTCCGGGTCCCGGAGGGTCACCCGGGGAGACCCGGACACCCACCCACCCGGCCGGCCGGCCAGCCCGCCTCCCCCCCAGCCCCCCGTCAAGCCAGCCAGCCAGCCGACCCTCCCCTCCCTTCGCTTCGCTCTCGGCCCACCTGGAAGCGGCCGGCCGGACTTCTCGAGCGCTCGGCGGGGCGCTTCCTCTCCTTCTCCTTCTCCTTCTCCTCCTTCGCTGCCCGGCCGGGTCACTTGACTAAGGGGCGGGGCGGGGGGCGGGGGCGGAGCCAGGGCAGGCCCCGCCCCTCTGGACGGGCAGCGCCCTCTTTCCCCCCCCCCCGTGATTCCCGGCCTGCCTGCCTGCCTGCCCCTCCCGCGGCCGAGCGGCCCAGACCCGGCGCCCCGGGGGGGGGTGTGGGGGGGCTCGGGGCTGCTCCGGCCCCTCCGCCCTTCCCTTGCCTCCTGGCTGCCGCCCTCACTGCCGCCGCCGCCGCCGCCGCCTCCATGCCGCCCGAGGCCTCGGCCTGCACAGGCTCCCCCGGGGCACCCGCGGAGGTCCCGGGCTCCCTCCTCGGCGGGGGGGGGGCGGCTCTTTTAACAGGTAGGAGGTTCCCTCCTGATGTTCCACGGAACCCTGGTTTTTCTCCTCCAGTGGGGGAACTCCTCCTCCTCCTCCTGTTCCTCCCTCCGGGGAGACCCTTTCCTGGCCCTCCTGGTGAGCCGCCTCTCCCCCCGTCGGCCACACCCCCGCTGGCAGCGATCAAGGCCTGGGTGGGTTGCGCAGGGTCACCTGGGGAGGAGGTGCGCCAGGTGAGGGGGGCCGAGCCGCCGCAGTGGCCTCCTTTCCGGCCTCCCCCTCCTTATCCTGAGATAAGCCCTGGGGCGGCCCCCCGGGGCTCCAGGGCACCTTCCCTCCGCCAACTCCCAGGCAGAGCCCCCCCTCCTTGCCTCGCCCCCCCCCCCCGCGTAGACCCTCTGCCACTAATTCTGGGCACTTCCAGGACAGCAAAGGGCCAGGAAGGATGATGGGCAAGGATCCTGGTTTCTCACTCTTGGGACTGGGCCCTCCGTGCCCCGTGACTCCCTGGCCATCAAGGCATTCTTCCCTTCCCCCCCCCCCCGCCACCCCACCCCCACCCCGTGCACATCCCCACATCTTGGCTGTCTCTGGGCATGTTTCTCCCTCTCTCCCAGCTTCAGGTGGCCCTGGCTCAGAAAAGGGGATCCTGAATCACCCTCGCGGGAGCCCAGATCTGAGAATGAGCCAGAGCTGTCATAAGAAGTCATAAACAATGGGGTGACGCTCAGTAATAATACATACGATCATTACACGTTTATTGCTGTCGTACAACCTGTTCAGATACATGTCGGCCAACTTGAGCACAAAGAACACAGAAGGTTTTAAAAAGCAATGGCAACGTTGGTTGCTGCGGTCATGAAAGCCTTCGCGAATACTGGACATAGTAGGTCTAAGTGGTTAAGCACCTTCCAGTAAGTCAACCCTCCTTGGTAGGACAGTAAGGGCAAAGTTAGCAACTGCGGCAGTGGCAGAAGGATTCCGGGCTGGCAAGCAATACAGAATCTACCACTTATCAGGGTAGCCTTAGACATTTTGCAAGAGGAGACCAATTAATCTAGTAGTCATAACACTTAAAAATCAGGATCCCCAGCCATGGGTGGACAGTATCTCAGGTGTAGCTCTCATGGTTCACCGTGTGTTCATTTGGCCCCAAGGAAGGAAGGAGCTGATGATGGATGGATGGATGGATGGATGGATGGAAGGAAGGAAGGAAGGAAGGAAGGAAGGAAGGAAGGAAGGAAGGAAGGAAGGAAGGAAGGAAGGAAGGAAGGAAGGAAGGAAGGAAGGAAGGAAGGAAGAGAAGGAAGGAAGGAAGGAAGGAAGGAGATGAAAAATGTAGAAGGAAGGAAGGAAGGAAGGAAGGAAGGAGCTGATGATGGATGGATGGATGGATGGATGGATGGATGGATGGATGGATGGATGGAAGGAAGGAAGGAAGGAAGGAAGGAAGGAAGGAAGGAAGGAAGGAAGGAAGGAAGGAGATGAAAAATGTAGGAAGGAAGGAAGGAAGGAAGGAAGGAAGGAAGGAAGGAAGGAAGGAAGGAAGGAAGGAAGGAAGGAAGGAAGGAAGGAGCTGATGATGGATGGATGGATGGATGGATGGATGGATGGATGGAAGGAAGGAAGGAAGGAAGGAAGGAAGGAAGGAAGGAAGGAAGGAAGGAAGGAAGGAAGGAAGGAAGGAAGGAAGGAAGGAAGGAAGGAAGGAAGGAGATGAAAAATGTAGGAAGGAAGGAAGGAAGGAAGGAAGGAAGGAGCTGATGGATGGATGGATGGATGGAAGGAAGGAAGGAAGGAAGGAAGGAAGGAAGGAAGGAAGGAAGGAAGGAGCTGATGGATGGATGGATGGATGGAAGGAAGGAAGGAAGGAAGGAAGGAAGGAAGGAAGGAAGGAAGGAAGGAAGGAAGGAAGGAAGGAAGGAAGGAGCTGATGATGGATGGATGGATGGATGGAAGGAAGGAAGGAAGGAAGGAAGGAAGGAAGGAAGGAAGGAAGGAAGGAAGGAACTGATGGATGGATGGATGGATGGATGGATGGATGGAAGGAAGGAAGGAAGGAAGGAAGGAAGGAAGGAAGGAAGGAAGGAAGGAGCTGATGGATGGATGGATGGATGGATGGATGGATGGATGGATGGAAGGAAGGAAGGAAGGAAGGAAGGAGCTGATGGATGGATGGATGGATGGATGGATGGATGGATGGATGGAAGGAAGGAAGGAAGGAAGGAAGGAAGGAAGGAATGAGCTGATGGATGGATGGATGGATGGAAGGAAGGAAGGAAGGAAGGAAGGAAGGAAGGAAGGAAGGAAGGAAGGAAGGAAGGAAGGAGATGAAAAATGTAGGAAGGAAGGAAGGAAGGAAGGAAGGAAGGAAGGAAGGAGCTGATGGATGGATGGAAGGAAGGAAGGAAGGAAGGAAGGAAGGAAGGAAGGAAGGAAGGAAGGAAGGAAGGAAGGAAGGAAGGAGCTGATGAATGGATGGATGGATGGATGGAAGGAAGGAAGGAAGGAAGGAAGGAAGGAAGAAAAGGAAGGAAGGAAGGAAGGAAGGAAGGAAGGAAGGAAGGAAGGAAGGAAGGAAGGAAGGAAGGAGCTGATGGATGGATGGATGGATGGATGGATGGAAGGAAGGAAGGAAGGAAGGAAGGAAGGAACTGATGGATGGATGGATGGATGGATGGATGGATGGATGGAAGGAAGGAAGGAAGGAAGGAAGGAAGGAAGGAAGGAAGGAAGGAAGGAAGGAAGGAAGGAAGGAAGGAAGGAAGGAAGGAGCTGATGGATGGATGGATGGATGGATGGATGGATGGAAGGAAGGAAGGAAGGAAGGAGCTGATGGATGGATGGATGGATGGATGGATGGATGGATGGATGGAAGGAAGGAAGGAAGGAAGGAAGGAAGGAAGGAAGGAATGAGCTGATGGATGGATGGATGGATGGATGGAAGGAAGGAAGGAAGGAAGGAAGGAAGGAAGGAAGGAAGGAAGGAGATGAAAAATGTAGGAAGGAAGGAAGGAAGGAAGGAAGGAAGGAAGGAAGGAAGGAAGGAAGGAAGGAAGGAGCTGATGGATGGATGGAAGGAAGGAAGGAAGGAAGGAAGAGAAGGAAGGAGCTGATGAATGGATGGATGGATGGATGGAAGGAAGGAAGGAAGGAAGGAAGGAAGGAAGGAAGGAAGGAAGGAAGGAAGGAAGGAAGGAAGGAAGAGCTGATGGATGGATGGATGGATGGATGGAAGGAAGGAAGGAAGGAAGGAAGGAGGAAAGGAAGGAAGGAAGGAGCTGATGATGGATGGATGGAAGGAAGGAAGGAAGGAAGGAAGGAAGGAAGGATGGATGATGGATGGATGGAAGGAAGGAAGGAAGGAAGGAAGGAAGGAAGGAAGGAAGGAAGGAAGGAAGGAAGGAAGGAGCTGATGGATGGATCGGATGGATGGATGGAAGGAAGGAAGGAAGGAAGGAAGGAAGGAAGGAAGGAAGGAAGGAAGGAGGAGCTGATGATGGATGGATGGATGGATGGAAGGAAGGAAGGAAGGAAGGAAGGAAGGAAGGAAGGAAGGAAGGAAGGAAGGAAGGAAGGAAGGAAGGAAGGAGCTGATGGATGGATGGATGGAAGGATGGAAGGAAGGAAGGAAGGAAGGAAGGAAGGAAGGAAGGAGCTGATGATGGATGGATGGATGGAAGGAAGGAAGGAAGGAAGGAAGGAAGGAAGGAAGGAAGGAAGGAAGGAAGGAAGGAAGGAAGGAGCTGATGGATGGATGGATGGATGGATGGATGGATGGATGGAAGGAAGGAAGGAAGGAAGGAAGGAAGGAGCTGATGATGGATGGATGGATGGATGGATGGATGGATGGAAGGAAGGAAGGAAGGAAGGAAGGAAAGGAAGGAAGGAAGGAAGGAGCTAATGGATGGATGGATGGAAGGAAATGGATTGCTTAGGAAGCATTTGGCGCATCCCCAAGAGGCAACCCACTCCATGGAGACAACAAAGGGACCAACCACCCTCCTTGCTGGCTTCAAGTCCTGGCCGAGCCTCTGCCCAAAAAGTGCCCACAACAGAAGGTAGGGAAGTGGGGGGGGCAGAAGGACTGGGACTAGGGCTCTCCCTCTTTGGTCCGGGGGAGCGAGAACCAGGGGGCAGGGAAGTCAGAACTGGCAAGAAAAGCCGGGCAAGCGCCTGCCTCTATCAGACATGTGGCAACCTTTTGGGTGATGTTACGAATGGCCATTGGCCCCTGCAAGTGTCGCTGCCAAGAAGGGCTCACGGCTGGCACGCAGGGGGTGGTGGTGGATGGAAAGCCGCCTAGAGTAATCTTAATTGATTAGGCGGGATATAAATAAATAAATAAATAAATAAATAAATAAATAAATAAATAAATAAATAAATAAATAAATAAATAAATAAATAAATAAAGCAGTTGGAAGAGCCAGACCCAGACGTGGCTTTGTGTCCTGTCCAGACAAGCCCTAGTGCCCTCCTCGGTGGGAGCTGGAGGGCACTAGGACCTGGCGCTCACCCCCAAGCTGCCCAGCAGCCCCTATTTGGAGACCTCTGGGCCCTGGCAAGGGGCAGCAGCAGCAGCTGCCCTGACTCAGAGCCCTGCTTAAAAATAGCCTCCTCCTCCCTCCTCCTGCTACATGTGAGACTGAGACACACACACACAGAGAGAGAGAGAGAGAGAGAGCGATGGCTGGGGTGTGCCATCCCCCCACTCGGTTCCATCGCATCCATGGGGCTAACGTCCGCCTGGACCCCGCTGGCACCCAGGCGACCAGGGTGGACAGCTTTGCCAACGGGCTGTGCTTTAGCCACGAGCCGCTGGCGCCTGGGCAGGTCTTCCTGGTGGAGATTGAGGAGAAGGAGCTGGGGTGGTGCGGCCACCTCAGGGTCGGGCTGACGGCCCACGAGCCTGGCAGCCTGGACGTGGTGCCCGAGTACTCTCTGCCAGACCTGGTCAACCTGGGAGAGAGCTGGGTGTTTGCCATTACCCGCAACCACAACCGAGTCACAGCAGGGGACCGGGCGGCCGCCGACGCGCGCGGCTTCCTCTCCGACCCCTATCTGCACATCGAACAAGTCAAGATTCCCCGGGACAAGCTGGTGGGCCGGAGCAGGCCGGGTCGGTACAGCCACCTCCTGGACGACCTGTACAAGACAAACGTGCTCCCGGCCACGGCCCGGAAAAGCCGGATTGGGGTGCTGTACGCGCTGCAGCCAGACGGGACAGCTGACATGCACATTGTCATCAATGGGGAGGACATGGGCCCCAGCGCCAAGGGCCTTCCTGCCTCTCGCCCCCTCTACGCCGTGGTTGATGTCTTTGCCTCCACCAAGAGTGTGCGAATCATCCAAGTGGAATATGGACGTATGTATTCTGCCTTCCCTTCTGAGCACGCATGCGCACACACCCCGATGCACAAGCCCCCCCCAGCCTCGATGAGCAAGCATGAGTAATTGCCATTGACAGAACGAGAGAGCAGCGCATGAGCTTTGGCCTCCAGGAGCCAAAGATGGGAACTCTGGGATTCTTTGCTGGGGTGGAGAAGTTCAGGGTTCTGTGGCAGTGAAGCCACGGATCCTTCCTGAGCAAACCATTCAAAGTTAAAAAGGCAAGAGCTCTCTCTGGCTTTAGGATGAGCAAGCTCAACCATGAGTAAACATGAGTTATTAGCAGCAAAAGGGGCTTGAGGGATCAGCCAATGTGGCTGCAGGCCAGCTAAATCCTGCAGACTCTGCCAGCCCACAACGGCGGCGGCATTAAAAAAAAGAATGGGGCTCCCAGAAAGGCCAGGGAGAAGGAGGGCTCCCGCAGAGGCAGGGAAAGCCTCCCTCCTTCCAGCTCCTTCCTGTTCTAGGACTCTTTCTAGAGGAAAGAGGCAAATGCCTCTTCTGTGGGTTTGGCCAGCTGGGGACTTACAAGCTGCAGATTCAGGAAAAAAAAAAAAACAGGCAAAGGGAAGCTGTGGAGTGGAATTAAAAAAAATCTGGTGGCAGGGTGGAGGAGGGAGACCTCTGTCACGCACACATGGGGCCTGAACTGCTGTTCTCTTTGTGTTTTCTGCCTCTGAAACGGAACACAATTCTCCTCTAGGCCAGGACAGAGTCTCTTCCACGCCACTAGCAGAATCCACATTACTGATTTATACCAAATACTGTACTTTCTGCTAGAACAAGGCTCCATGAATAGCATGAGGAGCTTCTGTGGCTATATAGGGACATGAGTGACAACTTTTTCCACACTGGTGGGGAATCTTCTGCCTTCTGCCCTTGTCATAGAATCATAGAAAAGTGAAGTTGGAAGGGGCCTAAAAGGCCATCAAGTCCAACCCTCTGCTCAATGCAGGAATACCATCAAAGCATCTCTGCCAGGTGATGATCTAAGTTTTTCTTGAAACCTCCAGGGTTGGAGGGCTCCCCAACTCCCGAGGTCATTGGTTCCACTGTCATACTGCTTTTAACAGTTAGGACGTTTCCCCTGACATTCAACCGAAATCTGGCTTCCTTTAACTTGAGCCCATTGTTGCGTGTCCTGCATTCTAGGATGATGGAGAACAGATCCTGCCCCTCCTCTGTAGGACAGCCTTTCAAATCTTTGAAAAGTGCTATCATATCACTGGTCAGTCTTATTTTCTCGAGACTAAGCATGCCCAATTCTTTCAGCCTTTCCTCATTAAGGCTTGGTTTCCAGCCCCCTGATCTTCCTTGTCGCCCTCCTCTGAACTTGTTCCAATTTGTTAGCATCCTTCTTGAAGTGCAGTTCCAGAACTCGATGCAGTACTCAAGGTGAGGCCTAACCAGTACTAAATAGAGGGAGGCTAGCACCTCGCGGGATTTGGAAACTATACTTCTATTAATGCAGCCTAAAACAGCACTTGCCTTTTTTTGTAGCCACATCACACTGTCGGCTCATATTTACCTTGTGATCTACGATAATACCAAGATCCTTCTCGCTCGTCATTTTGCTGAGCCAGGTCTCCCCCATCTTGTAACTGTGCAATTGGTTTCTTTTTCCGAGGTGCAATACTTTACACTTCTCCCTGTTGAATTTCATTCTGTTGCTTTCAGCCCAGTGCTCCATCCAATCAAGGTCATTTTGAATTTTGTTTCTGTCTTCTAGAGTATTAGCTATTCCACCCAATTTTATATTGTCTGCAAAGCTAACAAGCAGTCCCTCATCCTAGTCATTAATAAAAATATTGAAGAGCACCTGGCCAAGGACTGAACCTTGGGGTACCTCACTTGTTACCTCCTGCTATTTAGAGAAGGACCCATTAATCATCACCCTCTGAATACAATTCTGTAGCCAATTGTGCATCCACCTAACACTTGATCTATTCAGCCCACACCTAGTTAGCTTGCTTATCAGGATATCATGGGGGACTTGGTCAAAAGCTTTGGTGAAATCAAGATACACTGTACTACGTCTACAGCTTTTCCTCTGTCTATCAGGGAGGTTACCTGATCAAAAAATGAGATCAAATTAGTTTGGCAGAATTTGTTCTTGACAAATTCATGTTGGCTTCTAGTTATTACCGCATTGTTTTATAGATGCCGGCACATTGACCGCTTTATGATCTGTTCCACAATTTTACCTGGGATTCATGTGAGGCTGATTGGCCCATAGTTCCCAGGTTCCTCTTTTTGCCCTTTTTGAAGATAGGGACAACATTGGCCCTCCTCCAATCCTCTGGCACCTCCCCCGTTTCCCATGATTTCAAGAAAAGAATGGGTAGCGGTTCTGAGAGTTCCTTAGCCAGTTCCTTCATTCCTCTCGGATGCAGTTCATCCGGCCCTAGAGATCTGAACTCGTTCAAGGTGGTAAGGTATTCCTTGACTGTTTGTTTATCAATCTCCAGCTGCAATCATGTTCCCCTTGCACTTCCAATTGGTTTGGAAGTTCATTGTCTGTCTTATGGGAAAAGATGGAACTAAAATAGGAATTGAGTACTTCTGCCTTTTCTTTGCCCTCTATTATCAATTTTCCCTCTCCACTGCGGAGCTGTGGTTTGTCTTTTGCTACTCACATACCTGAAGAAGGCTTTTTTATTGCTTTTAGTGTCTCTAGCTAACCTCAGCTCATTCTCAGCTTTTGCCCTCCCGATGCCATCCTTGCATTTCCTTGATACTTCTCTGTACTCATCCTTGGTGGCCTGGCCTTCTTTCCACTTCTTGTACGTGTCTTTTTTGGTTTGTAGGTTCTTCCTGAGCTTTTTGTGAAGCCACAGTGGCCTTTTTTGCCACCTCCCACCTTTTTTTTCTTGTTGGAATTGTTTGTAGTTGTGCATTTAGGAATTTTTTTAGAAGACCCCACCCTTCTCCTTTCCTTGTTAGGATTTCCTGCCATGGGACCTTACTTATCCTTGTTCTGAGATTATTAAAATTGGCTTTTTCAAAATCCAGCAGAAGTGTGTGGATACACACTGCTTTTGTTTCCTTTGAAATCAAGAATTCTAAAAGGACATGGTCACTCTCGCCCAGAGTTCCCCTTACTGCCACTCCCCCCACCAAGTCATCTCTGTTGGTCAAAATCAAGTCAAGGGTAGCAAATACTCTTGTTTCTTTGTCCACTTTTTGTAGGAGAAAATTATCAGCCGCACAAACCAGGAATTTCTTGCAAATGCCATATCAGGCATAATTTGCCTCCTAACATATATCTGGATAATTGAAATCTCCCATCAGTACTACACTGTGGCTCTTTGAAAACCCTGCAATTTGTTTTTCAAAAGTTTTATCTGCTCCCTCTCTTTGATTGAGCATTCGGTAGTAGACTCCAGCTACCAAGTTCCTTTTGTTTTTTGCCCCAGTTATATTGATCCAGATGCTCTTGATGGGACTGCCAATCTCCTCCTGCTGTGTTTTTGTGCAAAAATGCGTATTTTTGACATATACTGCCAGTCCACCTCCCTTTTTATTCTCTCTATTCTTTTTGATCGGTTTATATCCCTCAATTGCTGTATTCCAGTCATGGGAATCATCCCACCAAGTTTCGGTTATTCCTATGAAGTCATACTTACGCTCCTGAATTAACATTTCCAGTTCTTCTTGTTTGTTTCCCATACTCCTGGCATTCGTATACAGCCACTGGAGGGTGTGTGATTTGTGTCCTGTTTGTCTTTGTACATTTTTATGAATATTATGATAATTATGATGATGATTACTGTTATAATTATTGTGAGTATTATTATTGTTCATGTTTTTATTGATACCCTTTTGATCAATTTGGTCCATTCCTCTTATTGCGTGTAAGGCTTCATCTTAACTCTGTGCTTGCGTCTCCCTCTCCCTTCCAATTCAGTTCAAAGCCCTCCTGATGAAGTTCTTCCTGCTGTGAGCAAACACATTCTTCCCAGTCCTTGTGAGGTACAGGCTGTCTCTTGCTAGCAGTCTTTCCAGGAAGCTCACCCCGTGGTTCCAAAAACCAAATCCCTCTCGTGGACACCACCTTCAATGCAGATCTGGTGCACCAGCTCCAAAGAGAGGGCTGAGCGCATTCCAGGGAAACCCTTCCTCAAGGGGAAATGATTAAAACTTCTTTTTAAAAGCTGCTAAGGGGAAAGGTTGTGCCTTGACAGAACTCCTCTTGCTGCAGCTTCCTCAGATCAAAAATGCACTGGGAACTATACAAGATGGCAATGGGAAGGGAGCCCGGGGGTCCTTGACTCCAACCCCTGCTGCCGATGCCAGCAACCCACAGCTAAGGCGCTCCTTGGCAGAAGGACACCCAAGCTCTGTTGAAAAACCACCACCACCACCTCCTCCTCCTCCTCCTCCTCCTCCTCCCAAGGAGAGGCTGCCAGTTCTGCTGCCAAACAGCCTTTCACTATGCTGGGTTGCCTTTGTGCTTCCTGTTACAGGCATAAAACAGGCAGAGTCACAGCCTCTGGCAAGGGTAAGTGAGGATGGCTCATCTTGTCATCGGTTGTGGCCACACACCCTTCTTGGGCTCATCAAATTGCTCCTCGGCTGCCTTCTCAGGAGGAGGATTAACGTGGCAAGTTAATATTTAACAGGTTCCTCTACAAAACAAACCCTTCGGCCCCATCCCTATTACGTAGGTACCGAGGCAGGAAGTCTTCTATCTGGCCAAAGGGTCACAGGCCCATTTTGCCCCTCCAGCCCTGGGCAAATCCTTGGGGTTAGCCCCAAACTCCACTGCGTGGCGGCCAGTCGAGCCAATTTGGCTGGAGTTTGCTTCACTTAAGGCCTCTGTTTTCTAGGCACCTTTTCCAGGAATTGCATGCATTTCTCAGCATTTACGAATTCAAAAAACAGGCAGGCATGAAACAGAGGACAGGAAAGGAACATCACCATTACTTTCCATAGGATCATCACCTAAAAAACTGGAGAATAGCTCCTTCAGCTTAGGGCTGAGTCACTCAGGCAACTGTAACACGCCCTTCCAGACGGTGGCATGCTGCAATTAGGTAAGAATGTGTTTTGATGCTTGTGCCAGTCACTTGGCAATGCCAATGTACAGCTGGTATTGGTCGGGATGTTCATTCTGCTCTGAGAATGGCCACGTGTCTATAGGCTACTTGTGTGCAAACCGCACAAAAGTGATTTCAATCCCATATTAGAAAGTGCTCTTTAAAAAGAGAGATGAGCAGAGCCGGCCTCTTAGTGGTAGGACACAGGAATCTGACTGGATAACAGAATCCGCTCTTGCCCGAGGAAGCCAGGGACACAATATCAGCTCAGCAACTGCCTGGGATGTTTCAGTCTCTGGAAGCACTCAGGCCATGGGTAGGAAGTCTGTGCGAGACTACAACTCCCTTATGTATCACCGCGTACGGCTGACAACCCCAAGAATGCCCACAGCTCCCCACTGTCCACCCATCCCAGTACGGGGCTGCTGAATCCAGAGAAGGGAATGAGCCAAACAAACTCAGATAGTCGTGAAGGCTTTCACGGTCGGGATCTAATGGTTGTTCTGGGTTTTTCGGGCTCTTTGGCAGGTTGCTGTCCTCTGAAGATGCCCATGGCCACAGAGACTGGCGAAACGTCAGGAAGAACAGAACACGGCCAAAGAGCCCGAAAAACCCAGAACAACCAAACTCAGATAGGCCATGACTACATGATCAAATATTGTGGGATCCCTGTGGCGTCACAGAATCCTAGAATCATGGAATTGGAAGACATCTATAAGGCCATTGAGTCTAACCCCCAGGTCAAGGCAGGGACCCAAATCAAAGTATACAGTATCTGACACATGGTTGTCTCATTTCCCCTTGAATACCTCCAGCGTTGGAGCCCTCACCACCTCCCAAGGTCACTGGTTCCACCGTTGTACTGCTCTAACAGTTAGGAGGTTTTTTCCTGACGTTCAACTGAAATCTGGCTTTTTGTCACTTGAGCCCATTATTACATTTCCTGCACTCTGGGATGATCAAGAATAGCTTCTGTCCCTCCTCTGGACAACAACTATTCAAGTATTTGAAAAGTGCTGTCATATCTCTCCTCAGTCTTCTTTTCTCAAGGTTAAACATGCCCAGTTCTTCCAGTCTTTCCTCCTAGGGCTTGGTTTCCAGTCCCTTGATAATCCTTGTTATCCTTCTCTGAACTTGTTCCAATTTCTCAGCATCCTTCTTGAAGTGCAGTGTCCAGAACTGGACACAGGACTCAAGATGAGGCCTAACCAATGCCGAATAGAGAGGGACTAGCACCTCGTGGGATTTTGAAACTGAATTTCTGTTAATGCAGCCTAAAATAGAATTTGCCTTTTTTGTAGCAACATCACACTGTCGGCTCATAATTAGCTTGTGATCTACAACAACTCCAAGATCCTTCTCGCTCACAGTTTTGCTGAGCCAGGTATCCCCCATCTTGTAACTGTGCAACTGGTTTATTTTTTCCGGGGTGCAGGACTTTGCACTTATTCCCATTTGAATTTCATTCTGTTGCTTTCGGCTCAGTGCTCCATCCTATCAAGGTCATTTTGAATTTTATTTCTGTTTTCTGTATTAGCTGTTCTGCCCTTATCTAATCTAATGCTTATCTAATGCACCTGGTGAAAGTATCAAAATGTTAGATTAGGCATCCTTCAATTTCAAGAGACTATGGTAACGTGCTCTGAACAGAGGACTTGGAACAGCATCTAGTGTGGTTGAGAAGGCCGATTCGAGGGTGACCATCCCTTCCACACTGAAGACAAATACAATCTGTTCCCTGTCCAGCTCCCTGATTTTGCTCCTTTCTGGACTGCCTCTTTGCCTTGGCCTGCTGGGCAAGGGTCATTTCAGATTGGGAGAGGCCATGACGCACCACCTGCCTCCAGGCTGAACATTCAGAGGTCATAGTTTCCCATCTGTTGAGGTCCATTCCTAAGGCCTTCAGATCCTGCTTGCAGATCTCCTTGTATCACAGCTGTGGTCTCCCTCTGTGGCAATTTCCCTGCATTAATTCTCCATATAGGAGATCTTTTGGAATTCGACCATCAGCCATTCTCACAACATGCCCAAGCTAATGTAGATGGCGCTGTTTCAATAATGTATACATGCTAACAATTCCAGCTCATTCTAGGACTACCCTGTTTGGAACTTTTTTCTGCCAAGTGATGCCAAAAATCCATCGGAGGCAACGCATATGGAAGGTGTTCAGCTTCCTCTCCTGCCGTGCACAAAGGGTCCAGGACTCACTGCAGTACAGGAGTGTGCTCAGGACACAGGCTCTATAGACCTGGATCTTGGTATATGCCGTCAGCTTTTTATTAAGCCGTACTCTCTTTGTGAGTCTAGAGAACATGGTAGCTGCTTGCCAATGCGTTTATCCAACTCGACATTTATTTATTTATTTATTTATTTATTTATTTATTTATTTATTTATTTATTTATTTATTTATTTATTTATTTATTTATTTATTTATTTATATTGGACTTATATACCGCCCCATAGCACTACAAGCACTCTCCGGGCGGTTTACAATTTAATTATACAGGCTACACATTTCCCCCCCAGCAAGCTGGGTACTCATTTTACTGACCTCGGAAGGATGGAAGGCTGAGTCAACCTTGAGCCGGCTACCTGGGATTTGAACCCCAGGTCGTGAGCAGAGTTTTAGCTGCAGTACAGCGTTTTAACCACTGCGCCACGAGGCTAGAAAGAGAGTGTCAGAGATTGTTGAGCCAAGGTACACAAAGTCATGAACAACCTCCAGTTCTTCTGTGGAGATGGTAATAGAGGGAGATGAGTCCACGCCCTGGCCCATGACTTGTGTTTTCTTCATAATAGACAGCGGTTCTGTAATATCTTGAGCCATTTCCTTCTATATCCTTGGATGCAGTACATCTGGCCCTGGGGTTTTGAACTCATTTAAAGTAGTAAGGTTGTTGTTAAGTCATTAAGTCATGTCTGAATCTTTGTGACCCCACAGACCAGAGCATGCCAGGCCCTCCTGTCTTCCACTGCCTCCCAGAATTGGGTCATATTTATGTTGGTCACTTTGGTGACACTGTCTATCCATCTTGTCCTCTGCCGTCCCCTTCTCCTCTTGCCTTCGCTCTTTCCCAACAACAGGGCCTTTTCCAGAGAGTCTTCTCTTCTCATGAGATGGCCAAAGTATTGGAGCCTCAACTTCAGGATGAGTAGTAGTAAGGTACTCCTTGACTATTCATTTATCATTCTCAAGTTACAATCATATCCCTCCCACTTGTAGTTTACATTTGCCTGGAAGGAAAACACCAAGCTAAAGCAGGCATTCTTGTTTTTTCTTTGTCATCTATTATTGTTTCCCAGTCCCTGTTGAGCAGCTGAGCCATTGTTTCTTTTCTCTGTCTTTTGCTACTCACATACCTGGAGAATGTTTTTTGTTGCTTTTAGTGTCTCTAGCTAACCTCAGCTCAATCTCAGCTTTGGCCCTCCTAATGCCATGCCTGCAATTCTTTCCTGCTTGTCTGTATTCTTCCTTGGTGAGCTGGCCTTCTTTCCACTTCGTATATGAGGCCTTTTTTGTTTTCAGGTCCCCTCTGAGCTTAAGTCCTTTTAAGGAGACAGGCGGGTTAAAACAATTTAAATAAATAAATTATGGTGAGATGCCAGATGGGCCTTTTTTTTCTTTTCCTGTCTTTCACCTATTCTTGTTAGAATTGTTTGTAGTGGTGCATATAGAATTTCATTTTTAAAAAACTCCCACTATCGTGGACTCCTTTTACTGTTATGATCTCCTGCCATGGGATTTAACTTATCATTATCCTAAGCTTATTAAAATGGGCTTTCCTAAAATCCAGCTACAATCTGCTTTTGTTTCCTTTGAAATAAAAAATATCAAGAAGACTGTGGTCACTTTCCACCAAAGTTCCCCTTACTGAGTTGTCTATTGGTTAGAATTTTTTGTTTGTTTAGTCGTTAAGTCATGTCTGAATCTTCGTGACCCCACAGACCAGAGCATGCCAGGCCCTCCTGCCTTCCACTGCCCCCCCCGGTGTTGGGTCAGATTCATGCTGGTCGCTTCGCAGGCACTGTCCGGCCATCTCATCCTCTGTCGTCCCCTTCTCCTCTTGCCTTCACACTTTCCCAACGTCAGGGTCTTTTCCAGGGAGTCTTCTCTTCTCATCAGATGGCCACAGCTTTAGGATCGGTCCTTTTAGTGAGCACTCAGGGTTGAATTGGTTAGAATAGCCAACTCCAATAACCACATTCCTCAGTGAGTCATCCCACTATGTTTCAGATATTCCTATCAAGCCATATTTACCCTCTTGAACTAGGATTTCCAGTTCTCCTTGTTTGTTTTCCATACTCCTGGCATTCGCCGATAGACACTGGAGATGGTGTCATTTGTGGCTTGCCTTCCTTCTTATGACTTTATGAATGTTATTACTGGGCCCCATTAGTGCTGTTCAGTCTGTTCCTCTTATTATCCATGAGCCTTTGTCTATCTTTACCTCTCCTTTCCCCTTCCAATTCACTTTAATGCCCTCCTGACGAAGTTCCTCAGACTGAGGCCAAACACTGTCTTCCCAGTCCTTAGAAGGTACAAGCCATGAGTGGCCAGCAGCCCATCTTCGAGGAAGTGTAGCTGTAAGTTCCAAAATCCGAATCCCTCATGTTGGTACCACCTTTGTAGCCAGTCATTCATGCAAAATATTTTTCTTTCCCTTTCTATTCCTCTTCTGAATACTGGCAGGATGAACAAGAAGACTATCTGGGCCCCCAAATCCTTGGATTTTCTTCCTAGAGTGTCCAAGTCGGATGTGATTTCTTTGTAGTTCCCCTCTTAGCTGTGTTTGTTTGTTCTCATGAGGATGAGAAGAAAGGGCGATACAGCTGAGGACTCTATAAGCGACGGCAATCCTTCCATCACATCCCTAATCCATGCTCTGGGGAGACAGCGCGCCTGGTGCGTCCATGTAGCTTTCCTGCATATTTCAGTGATATTCCCATGCAGCAGGGAGTCTGCTTCTGCAGCTACTTTTCTTTTCTTAGTTTTGTGCGGTGTGGGTTCAGTGACTCTACTCGGCCTCTCCCTTCAGCCTCTCTCAGGTTCTCCTTGCGGGGTCACCTGTACGTCTTCCTTTGCAGGCTGTCCGCCAAAGTCTTTGTCAAGAATCTGGAAGTGGTTTTGCAGTTCCACTGGTGGAGAAGAGTGCCTTCTCCTTCTTTGGCTCCTAGCTGTGGCTCTTTTTGGTGCTGCTTCCTCCTCTCAGTTTGTTCTCTCCTTAGCGTTCTTCTCTTCTGCTTCGCCTTGCTGTTCTTCCACCTCCAGGGCCTCCCTTGGTGGCGGCTGCTTGAATCCTCTCCTTCTATTCTTCACCTTCTCTTATAGCCTTAAGCCCGGCCGCTTGCTCCTCCAGTTCTCTCACTTTCTCTTCCAACCGTGCTGCCAGTTTGCGCTGGCTTGCCTGTGCCTGCGGTGTTGTTCTCAGGCACCAAGACAAACGCTTTGCGGAGCACCACCGCTGAAATGCCTCTTCCCTCCTGTTATCTTTTTTTACTTTCTTCTGTTTATCCGCAAGTGCCCTTTGCTGTGTCTTCTCTGCCTTGAAGGATGCTGGGAAAGATAAACTCTCTGCCTTTATCTCCTTGGTCTCCCTTTTCTTTTTTTTCTCTTGCTCCACTAGATCCTTTCCTTTCTGTTTCTTCCCCCGCCTCAAACTCCTGGTCTCTCCTTCCCTGGGGCCTGCCTCGGTTTCCAGACAAACCTGGGAATCAGGGCTCCAAAGAGTGGACGCAGAAAGCTCTTCCGTTGTGGCATGGACATAACTTGGATGCTTGCATCCATGGTGAAGGGCTTAGCAATCTAAATGATGGACTGTTGTAAAGAGGTGGTTTGTCAGCCCCTCAGTTGACCCTCTTCTCAAACACCCCACAAGCTGCCAACATGTTTTAAAAGAAGCACATGCGGTTCATGCATTTCAGTGCTTTACTTGCCCTTCAAAACAAGAGATACACACACACACACACACACACACACACCATCAGCACATGAATTTATCAGAAACATTTGGAACATATTATGAAAAGGGCTCCCAGGGACAGCTGGAGTAGATGATTTATTTATTTATTTATTTATTTATTTTATTTCTATCCCGCCTATCTGATCATATTAGACCACTCTAGGCGGCTTACAGTAAAAAACAACAATATAATTTTAAAACTTTACAGCAGAAGCGTAAATGAAAATAAAGAACAGAATAAGAGAAAGATCGTCAAGGGTTTTCTGTTGGGAAGGCCTGCCTATACATCAATGTTTTTAGTTGTTTCTTAAAAATGCCCAGTGAGGGAGCCGCGCGAATCTCAGGGGGCAAGTTGTTCCAAAGGCGAGGAGCCACCGCCGAGAAGGCCCGGATTCTGGTCTTTTCCTTTCAGGCCTCTCTCGGCGTTAGGCTCCTCAGCCTTATCTCCTGGCTCGCGCGAGTGACACGGGTAGATCTTGGTGGGAGAAGGCGTTCCGCCAAGTATCGAGGTCCTAAACCGTTTAGGGCTTTATAAGTAAGCGTTAACACTTTGAAATCAATGCGGAATCGGATGGGCAGCCAATGCAATGCGGCCAGAGTGGGGGAGATATGTTGGTATCTTCTCAGCCCACTGAGTAGTCTGGCCGCCGCATTCTGCACCACCTGTAGTTTCCGCAGCAATCTCAAAGGTAGCCCCGTGTAGAGCGCATTACAGTGGTCTAATCTCGAGACTACAAGCGCATGCACCAGAGTGGTGAGAGACCCCACATCAAGGTAGGGCCGCAGCTGGGCTATCCGCCTGAGATGGAAAAAAGTGGAACGGACCACAGACGCCACCTGGGTCTCCATGGTGAGCGCCGGGTCAAGATGGACACCCAAGCTACAGACCCCATCCCTGGCGGGCAGGGTCACCCCCCCGAAAATGAGGGAGTTTCCCAAATCCCCGACTGTGGGGGGGCCCATCCTCAGTACTTCCGTCTTGTCCGGGTTCAGCCTAAGCCCGTTCTCCTGCATCCATTCCTGTACAGCCTCCAGGCAACGCCGAAGGGACAGAACGGCATCTCCTGCAGTTGGAAAAAAGGAGATGTAGAGCTGTGTGTCATCCGCATATTGATGGCACTGCGCTCCACACCTCCTGATGACCCCTCCCAGCGGCCTCATGTAGATGTTAAACAGCATTGGGGAGATGATCGACCCCTGAGGGACCCCACAATTAAGGCACCACGGGGCCGAAACATTCTCCCCAAGCTGTACTCTCTGGGGACGGTCCTCCAAGAAGGAACGGAGCCAAGCAAAAGCCCGGCCACCTATCCCCAACTCGGCGAGCCTCCCCAGGAGGATACCATGGTCAATGGTATCAAAGGCCGCTGAGATATCGAGGAGGACCAACAGAGACACTTTGCCCCTGTCGGCCTCCCTCAATAAGTCATCACACAGGGCGACCAATGCCGTTTCTGTCCCATGGCGCGGCCTGAAGCCCGACTGGAATGGATCCAGGGCATCTGTTTCATCCAGGAACGCCTGGAGCTGATCGGCCACCACCCTCTCGACTACCTTGCTTAAGAAAGAAACATTGGCGACGGGCCTATAGTTGCCAATTTCGTCCGCTGCCAAACTAGGTTTCTTTCTTATGGGCCTAATGAGTGTTTCCTTGAGGGCAGAGGGAAATCTACCCTCAAGGAAAGACCCATTAATTATTACAGTAGCCCATTCCGTTGTTGAGGGCCTGGCTGCCTTGATTAGCCAGGCCGGGCAGGGGTCCAAAGAGGAGGTGGAGGCACGACAGCGATCAAGCGTCCTGGCCACAGTGTCGGGCGATACGGGCTGAAATGAGTCAAAAGATGAGTGATGTGGGGCTAAAGCATGGATGGCAGCTGAAAGCCAACCACCAGGGCGTTTCTCCAATTGAGGCTGGACTATGCAAGAAAGCCTCCCTGATCTTCCTCCAGCACAGAAACAACAACAGCTACTACAACAACAACATGTTTTTCAGGCTGAACAGCAGTTCTGTCCTCACCATATTGACAATGTCACATTTCCTCATTCTAGGCAAATAAGGAGAGAGGAAACACTACCAGTAGTGTTTTATCCTTTACACTGTTAAATAATGGCCATTGCAGTATTTATTTATATAGCACAATCAAAATATACAATGGCTTTTACAATTTAGCAAAAAATAAGGATTTCTGCCCAAAGGAGATCACAAACTCAGTTCTAACAGTGAAGGGTCAACATGGGGGAGGAAATGGTGGCGAGACGGGTTGGTTGTATTTAGACGCCTGTGACCTGCTTAGGCTTTGTGGCAAGAGAAGAAGTTGGTGCCGCCCGGCCCATGGCCAGGCAGCATAATTTAGAAATAAACTTAAGACATGGTTGTTCAGGCAGGCGTTTCCTCCTGCTGCATCTTAATATTTACATTTTTATATCTTGGATTTTTACATATTTATTGGTTCTATTGTTTTTAAATTTTGTAATGCCGCCCAGAGCAGAGCCAGTCTAGAAGGGTGGGGTATAAATCTAATAATATAAATAAATAAATAACATAAAACTGCCGATGGTCGATCCAGCAGAGCCCAGCCACGGAAAGCTTGAAAGGGAACGGCAAGGAACAGAACGAGTGAATGGAGACGAGGGAGGATATTGCAGGAGTGGAGGCAGGGCAGCTCCTTCTCCAAGGGTGAGCATGGGGTGGGGAGTAAGCTCTAGAGATGAACACCTAATGGAGGGATGAAAAGAAGGGATGCGCGAGATGAGCACTCTGCCCCCTCCCCCAAGGCAAGGAATGAACCCTGACAAACGGGAGGGGGGGGGCTGTAGCCACTTGATGCCAGCAAGTCAAAAGCTGGTGGTGGTACACGCTTTCAGGCTCCTCCAAAGAATGGCACACAAGGCAGTCTGCCCATCTAGGCAGGCACCTCAATCCCCAGGGCGCAGGATGGGCCTTTGGTCCGAGAGCGGCTGAGGGCAGATGGCCTTCCAGAGCAAACTGCAATGGTGGGGCCGGATTGGCAGGAGAACCTGCTTCCCACCTGGTACTCTGAACATGCCCCAGGGATGCCAATGAGGGGCAGGCCGGAAGAGGGTGGTCCAGAACAACAACCCCAATGGGTTTCTTCGAAACCTTGCTGCCTTTCCGAACCTGAAATCTGTTAAGTCTGCTTAATTTTCCAAGCAGCTCCTCCCTGCCAGGTGGGGTTCCTCGGGAGGGGGGCTGCTTTCACTGGGGGAGGCTCTGCCACCATCCAAGCCAGATTGCTCACCACCTGGAGCAGCCAGCCAACTTCAGCCTTTGCTCTGCATCTGGTCTATTTGGCTGGGGAGGGCCAGTGCCTAACTCTGCCTGCTGATCGGTGGAGACCAGGTGAGAGACAAGGAGAGCACCTGAGGGCAGGAACCAGCCCCTGCCAAGAGAATGGAGTCCCTCCCCACGACTGATGTGCCTGCTGCTGAGATGCCAGGAGGGAGAGCCGAGAAAGGTTGTCTGTGAATAGGCAGGCAGGAAGGGCCCTACTCACAAAACCCTGAAAGAAAAAGGGATGGTGGAGGCGGGGAGGGCTTCCATTTCCCTTTCCATTATCTCTTCTGGGGTAGGAAAATGGGAGAACTGGGGCAAAGAAAAGTCCTGCCAGGAGGATGAGGATTTGAGGCACGACCATGCGCGCCCAGGTGGAATAGTCTCCTTCCAAACAAAAGACAGAAATGCTGCCACCCAGACACAAGGACCGGTTCCCCTGCCAGGAGCTGGAAGGCAGAGGGCCAGCTGGCTGTCCAGACCTTCCACAGGGATCTGCCTCAAGGCAGGCAGGCAAGGGTTCACCATCGAAGAGGCCTCAGGTTGGGAGCCTTCGGAGCTGTGGGGAATGACCCCCTGCTTCCAAAGGGCAGCCCCTCCCAGCCTGGCGCACGGCTCTCCCAAGGACAAGGGCCTCTTTGTTGGCTGCCAGAGTAATGAAGCTGGAGCAACAGCAGGTGTGTGTGTGTGTGTGTGTGTGTGTGTGTGCCCATTCCTGCATGCATGTCTGTTATTCATGCCGAGCCTCTGGGCTGAGGCTGAGCAGGATCCATTCCCCAAATAGGAGAAATGAGCCCTAGGCCTAACACAGTCTGTATAACCCCCCTGTTCTCCTCTCTATTCCCCACCCCCAGTTCCCTCCCTGCAGACCCTCTGCCGACTGGCCATCCAGAAACACATCGTCCACCGGTTGGCCATTGATGGGCTCAACCTCCCCCCACCGCTGAAGAACCTCTGCAAATATGAATGAGGGCCACACACTCCTCCTTCTGCTCACTCCACCGGCCGCCCAGGCACATGATGTGTTGGAAGACTTCGATTCACAGAATACACGAAAATGGGGGGAAGCTGTGACACAGCTGTGTTCCTCTTGAAGGCCCTCTGCCCAGGCTGAGAAGAGGGCCGCCACGGATGCAGTGAGAGGCTTACTGCACGGATCGCCCGCTGAACCCAGGAGGAGATGCCGAGACGGCAGGAGAGTCCAGAGCCAAGAAGAACTGGATGGTCAGACCAACTGCAGGCCCTCTCAGAGGGTTCAGCAGCAAGCTGCATCCAAACTGGAAACCTCAATCAGAAGGGCCGGCTAAATGGGCCTTTTGTACCTCCCACCAATTCAAAGAAAGCATCTCCTTATGGAGGCGGGGCAAGGAGAGGGGACCCAAGGCGCAACCTGTAGAGATGGGTTTGCTCAATAAAAGTTGCCTTCTGGGGACAGAGTGAGTGAGTGAGAGAGGGGGGGGGGAGAGGGGGGAGAGAAAGAGAGAATGGCAGGACAGGTTCCCAGGAACGGCGACCTTGCCAAAGCTCTGGCTGATGTCTCAAACTGGTGACAAGAAAGGTGCTGCATGAGGGAGGGGGCTGGCAGGAGGGGTGCAGTGATACGCATTAGATGGGAGCGAAGTAGGTGCTTGAGGCTAACCTGGGCCCGGCTCCGGAAGGGACGAAGGCCCCCTGACCGTCCCACTCCACCTCAAACAGCCCAAGCAGAGTCTCACAACCAAGAGGGATGCCCTGGGCAGAGGGGCCAGCCGGGAGAGGCACGGCAGCTGTGTGTGACATAAGGGTCAAGCCCTGTGATGCTGGTTCTAGAATGGGAGGGGGGGCAGGGACTCCACAGCTGCAGGAGCCACCACTGCCGCCAAGGCCTGGCTGCCCCAGCTGACACAATGACTGACTAAGGGATGAGGAAAGCTTTAGCGGGCCTCTCTCCACTTTCCCATCGAGGTAACACCCTCCACTTCCTTCCCTGTCCCCAAAATGTTTTGCACAGAGCGTCCAGACTCCCAGCAGGAGCCGCTCTCCGGTTCATCCACCTGGCACTAAGCCCAAGTGGGACGACCGGGTCCTCGATCAGGCAAAAAAATAAAATAAAATAAATAAAAATAAAAAGTGAGTGTAGGGAGAATGGCGCTGCGGCCCTTTTCCCACCTCACTTCACATCCTCCCACTGCCTTGGCCAAGGGTCACCGTGTGCCTTTGGAAACAGCAGCAGTGCTATCAGAATCATCCCACTCATGCTTTCCATGGTCTCTGGACAAGCCGCAGTTCACCTGGGTCAGAAATGTGACTGGAATGGTCACTGCTCGGGTTCCAGCCAGGCTTCCTGACCTGTCCCCCTCCCCCCAACCATGGGCTTGCGGGCTCATAACACTTCCCCAAGGGCCTCCAGTGGGATCCTGAGTGGGACAAGCCTCCGTCTGCCTTTCCACAAGCAAGGCCATAGCCCAGGCTCAGGGCATAGCTGGGGAGGAGCCAGCCCACAATGGCTGCTCCTTGGCAGCTGCTCCACTAGCAACCTCTCCTACGCTGCCTGGGAGCTGCCAGGGCGGGGTGGGCAACGTGGTGTCAATGGGACAAAGATTATAGGTTGCCTCTCCCACCAGCTCAGAGATGGGAGGTCAATTTCCTCAGCATGGTGGGGGTCAAAGCAAATGTGTGGACTTTTACCTGCTATGATCACAGAGGGCATGGACGAGATGGGTCACCCCACTCCCCCACCCCCTTTCTTCACCCAGTTCATGGAGCAGGTCCTCTTACACATTTTCCGTGCCACTCTGTCCCATCGTCCATCCTGTCCTGACCACCCCCCGCCCCTCAATCTTTGGCAGGGAGCTATGCCCTACAAGTTAGTCCTGGACAGTGTCTTAACCTCCCTCCCTCCCTCTCTGCACAGGAGAGTCCAGCAGCAGAGAGACTCAAATGGCACCCGGCAGCTTCCCAAGGCTCTGTCCAGGAACACCCCCTTCAGCCAGGACCTCCACCCCTAGAGGCCTCTTGCGGTGGAAACTGCAAGCCAAGCAGGCAGCGCCTCTCCAGCTCAGGGACACACAGCTTCTTCAGGAGCCAGACCCCACGGAGCCTTCTGGGGGAGTGTGCCAGTCACCGAGCCCACCTGCAGGGAAGGGGATATCTACCACGTGGGAAACACTGCGAGGTCTGTACGCCACGGCTCTGCCCCAGGAACATCCCGCAAGGCAGATAGGCAACCGGTGGCTGGGCCCTTCCTCTGTCCCGCCCCTGCCCCTGAGCCAGCAGCCAAAAGATATGGCCAGCTCCAGCAGAGACTTTGGCATGGCACGATGGGGATTCCTGCCCAGCGCAGTCTTCTCCAGGCCAGCAAAGCTGAGCAAAGACCGAGGGGCTCCCTCAGTCTTACACCTGCCCTCCAACGTCTGCATCCTGACCCTGGCCATGATGATTGCTGGCATCCCAACAGTCCCAGTGCCCGGCATCTGAGAGGAAGACATGATTCAAGCTGCCCGCTGTTTTATGACAGAGAACCTGGAGTCTGGAGGAATGGAAGGAAGCCAGAGAAGGAGATGGGCTGTCTTGCCACACTCGGGCCCCTCCTGCAAGAGGGACAGACAGCGGAAAAGGGCAGCTGGCAAGAGCCTCCTGCCTCTGTTGCTAGCACAGCTAGAAAAGTAAGAGCTGCGGAGGACTAGCAAGATTTTGTAGCAAGAAACCTATATAAAAGGTTTGCAAAAATGAGATTTCTTCGACTGGTTCATTGGTCAGTGAGCCCGTCATGTCCCATCTGATAAGAAAAGGGATGGTCAAATAGGCAGGGTCTTGAGCACAGGGCGGAAGGAACAGCCCGGCCAAAACAGCAGCCTTTCCTCAGCTAGAGGTGGAGCCCCCAATGCACAGCATGTTACCCAGGTGATTTCACATTGGCACACACCTTCCAGTCTGACACAACAGAAGCACAACGGATTGCTTCTGCTGACTGTGGCATGGGCTGGTGGCCCCAGAGAGGGCAAGGTGAAGCCTGCCAGACCACTCCCGTCCACATTTGCCAAGGCCTCATCCTCTTGCCTAGCAGGCCTTTGAATAATCAATGATGGCCGACTTATTGACACATGACAAACAGGAAAAGGACATTTATTAGGTCAAATTAAACCCTGCTCCCAAAGAATTCTGCAGGAACCAAGTCAATAACAACAACAAGAACAATGATGATTGGGGTGGACAAGATGAAAAACCAGGCCACAATGAGAGACAAGCAACTGGAGGGTTTGACTGCATTAACTGTGTGGGAGCAATCGCCGGGAGAGGAGAGGGGGGCAGCCTGGACAGGGCCAAAGCTTGCCAGCTGCAAGTCCCATTCAGGCATGCCTCGGGCCATATGCCCTCATTAGTCTTAGAGAGCTGGCGATCCAGACACACAGAAGTCACAAGGTCACCTAACTGGCCATTCCCAGCATTTCTACAGAAAAACACAGAAAGGAAAAGCAGGACAGAAAAAGTCAGCCTGCTCACATGCCTGAAAGATTATAGTTTGACCTGCACATAAGGCCCAATCCAGCTATCTGCCAGTTCCCGGAGAGTGCTGTACCTACGGTCAAACTCCTCTTGGCTGCACTGACTCAGAAGCCGGCTGATCTCTGTGGTCAGAAACGATACTGCCAGGTACTTATCGAGCAACTGATTCCACGAACTTCTTGGGACGTCCAACAGGCCATCAGTGTCAGTATGTCCCGGCAGAGAGGTGCCCGGCCCTTTGCGCCACTGCGCAGGGATCCTCCTGGGCTCCAGGTCCTTCCCTTCTGCGTTGAGCACAGCCAGGAGGTGCCTGCAAGGCAGCCGGAACGTCTGGCTGAAGTGGCACATGCAGCTGCTGGGGGCTCTCGGGCGCACTGTCTGGGCGTCCTCCAGCAGCTGGACGTTGACGGTGTGCTCATGTGTTCCCATCAGGTGCACAGAACTCTGGACCACAGCCAGTTCGTTCAGACACAGCTGAGCTGCAGGCTCCGTGCAGAGGTCAGCCAAGGACTGCCGGAGAAGCCCTCTGGCCTCTTGTGTAGAAACCTCTGCCTCCCGCTCCCGGGTGGCCTCTTTGGCAACCTCTTCCCTTGGCTCCAAGGTGGCCTGAGGGGCTGCTGGCGGAGGATCCCGAGGAAGCAGTGGCTTCTGAGCTTTGGCAGGGGGTGAGTTCAGAAGCATAGAGTTATGAAAGGATGAGATATTCTGAATGAGCAAGGCAGCCGGGGAGGACAGGCTGCTCTTTGAAACACTCATCTGATAATGCCTGATGATATTAGCCATGCAGGTCTCCAGAGAGGCTCTGACACCAAACCCCTGGCTTAAGCTGCGCGTTATCACCTCCAGGTCCTTGAAATACTGGCTGCACTCTTTCCAGGTCCGCCAGCGGTGCAAAGCCCAGATCTTTTCATTGAGCAGCCAGTCCTTGTGCAGCTCTGGTAACAGGTCTGGTTTCACAAATTTGCTCACGATGAGGTGCATATTCCTCAAGTTACTTTCACTGGGGGCACACATGGCATTCCGCACGGCACTCAGGATCAGCCTTTCTGTGTGGAGTTCCAGGGAGACCCGATGGATCTTGTGCTGCAAGTGCTTGCATATATGGAAGACAGACAGTGTGACTTCTGCAGAGGGAAATGCTTCGGACAGTGTGGACAGCAACCGAAACTGTGGATCCACCAGGAAAGTCTTTATCTGCTTCCACTCGGGGTTGAATGCCTTGAAGGTGCGGTATAGACGAGCAAGATCTTTAGCTGATTCCTTGGTTGGGATTGAAAAATGGATCACTTTGGTCATTTCTCCCTCAAGACTCAAGAAAGGCTTGTCCACCATAAACACGTACAAGACCTTGCCCCATGTGTTGTGGGTTCGATGTATCAATACTACCTCTGGGTGATTTAAGAAGACCTCTCTCATCAGCATGGTCTGGAAGCTGATAGAGTCGAGCTGGGAATTTTTGTCCAGTTGGTAGGCCACTAGAGAACCACAGTCAAGGTTCAACAGCTCCTCCACAGTGTCAAGGGCCATCACTCACAAAGTCTCTACTGCAATTCTTGAAACCTTTTCCTGTAGGTTTTTCCCGAGTGGTATGAGCCAGAGACTTTTTATGCTGCTGCTGTCCGATTTATGCTTTGCATTACAATGAAGGCCCTAGTGGGAGAGAAAAATAAGTATCAACAAAGACAGCTTACTGAGTTAGTTTCTGCCATAGTGTATAAAATACGATGAGCACACTTACTAGGTCTAAAATTCTCTGGAGTATGCACAGACTGCTAAAAGGCAAACAAATCAAAACCAGAAATTAAATCAAAATGAATATTGTAGGTGTTAAATACTGCAAGGGAGAGCTATGGCCTACACAAAAAGGAAATGATTGCTTTTGCTACTAGTTGCAAACAGTAATTCTGTGTTAGGTGAAAATCGGTTTTTGGCAAAGGAGTGTGGCGGAGTTCAGGAAAACAGTCCTCAGGGTTGGGCTTTGTCCACTCTTCGTCTAAGAGATGGACAGATTGCCACTGAAACAGATTCCAATTTTGTACACTGTGCAAAAGAACAGGTTTTTCTTTAAGAAGTAAATTATTTACATTTTTAACCTATAATCTGTCACATGATAAAAAGAAGTTACTCAGCCTGTAACAAATATGGACATTTTGTGGTTTGAGACATAAAAACCACTAGGTACGAAAAAGAAATGTCATACAGGGTTCTAACTTCCCCACTGAAATGAATTTTAACTTGTGGCTGCATGTGATAAACAGATTTCAGGTTTGGTAAACTGCCCAAAGAGTTGGTTGTTGTGGATTTTTCAGGCTCTTTTGCCATGTTCTGAAGGCTGTTCTTCCTAACGTTTCACCAGTCTCTGTGGCCATGGGCATCTTCGGAGGGCAGCACTTCAGAGGACCAGAGCACAGAGTGTTGTCCTCTGAAGATGCCCATGGCCACAGAGATTGGTGAAACGTCAGGAAGAACAACCTTCAGAACACGGCCAAAGAGCCTGAAAAAGCCACAACAACCATTAGATCTTGGCCGTGAAAGCCTTTGTGAATAGATTTTAGGTTTATGTGATCTACTTCATGCATTTTTACTAGGATCCATCTACTTACAGCAAAACAAGAAAAAGTCCATATGAAGGATACTCTGGTTCCATTCAGAGCTTAAACAGCACTTGATAATAATATTAAAAGACTAGAAATGACAGCAGCCTTGAGAACAATTTTTTGTAAAAATTATTTGGGCAGGGACGTCACCCTTTAGCTGATCTCGCTGTACAGTCAATATTTTTGTTTTTTGGATTAAACGGGTAAGGCATCCCCCTTAAGAGTCGCTGGTATGCTAGGCTTATTAATTTATTGACCAAGGTGGCAGGTTGCACCTGAAATAAACCTTTCCCACTACCTGGTTTCAACTCAGAGACCGAGCCTGGGCGAATCCCAACCAATGTTTAGTCCCTCTTGGGCCTTGGCTCTTTCACACCCCTAGATTCCTTAGTTTTGGAAGAGGCTGTTAACCTGTGTGAGCTGATCCGGCCACATCCAGAGGGACCAAACAAGACCAGACCAGACCCAAAGAGGGGGGGGGAGGGGGCTTTCCTTCAAGACTCGCTGCGATATTTTCAGGCGAGCTTTTGTGGGCCAAGACCCCCTTCGCCAGACCTGTGGAAAGTGAGCGTTCCCGGAGGTCTGAGGAAGGGGGGGGGCTGGCCCACGAAAGCTCAACTGCCGCAGTGGGTCCTGAAGGAAGGCCTCCCCCACTTCGGGTCTGGCCGGGCCTGGCCTCCTCCTCCTCCTCCCTCCCTCCCTCCCTCCCTCCCTCGCTTGTCAGAGGCCTGCCCTCCGACCCTGCCGGGCCTGGGGGGCGAGCGCAGGGCCGGGGCCTCTCGGCCGGGCGGCTTCCCCCGAGCTGTACCGCCAGGGACGTTCCTCTGGCCGTCCCGCCCGCCCGCTTCCCTTCCGAGCGGCTGAAAGGGAGACGACTCCCCGCCCAGCCCGGGCCGCGAAGGGCCCCGGCCTTCAGCCTCGCTCGAGGGGGGGGGCAAGGCGGGCCTCTCCCTTCCCCTCCCCCCCCCCGCCCGGAGGGCAACCCGCTCTGAGGGAGGGACGGAGGGAAGGTTCCCGCCGGGTCCACCGACCCCCCCCCCCTCCTCCTCCTCCTCCTCCTCCGCCGCCGCCTAGGCCCGGCCCTTCCCCGGCTCCAGCTCGGGCTCCCTCACCCGCCGCGGGACCCGCCGTTCGGTCTCCTCAGTGACCACTCCGAAACCCCGCCTCACCAACGCACCAATCGCGGGGCGCCGCCTTAAGCCAATCAGAACGTTGAACGCGCGAGGGGGGCGGGAGCGGCGCTCCGTCGCCCAGGTGACCGCCGGGGAGCGGATCCTCAGCGCCTCCACTTCCGCTCCTGGCGGAAGAGCCTCCTCTTCTTCTTCCTGCTGGCCGGCCTGGACTATTGCAGGGCTCTCTACCTGGGGCTGCCCTTGAAGGCGGTGGGGAAGCGACAGCAGGTGCAGGCAGGGGCTGCCAAGCTGGGCTCTGGAGCATCTTTTGAGGGCTCCTCTCCCGGCCCGGCTGGACGGTTTGCTGCCTGGCCAGGTTCAAGGGGCATCAGCTGACTTTTAAGGCCCTTGACGGGCCTTAGGAGCTCGTGACCTGGCTGAGTGCCTCTCCCTCAAAACATCAACCCCTCCCACTCACACCCAGAATCTCCAAGTGCCCCCCCCCGCCAGGGAGGCCTGGAAATCAGCCTCTTAAAACGGGGCCTTCTCTGTGGCAGCCGCTTCCCTTTGGGGCTCCCTGCCGCTGGAGGTACGGCCTGCCCCATATCCCTCGTGGGTTTGAGGAGGCCACGGAAGACCTGGCCTTTCAACAGCTGGCCTCTCATCGGGTCATCTCAGGTCTCCCTTCTGCCACCAGCCTGCCTTTAATTTTCTCCCCCCCATTCCTGTTGTGGTTCCTGTAGCAATGTCAGGAACCTCTTTTTTCACATTTGTTTTATTGGTTTTATCCTTGTTTATGACTGTGGGTCCTTTTGTTAGCAGCCCAGCTACTAGCTGGGTGGGATAGAAGTGTCATTAAATAAATAAGAAGCCCAAGGTGGGGCCTGCCAGGGGCGCAGGTGAAGGGGGGCAAGGTGCGAGCCTCCGGCCACCTGAGAGAGAGAGAGAGAGAGAGAGAGAGAGAGAGAGAGAGAGAGAGAGAGAGAGAGAGCCACAAGGTGACCAATTGCATACTGTATCTCACTTCCTTCATTTCCTTTGAACTTGGCTTCAAAATGCACACTTGCCCCATTTCCTCCTGGCAAACCAGACATCTTCCCAATGCAGGTGTATGTCTGATAATCATCAAAGAGGCAGATAAGGGCAGCCCTGTCGTTGCCATGGACAAAATCAGGCTACAAACAAAAGAGCTGAGAGACAACCATCCAACTCTACATTTTTAGCAGCTGCTAATCCCAAACCCAATCTGCCAGCAAGTTTGGAAAACGCAACAGTGGCCAGAGGAATGGAAAAGATCAGTCTACATCCCAATCCCAAAGAAGGGCAGTGCCAAAGAATGCTCCAAATACCGTACAATTGCACTCATTTTACATGCTAGCAAGGTTATGCTCAAAATCCTACAAGGTAGGCTTCAGCAGTATGTGGACCGAGAACTCCCAGAAGTGCAAGCTGGATTCCGAAGGGGCAGAGGAACTCGAGACCAAATTGCTAACATGCTGGACTATGGAGAAATTCAGAGAGTTCCAGAAAAACATCGACTTCTGCTTCATTGACTACGCAAAAGCCTTTGACTGTGTGGACCACAGCAAACTATGGCTTGTCATTAAAGAAATGGGAGTGTCTGACCACCTTATCTATCTCCTGAGAAACCTATACGTTGGACGGGAAGCAACAGTTAGAACTGGATATGGAACAACTGATTGGTTCAAAATTGGGAAAGGAGTACGACAAGGCTGTATATTGTCCCCCTGGTTATTTAACTTATATGCAGAATACATCATGCGAAAGCCTGGACTGGAGGAATCCCAAACTGGAATTAAGATTGCTGGAAGAAATATCAACAACCTCCAATATGCAGATTATATCACTCTGATGGCAGAAAGTGAGGTGAAATTAAAGAATCTCTTAATGAGGGTGAAAGAGGAGAGCGCCAAAAATGGTCTGAAGCTCAACATCAAAAAAACTGAGATCAAGGCCATTGGTCCCATTACCTCTTGGCAAATAGAAGGGGAAGCTATGAAGGCAGTGACAGATTTTACTTTCCTGGGCTCCATGATCACTGCAGATGGTGACAGCAGCTACGGAATTAAAAGATGCCTGCTTCTTGGGAGGAAAGCGATGACAAACCTAGACAGCAGCTTAAAAAGCAGAGACATCACCTTGCTGACAAAGGTCCACATAATCAAAGCTATGTTTCTTTCCAGTAGCAATGTATGGAAATGAGAGCTGGATCATAAAGAAGGCTGACTGCCAAAGAATTGATGCTTTTGAATTGTGGTGTTGGAGGAGGCTCTTGCGAGTCCCCTGGACTGCAAGGAGAACAAACCTATCCATTCTAAAGGAAATCAACCCTGAGTGCTCATTGGAAGGACAGACCCTGAAGCTGAGACTCCAGTACTTTGGCCATCTCATGAGAAGACTCCCTGGAAAAGACCCGGATGTTGGGAAAGAGTGAAGGCAAGAGGAGAAGGGGACGACAGAGGACGAGAGGGTTGGACAGTGTCATCGAAGCTACCAACATGAATTTGACCCAACTCAGGGAGGCAGTGGAAGACATGACTTAACAACTAAACAACAACCAAATATATTATTTGTATAGGGGATTCAGGGCGGCTCACAGCAGATAAAACTAATTTTAAAACATGATATAAACACCACATTTAAAAAACAAACACATTAAGATCAAAAAGCAAGTTTGAAAACAATTTTAAGACATATAGAAGTTTAATAGGCAATGCATTCCTGAGACAACGTACTGCTTAAAGGCCTGCCTGAAACGGAAGGTCTTGGCCTGACAACGGAAGGAGAAGTGTGTGTGTGTGTGTGGGGGGGGTAACCTGGCTTCTCTGGGCAATGCATTCCAAAGCCTGGGAGCCACCACTGAGAAAGCTCTATCTCAAGCCCTCGCCAAATGACCGTGGGAAGGTGGTGGAACAGAAAGAAGGGTGTCCCCAGAAAAGCTTCAAAACCAACTAGGCTCCTATCGGGGGAATCCTGTACAATCCTTCCAACAGCCTAGACCCCAGCTGTATAGGGCTTTACAGGTTAATAACCAGCCCTGTGCTCCAATCTATTCACATTCAACACTGGTCTAGCCCCCACATCCTGTACCTGCTGAAGTCGCCAGGTCAGTTTCAAGGAAAGCCCCAAACAGAAAACAATGCAGTAGTCAATCCTAGAGGCACCAATGTCCTCAAGGCCACCCAGTCCAGGTAAGGCCACAACTGGGTGATCTCAGCCTGAGCTGAATAAAGGCTGACCTGGTGATGGCCACAATCCGGGATTCCCGTGAAAGATCCAGGTGCAGGAAAACACTCTGGTTGTGCACTTGACTCCCAAGAGGGAAGGGTTACACCATCCAACTTATGGAAGCAGCCCTCTAATCTGTCCAGGGACAGCCCCGCTAGAAGATGGATCTCTGTCTTATCCGAGTTCTGCCTCAGCCTGATATCCTTCATCCATTCCAGCCCTGCAGTCAGGCAGCTCTTGAGGAGCCAGGCAGCACCCGCTGCAGAAGATGTAACAGAGAAAGCCTATCTCCAGATCAAGAAAACGGCGATGGGCAAATGCAAACATATTCATCACTGACCTAGAATAGTAACCATTGCACTCTAAAATCACTCCTATATTTGAGGTATGCTGATGACATTTTCCTAAACCAGGCCATGGAAAGGAATTTCTAGAGAAATTCTACTGGGATTTCAAGAGCTTTCATCCAAATATCAACCCCATTCTGGCACAACAGGAACATTTTCTGCACACCACTGTGAAGCTACAACATGGGCATCTACCAAACTCTATTGAAGACCCACCCATCAATAAACCTGCTTGCCTACCTCCAGCTTCCATCTTGAGCATGTCACTAAATCCCTTGTTTACAGCCCTGCCCTCAGACACAATCCTCAGATCCACAAAAGACAGAGACTCCAAACTCAAGGATCTCCAAACCGCATTCCTCAAGCTCCAACTGTCATCAAATATGATTTATGGAACAAATCAACAGGGCAGGACAAACACCCAGAAGCAACCTATTGCAGGACAGACTCAGAAGAGAAAAAGACCAAACCCTGCTAGTTGTAACGTTCAGCCCACAAATAAGACCATTCACACACATCATATGTGATCTCCATTCCATCCTTGATAAGAATGCTTCTCTCCCCCAAGGCCTTGTTCACAAATAATGCCACATGCAACATCAAAGGCACTATAAAGACCCTAAGTGGCTTGCGCCCGAGCTCTCTCAAGAACCGCATTGCCCTTTATGGGCCTGCTTACAGTGTCATATTTCTCTCAGTCCCACCAGCTTCACAGGTGCATTTGGTGGAGACACAGGAGAGGGCCTTCTCTGTGGCTGCTCCCAGATTCAGGCTGGCCCCATCTTTGCTCTCCTTCCACAAGCAGTTAAAACACCTTTCTTTTCAGGCAAGCTTTCCCTTATTGAATGGCTGTCTGAGCGGTGTTTTAAATGGATGTTACTGCTTTGAATGTTGCTTTTGCTGTCTTTTACTTGATCCTTTTCAGTATTTCTATAGTTTTTAGCTTTAAATATTGTCTTTTAATGCTGTAGGTCACCTTGGATCCTTTTTAAGGAGGAAGGTGGGATAAACATATTTTAAATAAATAAATAAATGCATACATACATACTTTTACCTGTGCCTCTGCCAGTGTTATCTCTGCCATCTTTTGCCTCTGCAGTCTACATAAGACAAACAGGACAATCTCTGTACAAAAGAATTAATGGACATACACTGGGTATCAGGAATGGCAATACACAGAAACCTGTTTGAAATTTTAATTTACAGGACAATATGTGATCAAATATATACACAGTGGTGCCTCGCTTAACGGCGATAATCCGTTCCAGGAAAATCGCCGTTAAGCGAAAACATCGTAATGCGGGGAAAAAACCCATTGAAACCCCTTCAATGCCTTCCAGTGGGGTCAAAACTCACCATCCAGCGAAGATCCTCCATAGGGCAGCCATTTTCGCTGCCTGTCTTGCGAGGAATCCGTCCCAGAAAACAGCGGGGAGCCATTTTGTTTACCCAGCGGCCATTTTGAAACCGCTGATCAGCTGTTTAAAAAAAGTCATTTTGTGAAGAATCAGTTCCCAAAGCAGGGAACCAATCATCGCAAAGCGAAAAAAACCCCATTTAGACCATCGTTTTGTGATCACAATTGCGATCGCAAAAAGATTGTCGTAATGCAGTTTCATCGTAATGCAGGGCAATTGTAAAGTGAGGCACAACTGTATGTTTAAAACCTTATCAATGGACTCAATATAAACCAAGGATTCTTAGGCTATTAACAAATGTTAAACATTGTGTTGTATTCCCAGGTACATTTCCTTCCTATCTAACCAATGCCACCTTACAAGATTTAGCGTTGGGCATCCTTCAGTCTTGAGAGACTACAGTAACGTGCTCTGAATGGGGGACTTGGAACAGCGTCCAGTGTGGCTGAGAAGGCCAATTTGAGAGTGACCATCCCTTCCACACTGAACACAAATACAGTCTGTCCCCTGTTCAGCTCCCTGATTTTGCTGCTTTCGGCACTGCCTCTTTGCCTCGGCCTGCTGGGCAAGGGTCTCTTCAAATTGGGAGAGGCCGCGATGCACCGCCTGCCTCCAGACTGAACGCTCAGAGGTCAGGGTTTCCCATTGGTTGAGGCCCATTCCTAAGGCCTTCAGATCCTACTTGCAGATCTCCTTACATTGCAGCTGTTGTCTCCCACTGGGGAGATTTCCCTGCACTAATTCGCCATACAGGAGATCTTTTGGAATCCGACATTCAGCCATTCTCATGACATGCCCGAGGCAACGTAGATGTCGCTGTTTCAGTAATGTATACATGCTAATGTTTAGCACCTTTCAAGACTCATTGGTGATTATGGATACTCTTTACCATGTTGCTCCTGCTTGTTATCTATAGCCTGGGATTACTTTGGCCACCTATAATTGTCACTGTTTACAAAACAGTACTGTACTTCCAGGGAAGGGAACTGAATATCAACAGGGGTCTGAAAGGTCATTGCTAGGTGTGAAATGCCGCACCATCATCAGCTGTCCAGGAAACACTCTCCTTGTTTCAGGGCCATGTATAAATGCATACATCCCACTTCTACATCCCAGGAAGTGGACTTGTCCACAAAAGCTTAGATCAAAATATAGCAGTTATTTTTTTTAAAGTGCCACAATGTTTTGTCTTTATGTTTTCTATTTCTTTTCTTTTGGCCTTTAAATTATTATTGTGGCCTCAATTGTTCCTCTTAAGCCTATTATTGGGTTTTTGCAATGATATCCCGGAAGACAGGGAAAACGAGTTCAGCCTCAAAGCAGGAGATTCAAGTTTGCATTTTCAACAATTGGTTTGGTGTGCACATACACACACACACACACACCCCCCACAATGAAACTTGCCCCTGCTTGCAGAGGCAAGAAAGGAAGCACCAACAGAGATTTATTCCCACCTTTGTCCTTCCTGTATCGTATCTTGTGCTGTTGTGAGTGAGGGGCCAAGAGGAATGTTATGGTGCAAGTAGAACTGGAACAAGAGCTCAAGACAGCATTGCTTGGGCGCATCAGGCTCAGCAACCTGCCCCCACACAAAGCAACAGAATGCACATGCTTCAGGTGGGGTAGCTTAATATGACCTCTGGTAAACAAAAACAACTGTATAGGAGACTCATACAACTGAATCAAAACCAACGTACAAGGTTAGGCAAAAAGCACATGGAGTTAAAATTCTGGAACAAACCACAACCATGGACAAAGGTCTGATTGTCACGCCTGCAGCTGTACCCTAGGAAACTGGGAGGCCACCCAACCCTGCCCTTTTGACTGACCTGACCTGTGTATGTGCCTATCCCAGTCAACCTATGCAGGCCTCTCATGCACACAGGCCAGGAAGGAACCATGCTGCCTCTTCCTTCACTTCCACCTCAGCCTGGAGGCTATCTACTGATCACAACAGAAAAATAATCTATTTTATTGCTAAAATACACCTGGGTTGCTTCCAGACCGAGCAGCCATCGCATCCCACCCTAAAGCGCTCGGGGGGATTTCAAGGTAGCCAACTTTTGGTTTTCTTCTTGAGGCAGATCAGGAGTTCCTGAAGCAAGTTCTATGTCTTCCACTTCTTCCTTCTTCACCCACAGGAAAGGGAGGTCCCCCACATTTCGGACTTTACGGGGGTTCTCCGCACCCTCCTCCTCCTCCTCCTGCAACTCACAACACTGAGCCCAGATGTTCACAATCATCCTGAGGGTAGAGAGACGCTCCTCCAGTTCCTCCCCCTCGCTTTGCAACAAGAGGTTCCCAAGTTCCTTGCTGAGAGACTGGACTTTGTCCCATCGTTCCTCAGTCACTCCCATGGCCCCCTGGATGCCTGTGGAGTGGCAAGGTTGGCCAAGCAAGTTCTCCTGCAAGACTGGAAGGTGTTGGTATTTCTTCTGCCAGCGCTTGCCAACCATGTTTTCTTCTACAACCCGCCGGTTAGCCAGAAGCATGGACAAGATGTGCCGGCAGGGCAGCTGGTAGCGACGGTGGAAGTAGCAAGTGCAGCTCTTGCCGCTGTCCTGAACCTGGTAAGTGTCCTCCAGCAGTTGAACTGAAATTTTGTTCTTGGTGGAAGTGAAGAGCTGCGCTGACTTCTGCACCACATCCCATTCATTCAGACACAGCTGGTAAGCCAGGTCAGTGCAGGTCTCCTGCAGAGCGGTCAGCATGGTGGCCACTGGCTTGGCTGGGCTGTGTTTGAGAAACGGCTTGGGAAGGTCAGCGGCAGTTCTGGTGGGGGTCTTCTGAGATGGACTGGTAGAACTGCACTTCGCAGAGGCACGGGTCTTTGTTCTGGGCTCTTCCATGAGGCCTCTGTGGCTGTCTTGCTCCAGGCCAGAGAAATCCTGGTTCAAGTTCCCGAGCCCTTTGGTGTTGAAGCAGTCTGCATATTCAACAAAGCGAAGGATGCTTGCCTCCAGGGATGACTGACTGTTGAAGAGGCTGGAAACTTTCTGAGTGATAAGATCCAAGCTGTCTATGTATGTGCTGCAGTAATGGAGGCCTTTCTTAGCATGCATGTACCACAACATCTCACAGGAGAACCAGTTAGTCTGAAGATGCTCATACAGTTCTTGGTCTACTAAACGCTTTACCAGTTGAGACAGCGTCTCCAGGTTTCTGGTGGAAGTGGAGAAGACTGCTTTCCTCAGAGCCAACTTTAAGTTCTGTCTGAAGGAAAAAGAGGACCGTGACTCCTTCAGCTTCTTCTCCAGGAGCTGCACAGTGTGGTAGACGGACAGCAGTACCTGGGCTGAGGGGAAGAGCTCCTGCAAAACAGGCTGGTGGCGAAAGGAGAGATCCACAAAGACCACCTTGACCTTCTGCCACTCTGGGTTGAACTCCTTGAAAACAGAGAGCATTTTCTGCACATTCTCCTGAGTATCCTCCTTCAGGATAGCAAAATGGACCAGTTTCCCCACACGATCCTTGCTTTCCACCAGGAAAGCATACAGAACGTGGCCCCTCTCACTTGGCACCTGGTGCAGCAAGAGGCTCTCAGGGAATCTGATGAACAAGCTCTTCATTTTGCTGGTCTGGAAATTCAACCTCTCAAGGTCCTGGTTGCTGCCCACACTGGTGGAGCCCAGAGAACCTGTGTCCACCAGCAGGATGTTTTTCATCAATTCGGCAACTTGGACCAAAGCAGAATTGTTGTTGCTACTGTTGTCTTCCTCTGCCTGAGGGACGTCTGGTTCCTTGTGAGGGGAAGGAGGCAGGAAAAAGGACTCCATTTCAGTCTCCATGTTCTCGTTGGTGTCCACTTCAATCTTCACATTTATGCTGTTCATTTCACAGGATTCTACCTCTGCGGGTTCCTCTTTGCGCAGTTTGAACGGAGGGGTGCCACCGTCTTTAGAGCCAGCCATTTTGACGGCCATTCTAGCCAAGGGTTGAGGATTGCTGCTGACAGAGGAAGACTTGGATTCCACATGGACATGGTTGTTGTTCACCTCACAGATCACCAGTCGATCTAGTTCCTTGTTATATTCTAACACTAAGTAAGCTGGGCACAAATTAGACAGTTGCTTCTTCTTACAGTAGTCTCTTAATCGGCCACAGCCAAACTTTGCCTGCATAAACCTGACAAAGGGAAGAGAAAATGAGAATTTGTGAGGCAGGCATCTTCACCAGTCTACTATAAACACTGCCTCGCTAGGCAAGCTCTTGTAACTAAGGATACTGTGAAGCCACCCACACTAAATTAGAGGCACTAGAACAGTCTACACTATAGTCTAGAAAGCATGTCTAGTATGGCCCACAGTCAAGAGCCCATGGTGTCAAGGTTCCAGATTGGGACATTTTGCAAACACTAAGCAGGTTTCAGACCGGTCAGGAGATTGCCCACCCCCTGCACTTTAAAAAACATCCTGCCTTGAGTTCCACTGACACAGCAGCAAAATACGAGTCTACCAGATAGATATAGAGAAATCTCGTCAAGTCATAGACTTGCTTGGATAAGCTTTGGGCAACCCCTCCTGTTGCGGATGTAGGAGTGGAGGACTTTTCCCTTGGGAGAAGCTCAGTCAGATCCTGGTTTTGCTTCAGAGAAACTGATCAATAAACCCTCGGTTAACTTTTTTCTGTGCTGAGATGGAAAATCTCATTCTGCAAGAAGGGAGGAGATGCTGTTTGACCAATATATTATTTACTCACTACCTTTCGATGCCACCTTCCCATCCTTGAGCTCCAGCCAAAGGACACGGCTCTCCTCTTTCCCACATGATCCTCACAACAACCCTGGGAGGTAGGTCAGGCTGACCAAGTGACCACCCCGAGTTACCCAACGAGTCCTATGGTTCAGTGAGGACAAGAACGTGGGTTCTGCAAGACCCGGCCCAACGCCAGAGGAAGCCATCCTTCTGGATGCGCCAAAGAATGCGAGAGTCTGGCACAGCGTGTTTCAGCGAGCGGAAGACAAAGCGCAGCCTCTCTTACGTGACATCCTCGCGGATGTTGGTCCCGTTCTTGCGGTTATAAAACCGGACCGAGATGCAGCTCTTCAGCCGGTAGCGCAGCCGGTTCTCCTTCTTGTAGGTGCTGAAGAACTCCCGGAAGTCCTCGTAGTTCTTGAAACAGGAGCCCAGCTCCATGGTGGCTGCAGTGGGGCCGGCGGCGGCGGCGGCGGTGGTGGTGGTCCTCCTCCTCCTCCTCCTCCTGCCGCCGCCTCTCCTGGGCCTAGTGGGCCCCCACCTCAAGGAAGGACCCCCCGGCCACCCTCCATGCCCGGGGGGTGGGGTTCTGGGCAAGGGCCGCACCAGCCAGGCAGCTCCAAGAACCAGGAAGGCGCCTCCTGGGGAGGGAATCTCTTGGGGAGGGGGAAGGATGATGGATGTCGGGGGGGGGGGGGTGATGGAAGGCTGTTTCTCCTGAGGGCAGCAGGAGACGCCCCTCGGCTTCTTCCCTCGCTTGGGGTCCAAGGAGGCGCCTTCAACGGCTCTGGCCCTCTGAGGAAAAAGGGCCCCGGGCGGGGGAGAAGCTTGGACTGACCCCCTCCCTGAGGGTCCTGGTCCTAGTCCTGGGGGGGGGGAAGCCTTATGAACCTGCCCCCGATCCCCACAGACACACACCGGGGGGGGGGCGCCAGACTCTTCCCCTCCCCCCACCTCGCCCTCCTCCAGTGGCTGCGCGAGCGATGCCGAGCCGGAGTCGCCCCTTCGCCCGCCTCTAAACGGGAGGAGAGCCCGCCCTCCTCCGGGCACCCGCCAATCGGAGGCCATGGTGCAGGAGAAGCAGCCACTTGGCCAGTGGCGAGGCGAGCCGCCCTCCTCGCGGAGCAAGATCGGCAGGGCAAGGGACCAATGGCGCGGCAGAACTCGTCTCCGCCGGCCGGGCGGGAACTTCCCGTTTCTGCAGGTCGGGAGCGGAAGTGGAGGCCGGCTCGGAGCGGGAGCGTCGCCTTGCAGTTCCCTCGCGCGTCCGACGCCCCCTACCACGTGACCGTCCAAGATGGCTGCCCCAGAGGATGCCGGCCGGTTCCAGGAGGTGGCCCGGGAGGGAGGCGGAGCGGAGCCGGAGCCGGAGCGGGAGGCGGCCCCCTCGGGGGACCTGCGCAGCGTCCTGGTCACCAGCGTCCTGAACCTGGAGCCGTTGGACTTGGACCTCTTCCGGTCAGCGGGGGAGGGAGGGAGGGAGCCGTGGCCCTGGCCGTGCAGGCGGGAGTCCGGCAGGTGCAGCGTCACCTCGGCAGCTGCGGTGCGGTGGAGGGTAGGGGTAGGAGGGATCGCTGAACCTGTTGGGCTTCTGCCTGCCCGGCAGCTGCAGGGACTCTGGCCTCTCGGCTTTGGCCAGCGCGGGACCCCGGGGCTGGAGCGGGGCTGCCTGCCTGCCTTCCCTCTCTCCTGGCTGGCCTGACTCCTCTCTCTCTCTCTCTCTCCCCTACCGCCTGCCTCCCTCCCATCATCTCCTCCTTCCTTCCTGCAGCGGGAGGCACTACTGGGTGCCCGTCACGCGGCGCCTCTTCGGGGGTCAGATCGTGGGCCAGGCGCTGGTGGCCGCCGCGAAGGCCGTCAGCGAGGACGCCCAGGTCCACTCTTTGCACTGCTACTTTGTCAGGGCAGGTAAGAGGCCTCCTCTGGGAGCGGGACCTAGGGAAGTGCCACCAGAAGGGGAGCCCTGGGGAGTGCCCTTCCCTCCCTCCAGATCTTGAGGCTGCCCAGTGTTGGCACCCGCTGTCTCTACCTGGGAGCAACCCAAACCCCAAGGAAGTTCTCAGGGAGGGAGGCGGTGGGAGCTGGTGGTGGCCTTGGATCCCAGCCCTGGAAAGCCCAGGGAGGCTGCTCATGGTCACAGGGATCTCCTTTCCTATGGTTAGGAGGGCTGGCCGCTGCCCCATGGCACCTTCTGCCGCCCCCCCTCCCCCGGTCTATAGTGGCCCAATTGTTTCCTTGCTCAGGCTGTCTCTTGCCTCAGTCTCCTTTGGTGTTTCCATGCCTTCCCAGCAGGATCCCCTTGCTGGCTGTTTATCCGAAAGCTTGTGCCGGGGAAGGTGGCTTTTCATGGGTCCACTCCTTGACCCTGGGGGTCAGGTGGGCAGGTTTAGAATTTAGGTTTAGGTTTTTCTTTCTGCAGATGAAAGCTTAGGAGCCAAAGTGTGGTTTACATAATTATGTTGCCAACTGCCCAGAGAGTGCTTTAGCAACACTCAAAACAGCAACAGCTTCAGAAAGTGGAGATGACCACAGTCAGGATGAGGTTGAGAGCATCCAGTCCAGAACCTTTGTCCTGATGGTATCCCAGGAGAGCAGGCTGCCCTGTCAGGGCAAAGGTTGCTGTCCAGCCACTCCTTCCTGGGGCTGCTGCTGACCTGACATCACCAAAGCCTTTGTTCTTTACCAGATGTTGGCATGGACTGGCAATGGCATGTTCATTTGGGTGCCCCCCCCCCGGTGCTGCGTTTCACGTCTGGGATGGGTGTGAGAACGGAGATGCAGCAGAAAGCCCAAGAAGCATTGTGAAGCCTTGGCGTGGGCTTCTGTGGACTGTAGCCTGCTCCCTCAGACATGTTTTGTGGCAGGAACTGAGAGTGAGGACTACCTGTGCAGCAGGTGTAGCTCTCCACTCCTCCTGCTGAGCTTCCTTGGCAGGGTCAGCCCGTGCGCTCACCCACAGGTGCTTCCTGATTCTAGGAGATCCCACGGTGCCCGTGCTGTACCAGGTGGAGCGCACCCGCACTGGCAGGAGCTTCTCGGTGCGGTCAGTCAAGGCCATCCAACATGGGAAGCCCATCCTCACCTGCCAGGCCTCCTTCCAGCAGGTGCAGCACAGCCCCGTGGAGCACCAGTTCCACATGCCTGATGTGCCCCTTCCAGAGGAGCTGCTGACCCAGGAGGAACTCATCCACAAGTATCTACAGTGAGTGGCAAAAGCAGAGAGGTGGGTCAGGGCTCTCTCTCCCTCCCAGCACTCTGGGGAATAGCACACTCCGCCACCTGCCACAGACACACACGCACACACACGGCTTCCCCTGGGGGTGGGCAAGGCAATTGCTAGTTTAGACTTTGGTGTGTGTTTAGTCGTTTAGTCGTGTCTGACTCTTCGTGACCCCATGGACCAGAGCACGCCAGGCCCTCCTGTCTTCTACTGCCTCCCGGAGTTGTGTCAGGTTCATGTTGGTTGCTTTGCAGACACTGTCCAGCCATCTCATCCTCGGTCGTCCCCTTCTCCTCTTGCCGTCACACCTTCCTAACATCAAGGTTTTTTCCAAGGACTCTTTTCTTCTCATGAGATGGCCAAAGTACTGGAGCCTCAGCTTCAGGATCTGTCCTTCCAGTGAGCACTCAGGGTTGATTTCCTTTAGAATTGATAGGTTTGTTCTCTTTGCAGTCCAGGGGATTCTCAAGAGCCTCCTCCAGCACCACAATTCAAAGGCATCAATTCTTCGGCGGTCTGCTTTCTTTATGGTCCAGCTCTCACTTCCATACATCACGACAGGAAAAACCATAGCTTTGACTATTCGGACTTTTGTTGGCAAGGTGATGTCTCTGCTTTTCAAGATGCTGTCAAGATTTGTCATCACTTTCCTCCCAAGAAGAAGGCGTCTTTTAATTTCAGGGCTGCTGTCTCCATCTGCAGTGATCATGGAGCCCAGGAAGATAAAATTTGACACTGCCTCCATATCTTCCCCTTCTATTCCCCAGGAGGTGAGGGGACCAGTGGCCATGATCTTAGTTTTTTTGATGTTGAGTTTCAGACCATTTTTTGCACTCTCCTCTTTCACCCTCATTACGAGGTTATTTAATTCCTCCTCACTTTCTGCCATCAGAGTGGTATCATCTGCATATCGGAGGTTGTTGATATTTCTTCCGGCAATCTTAATTCCGGCTTGGGTTTCTTCCAGTCCAGCCTTCCGCATGATGTATTCTGCATATAAGTTAAATAAGCTGGGGGACAATATACAGCCTTGCCGTACTCCTTTCCCAATTTTGAACCACTCAGTTGTTCCATGACCAGTTCTAACTGTTGCTTCCTGTCCCACATATAGGTTTCTCAGGAGACAGATAAAGTGGTCAGGCACTCCCATTTCTTTAAGAACTTGCCATAGTTTGTTGTGGTCCACACAGTCAAAGGCTTTCGCATAGTCAGTGAAGCAGAAGTAGATATTTTTCTGGAACTCTCTGGCGTTCTCCATAATCCAGCGCAAGTTAGCAATTTGGTCTCGAGTTCCTCTGCCTCTTCGGAATCCAGCTTGTACTTCTGGGAGTTCTCGGTCCACATACTGCTGAAGCCTACCTTGGAGGATTTTGAGCATAACCTTGCTAGCGTGCGAAATGAGTGCAATTGTTCGGTAGTTGGAGCATTCTTTGGCACTGCCTTTCTTTGGGATTGGGATGTAGACTGATCTTTTCCAATCCTCTGGCCACTGTTGGGTTTTCCAAACTTGCTGGCATATTGACTTTGGTGCCTCCGTTTTATTTATTAAAAAATATTCCTAATCTGCCTTTCTCCTTAAAAGGACCCACAGTGGCTCATATCATTAAAAAGACAATGTTTAAATGGGAAAAGTAGTAAGTATATAAATATTTAAAAAGAAGTATATAAGTATTTTATTAAAAATGGTAATTAAAACAATACTAAAAGGAAATTTAAAAGATCAGAGCATGACAAATCCATTCAAAAAAACCCTTTTAAGAGAGTCAGTCACTAGGGAAAAGCCTGCTTGAAGAGCAAGGTCTTTGCTTGACGAAGGAGAAGCAAAAATGAGGCCAGCCTGAGTCTGGGAGCAGCGACAGAAGGCCTTCTCCTTGGGGACCAAGAGAAAGGCCTCCCCTGATGATCTTCATGCCCAGGCAGGCTCATAGAGGGAGATGCGGTCCTTGGGAGAGCTTGGACACAAGCTACTGCTGCCTTTGCTGCTCCTGGCTGGCCAGGGACCCTCCCACCACTTGAGCAGAAAAGATTGTTTGGCCTCTCCCATCCAAGAAGGTGGGGCTGGGGAGGAGGCCTCCCTGGTGTTCCTGAAGATCACAGGAACTCTGGAGCTGGAAATTGACAGGTGCAGCAGGTCTGCACTTGCTTCCAGAGCCAAACTCACCTGCGATTCATCTGCACCTGTGGCACTCTTGAGCAAAGCAAGTGGTCATCCAGGCCTCCAGAGGCTCCACCTGGCAGTGCAGGATCACAGGTCTCACAGGATCACAGGTCTCTCTTTCTCTCTCTCTCTCTCTCCCTGGAAGAGTTCCTGCTAGCTTCTGTTAACAAGTCAGAGGAAGTCACCTGCAGCTGCCAGGAACACACACACAGACACACCTGCCACCCACCTCCCACTCCTTTGTTCAGTCACGAAGCTGTCTGATTATTCTTGGATAGTATTGCTACCTTGAGTCCTCACCAGTAAAGCCAATGGCCAGGGATGACGGGAGATGCAGCGAAACAGCTGGAAAAGAAACGGGCAGTAGCTGTGGCACCTTTCTTGTATCTCTTTCCAGCCACCTGATCCTTGTGTCTTTTTCCAAAGGGACCCCAACCTCCTGGAGAGGTACCGGCAGGGACTCAACAAGATTCTGGCACAGGAAGTTCCTGTTGAGATGAAGCCTGTGAACCCTCCCGACTTCTTCCACCAGAGCCCGCAGGAACCCAAACGGCTCTTCTGGGTGCGGGCCAAAGGCCACATTGGTAAAAGCATGGACTCTGGCTGACCCTTTATTCTCTCCCTAAATGCACCTGAGATTTGTCACAGTTTCAGATCTTAAAGTCTGGGGCCAAGACAAGGTCTCTGTACCTGAAATCTTGCCTAATCTCAGAAACAAGGGCAGGATTTGGCCTGCCGAGTCCATGAATGGGAGGGCACTGGGTGATGCCTAGGGTCGCCAGTTGTTTCGGCCCATTGGCACCAACACTCCCGGCCCAGAGGAACCGCCTCCGTTGCTCCTTTCCTACGAGCCGGCATTCCCTTCATTTGTCTGTCGGGACTCCACCTTGTCTCCCCGCCCTGCCAAAGCCCTTTTTCGGCCACAGAAGGGAATAAGGGAATGACACGAGCCAAGCTGAGCGGGTGCTTCAGCTGAGAAGCAAAGAGCCCTTTCTCTGCTTCAGCAGCAGCTGCGCAGCCCACAGGCTGGCAGCCTGCTTCACACCTCATTTGGGCCATGCGCCCCTTCTGTACATTTGCAGCAGGGGTCTCCAGGAAAGACAGGCCTTGGTCTGTCAGATCTTTGGCCCGGCAGAGGTTTGCTTTGTGCATTGGATCACATCCCCCTTCAGGCCCTGCTTTTTCCTGCAGACCGTGTGAGCCTGGGTCTCAGAAGGAGGAATCTGTGTTGCAGGTGAAGGAGACATGAAGCTGCACTGTTGTGTCGCCGCTTACATCTCTGACTACGCCTTCCTGCAGACAGCCCTGCTGCCCCACCAGCGCTACCGAGTCAGTTTCATGGTCTCCCTGGACCATTCCATGTGGTTCCATGCCCCGTTCCGAGCCGACCACTGGATGCTCTACGAGTGCGAGAGTCCCTGGGCAGGTAGGTGCCCTGGCATGCCATGCGCCGTGTGTGAGAGGCTCCAGGGCGAGGAGCACCTTCTAAGAGGAAAGCTGTGCCTGACCCCTCACCCTCCCCTCAATCTCTCTCCCCTCCAGGTGGGTGCCGTGGGCTTGTGCATGGCCGGCTGTGGCGCAGGGATGGCGTGCTGGCGGTCAGCTGTGCCCAGGAGGGTGTCATCAGAGTGAAGGACCCTCCTAGCCTGAGCAGGTTGTAGCGAACCCTTCTCCTTCCCATCACGGCTGTGCCAGGCCGAGGCCGTGGTCTCTGATGCTGGGCATTAAAGCCACCGGGCAGGCGCAGGTGTGGACGGAGACTCAAACAGAAGCACTTAATGGGATTGCTTTTATTGGATTATGGACTGGCCTGTGGCTGTCCCAACTGTGAATAAAGCGACTGAGGCCCTTTCGAGGCTGTGCTCTCTCGATGGTGGTAGTGGTGGAGAGATACCCCAGGGTTTTTTCACTTACCCATGGTTGAGCTCCTCTCCCTCGAACTGAAGAAGGGAGCAGCCCCCTCGCTCGGCGTTCCTAGGTGAGCCTTTGGCCCAGGAGCAGTGCCCGCTCTCTCCCTTTGCGCCTCTACCCCCCCCCCATTTCACTTTGCAGGAGTTCGAGATAGGGGCAGGGGGCTCAGGGGTCCTGCTCTGAGAAGGGAAGGGGGACCCACTGGGCCCCTGCCTCGCAGGGAATCCCATCTGGGAGGGTCAGTCCTAGGTGTCCGGGGTGGTGGCCCCGTTTTCCAAGTCACATTTCAAGTCCTCATATAAGGCCCTGCCAGATGCTGAGGAGCATCTGGGTCCTGTGCTCATTTGGAAACCTCCCCAGTGAAATCCTGGCGGCTGTTCCTCTCCAGGGCACGGGTTCAATCTAGACAGAGGAGCGCACCTCCATAAAAGAGCACCAGCTGCTCCAGATAGACGGGGTGTGCTCTTTGCGCTCAGCGTCCATCCCTTCTTCATCCACGCAACAGTTTCCGGCTCTATCCTGGCTCTGAGGCTCAGCTGGCCACCCTCCTAGCCTCCCCGGCATACACACGCACTCGGAAACCCAAATCCCGCCCCCCCCGCCCCACTCAGGGCAATGGTTGTTTGATAAGCAGTTCCTTCAGGGTGGGGGGCTGCAGCCCCCCTCCACCGGCATCCTGCAGGCCTTGCAGCCGGGCCTCCGCCTGCCGCTTGTCCCGGCCCAGCACCCAGGACAGGTGGATGTACGTCCGCAAGAAGGGGGCGACCAGCGGGTGGCGGTCCTGGCCCTCCAGAAGCTGCAGCGCTCGCTCGCAAGAGGCGTGGGCCTCGGCAAACTGCTCCAGCTCCTGCTGGCAGACTGCCAGCCCGGCCAGCGTCACCAAGAAGTGGCCCGAATGGCAGACGCCCAGCTTGTCCTGCAGCTGGTGGGCGTTGGTCCAGGCGGCCAGGGCCTCACGGTAGAGGCCGCTGCAGGTCGCGCGCTGGGCCTCCCGCAGGTCCCCCAGGAAGAAGAACTCCAGGTAGGTGGCCGAGCGGCGGATCTCCGGCAAGGAGTGCAGGTGGGCGAGGAACTGCTCAAAGGCCCGGCTGCGCTTGGCGATGGTCTCAGCGGCGAAGTTGCGACGCAGCCGCTTCCGAGGGAAGGAGATGCCTGCCATGTCGCTGCCAAACTGGCGGCGCAGGTGCCGGTTCAGCCGCTCAAAGTCAGAATAGCGCCGGGCAATGGTGGCAGGAGCTTTGTCAAACTGACCCGTCCGGATCAAGTAGATGGTGTAGAGCTGCAGGTCAAACGGACTGGTGAGCGGAGCCGCCCCGAGCCGCCATCTCTTCCCCCCCCCCACACACACACACAGCAGAGCCCAGGAACAAAGCAGCCAGGGAACCATGCAGTACCCGCTCCCTTGTGCACGCACACACATGTACTCGCTTGCATTCGGCAGGCAGCTTATTTCTCCCAGAGGGCAAGCGGGGGGGTTGGGGGGGAGGCACAGAAGCAGCAGAGGCAATGGCAGTGGCAGCTGCCCCACCGGAACTGCCGAGGGAGAATTACCTGAGGCTCTTCTGAGCTCGGAGTTCCCCCAGCGCAGCACAAGGGAAGAGAGAGACAAGAGTCAGGAGGGTCGCGCTTCGGAAGGAAGGCAAGGGAGGGGAGAAGCCGCTGCAGGTGGAGAACGACCGAGGGCAGAGAGGGCAGGCAAGAAAGGGGGCCAAGCCAGGCCAGGCTGCTTCGCGGGGGCTTCAGGCTGCCTGCCCAGGGCCTGGCAGGGAGAGCCCCTTCTTCTTCTTCTTCTTCTTCTTCTTCCCACTTCCTCCTACAGCCCCACCCCCCACCCTATGAGATGTCGGCCTATCCCCACACCCCCTTTTTGGTGATCCACAGCTCAGTTCCTCCTTCACAGCCTTAGGGTCATTCCCCCTCCGCCCCAGCCTCCATCACTCACCACGTACTTGGAGTTGCGTTCACTGACCACGTTTGCGCTGGTGACTTCGAAGAGGAGGCGCTGGGGCGCGAAGCTGCTCCGGGATTTCCGCCAGAGCTCCTGCAGCTGCCGGGTCAGCATGTTACTGCCTGGACGCTCAGTCGAGGGAGGGCCGTGCTCTGCACCCACGGGGAGGGGGGAGAAAGCAAGAGCAGGGGGTCAGAAGCTGGCTGGGGAAGCTGAGCAGGGCAGTAAAGGGCTTAACCTTTTAGGGCCTATAAAGCCAAGCCCTCTCGCGTTGCATAACAACCAGCCAGGGAGTGGCAAAAGCCAACATGCACTCGGGTTTCAGAACACACCTTGGAGCGAGCAAGTTGTGGGAACTGCCTGGCCCCCACCTGACGAGAATGCTGGTGCGTGGAGGGCTCCGGGTGCCCGTCCGGTATTTCTTGACCTGCTCAGGAGACGGGCCGTCCCTTCCCTGCCCACTGAACCGGGCGAGCGTCCTCATGACCTCTGCTGCTTTGTTTTAGGGTTCACAGGAAAATGGCGTGGGACCAACGGATTAATTTCCCCCCAGATTTGTCTTTAGGACTAACAGGTTCATTTCAGAATGTGCTTCTGGGGTTTGCCGTCCGATCCCTCCCTCAGAAAGGTGGCATTCAGTACTTAGGCCACAGGTTTATAGGTCCCATCTACCTGGTTGGCAGGGAAGAGGGAACCAGGGGAAATGAGAAGCCGAAGAGGGCGGGGGCCTCAACAGCAGCTTTGGCCCCTCCAACCCGTCTGCTTCAACAGCGTTTCTGTCCGTGTGACACGTGCCAGGACAGACTGAGCGGGTCGGTCACCTCTGGCAACAGCCGTCATGGCAAAAAGGGGGTAGGTCTTGGGGGACATAACATTGCACCCAGACATTCTGGCTTCTGAAAAAGCCCTGGCCATGGCAAAGGGCCAGGAGGCAGGTGCCGGTTAGGGTGGGAATCCGGCTGGATGGCTCTTTCACCGGCATTGCATGTCAAAAATAAAATGTGTTTTATTTTAAAGGTACCCCCAAGACTCCTTGCTGTTTTCAAGCTGTGTGGCTTGTGCAGCAGAACAGGACTCACGGCGGGGGGGGGGGGGGAAGGATGTGTGTGTGTCCCTCTCTAACCCTAACCCCTACATGAGGGTTAGATATGAATGGTTTCTAGTCAGAGTACAGTGGACCCTTGACTTACAGACTTTTTGAGTTACAGACTTCTCTGGCTGCAAAATTTAGGTTTGACTTGCAGCCTGAGAATTGACTTACAGACCAGAAAAAAACCGAAATGGAACAAAAACGGCCTGTTAATCGGGATTAATCGGTTTTCAATGCACTGTAGGTCAATGGAGACTTGACCTACAGACTTTTTGACTTGAGAACCGCCTTCCAATACGGATTAAGTTCTCAAGTCAAGACCCCACTGTAGTTATTTGCCCGGGTGTCCTTCGGGGGCTAGGGCCCCACCCTTCAGGACCTGCCGCAATACAATCATATCGTACTGTACTGTACTTCGCATTCTTGTAAGGGAGCTGCCTTCTCACCTTCTAAAACTGGGGTCCCTGACAATTCTAGAGCTGTGACGGCACCCACATGGAAGCTTGGCTACTGAAGGCAGAGAAGCCTTTCCTAAGGAAGTGTGGGTGGCCCCGTCTCTCTCTCCTCCGCCACCACCACTACCCCGCCCTGCGTCCTCCTACCTCCGTTCTCGGCAACACCACCAAGCCTGTTGGGGTCTAGGGGCCATTCCTGTGTGGCCTCGCCAGCATCCTCTTCCACTTCTTCTTCTTCTTCTTCCTCCTCTTCCTCCTCCTCCTCGTCATTGCTGGTGAAGCTCAGGGTCCCACTGAGCCGCGTGGAGAGACCCTCGGTGTCATCTTCCAGCTCAGAACTTTCTGGAAACTCCTCCGCTTCTGAGCTGCAGCCAGGCAGTCCATCCCGGTCACTTTCTCCGGTCAGTGCATGTCGTAGGCGGTGGAGGATGCGTGACGCCATTGGAGCACAGTTGGGGGGGGGGGAGGAGGGAGGAATCCTGCTACCGAAGACGGAGGGCTCAGCAAGGCTGGCCGGCCGGCCTCTTCCCTGCCCTGCTGCAGGCAGGCGCCACTCCACCCGAGCCCACCTTCACAGTGGTTTCCCCCCCTGCATTGCCATCAGAACTTCAGGGGCTGCTGGAGGCTGGTTGTGATGATGGCCAGCGTGCATTTGCAGATTCCTTCAGCCGCACTCGGAACCCTTCCCTAAAAGGCATGGAATCTAGAATTACTGTCTTCATAAAGAATGCATGCTTGAAAGAGAGGTCAGAGCAAAGAGGCTCGGCTGGAAGAAAAGGCCAGAAAAGGCAGCGCCCAGTTAAAGGGGTTGCCAACAACCAGCATCGAGGAAGCTTGTGGAGAAAAGAAGAATTCTCCAGAACCCAGAAGGCAAGAAGTACAAACTTCTGAAAAGGAAAAACAGGAAGCAGGCAATCAGGGGTGCCAAAAAAAAGGGGGGATTCTGGGGAGCTCTGAAGTGGCTCAGTGGTTAAAGGGTAATTTTAAGAACCTGGGTTTGATTCTGAGGTTGGTAAACTGAGCACCAGCCGGCTGGGGTGGGGGTGGGGGTGGGAGCACTGCCCAGGGAGCGCTGGGCTTTCGGGCCCCACCAGGCAGCCATGGAGATGGAGGCCTGGACGCACTTCTACCTGAGTGCCTGGGGGAGGGGGAAAGCCCCCCCCCCTTGTGGCTCCCCGTCTGGCCACTGCACCCATCCTGCCGCCCTCTTCGTCCTTCCCTGGGTGGGCTTCCTGGGGAGGCGCCTGGGGAGGGATCCAGCCTGGCTCCCCCTCGAAGGCGCCAAGGGGCAAGTGGTTGGGCCAGGACTGAAAGGCTGGGGGGCTGCGAGAGATTGCGGGAGGGGGGGTGTCTCGTCTCTCCGAGGCCCGCCTGCGATCCTAGAGATGGAAAAGCGGATCCCCCTTCGGGAGAGGCGCGCCGGCGTCCGCCAGGCCCTTTCGCCTCCGGAGCAAGGAGTGGCCAGTTGTGGCCGGAGCGGGCTCGCCCCTTCCCTGGCCCTTTTTTCTCTTTCGTGGCTAGCAAGGCAAAGAGGCCTCTTCGGTGCCAACGCCCGCCCGCCCGTCCGCCCGCCGGCTGCGCATCAGCCCTTGGGAAGACGATGCCGCCCCTGCCCGCCCGCCTGGCAGAGCAGCCTCTGACCCCCCAGCCCCCCGTCGGGATGCCGAACTCCCGTGTTCGGAGGGGGGGGCTCGATCCTCCCTCCCTCCGTCTCCCCCCCCCCGACTCCCGCAAGGAAAAGGGCTCCGCTTCCCGACGGCAGGAGGAGGGAGCGGGGCAGGGGCGCAGCGAAAGCCCTCGGGCGCCGGGAGGGGAGGGGAGGGGGGGCGCCGCCCCGCCGGGGCTGCCCGGACCCCCCCTTCCTCCTCCGCCTGGGGCCCCGCCAGCTGCAGGGCTTGGAGCCGGCCGGGCGCATCTCGGGCTCCGGGAGGTGGGGGCGGGCGCTCGGGCTGGAGGGCCCCCGCACCGGGCGCGCCTGTCTGCCGGGGGAGCACTCTGCACATGCTCAAGGGGACGTCTCGTCGCTGCAACTGCGGCGCTCTGGGGTCCCGGAGCCGGTGCCGGGGCGGGATGAGTGGGTGGGCTGGACATGGCCAGAGCTGCCCCGAGGGTGGGGGGGAGAGCAAGGAGGAGGGGGGTCGCCTTGGGGGAGGAGCTTCCCCGAGAGGGGAGCCCCCCCGACCTTCGATCTGGGAGGCCCTCCGGGGGGGCTCAGGGCCGGACCCCCCCTCCCCTCCCACTCCCCCCGAGGATGGCGCGCTGCCCTTACCGCGGTCCGGTCCGGGGGGGGGGGGAAGGTCCGCGGCCTTCTGCGTAGGGAGCCCCGGCGGGTGGCCGGCCCCGGCCCCGCTTCCCCGCCGGCGACGCCGCTCCAGCCCCACCGGCCGAGCGAGGGAGGGAGGGAGGGAGGGAAGGAGGCACCGGGCGGCGGCGCTTGGCCGGCGAGGGGGCCGCCCGCTGGGTCGCTCTCTGCCGCTGCGATGGCCGCTCCGGCTCCGGCTCCGGCTCCTCCTCCTCCTCCTCCTCGGCTCGGCCGGCCGGCCGCCCTCGCCTCCGCCTCCGCCTCCCTCGCCCCGCTGCCCCGGGAGGCGCCGCCTCGTTGCTGCCGGGGACGCCGGCCGGGGGGGGGGGAGCAAGCAGCGGGCGCCGCCGAGAGGCCGGGCGGCGGCAAGAGGGAGAGTCTGGCCGCCCTCCTCCCCCCCCCCCCCGGGGCCAGAGGGGCGCCGTTGCTCGGGGCAGAGACCCACCACCACCCGGCCCCCCAGCCCTGCCCTGCCCTGCCCTGGAGGGAGGCCGTCCATCTCGGAGCGGGTCTCCCTCTTCCCTCCTGCCGCCTCCCACCTTTCCCAGCTTTATTCCGTCTCTCTCCCCCCGACCCCCCGCCGGAGAATCCCCTTCCTTGCCTTCTCGGGAGGTGCCCAAAAGCAGGGCAGCCTCAGTTTCCACGCGGTGGCCTCCCGAGAGCGCGTTCAGGCTCGAATGGATCCGGGACCGGCGGTGCCCGTTCTTTTCTGGCCCCGTCCAGTCCAGGGCGCCCCCGGGAAGGGAAGCGCTCCCTCCTCCCGCGCCGCCGCCGCCGCCTTTCCAAGGAACCCGCGTCCTCGCTGTTCCTTCTCCTTTCCGGCCTCGCTTTCACACAACCGCCCGTGGGGATCGGACCCCAGGAGAGGGGGCGGATGATCTTGGGGGTGGGTCTCTCGGGACGCAGGGCTGGCGGTGCCTAAATCTCACATATCCAAGAATGGTGTCCCCCCCCCCCCCATCATCCTCCACCTCAAGTGTGTGGGGGATGGAACTGGGCACTCTATTTAGCAATGGGAATTGTTACTCTTTTTCCCTAGAACCCACCATTTTAAATGTTTTAATTTTATAAAATTCAAATATAGTTGAATTCTTGATTGCATTGCTGATTGGAATCTTATTATTTTTATTTTCTGTTCTGTTTAATTGTATTTTAATTACAGTACATTGTTTGTGTCTACCCAGAGTGGCCTTTGACCAGATGGGTGGTATAATAAACAAACAGACCAATAAATAAAAATGGGATGCACATCCCCTAAAGCTTGGTGGGTCCTGCTTCGGAGTAAACCTCATGGCTAGATGTTTCTGGTTTTAATCATGTTCCTCCTTTGAATTTCTGCAGGAAGTTGGTTGTTGCTGGAAATTGAAAGGGGAACTTCAAGAAAAACAAGCATCTGGGATAACAAGGAGATTGTGAAAGGCTTTGGGACAGCACTGAGGTTCTGGTCTGTGAACAGACCTGGATCTCAGCTTGCTGGTCCTCATGTCCCTGGGGGTGGGAGTGGGGGGGGGGGATGGCTGAGAGGTGGCTGGCCTGGCACCTGCATCCAGGAAGAGCCGGGTTCGGAGGCTGGCCTACCGTCCAATCGGTCCCTGGGTTTGCCCTGAGGTGGCGAAGCTCCATTTCATTACCAGGCGTTGGCTGCTTTTCTGCCCTGCGACTGCCTTTCATGTTAGGGAATAAACCACAGCACGAGCATGGACTGCCTCCCGCAGGGCAACTCTCTGCTCAGCCACCTCCAAGGGGTACCATTCGGCATGTTCTGGGGGTGGATCCAAACTGTGGAGCCTTTTCTCTTCAGAAATTGTAATGAGGCACATCGAGGATATGTCGGCACCAGTCGGAATCAACTTGACACCACACAGTGATGATGATGGTGATGATGGTTATTCATTGTAGGCTGCATCACCAGAAGAAGAGTGTCAAGACGCAGGGAAGCGACGGCACAGCTTAACTTCTTCTTCGGCCCCGTGTTGCCTCCCTGCAACACCCCGTCCGGTTCAGTTTAAGAAGGATATGGTGAAGTCAAGATACTGTATGTCCAAGGAAGATTCACCAAGAAGGCAGAAGAGGGTCTGGAAACCGAGACTGTTGGAAGGAGTTGGATAGCCTGGGAAAGAGAAGGCAGAGAGATGTGATAGGAGTCCCATCCTCAACGGCTGGAAGGGCTGCCCCATGGGATGGGGGGCAAGAGTTTACCCCACCCCCACCCCCATGGCTCCAGAGGGGAGGATCTGAAGCCATGGATTCAGGGGGCGAGAACCTGCCCCCCGATGTCAGGAGGAGCCTCCCAAGGGGAGGGGGACTTCCTCAGCTGAGCGGATTTTTTATCAACTACGTGTCCTCCATAAAGCTAAGCAATGGTTTTAGCAAAGCTCAGCTGCTGCCTGGTTTATTTCTCCAGAGAAGAGGGAGCCCCCCCCCCCTGGAGTTTTGGGGCTTGCAGGGGACTCTGCTGCAGAAGCCTTCCTGTGCTCCAGAAAAAGAAATTTTCTGCTGAAGGTGCCGGACCAGCCAGAGGGAAGAAACCATCTCTTTTGGTTTGCAAGGGGGTTGGACTCGATGGCCTTAGAGGCCCCTTCCCACGCTGCTCTCTTCTCCTCAACCCCCACCCTGGGTACCCTTCCCCTTCTGGGCACAAATCAAAGCCCCGTCACCTCCATTTAGAGATCCAGCCGCCTGGCTGGTCTCCATCCGACCACCTGGGTGGCCTGGCCCTGGGGGGGGGGAGGGGGAGGGAAGAGGTCTGGCTCCTTGCCTGGGGACTCTTGGGGCAGCCTTAGCAGGTGTGACAGGGCCAGGGGGAGGAGGAGCCTACCTGCCTCCTGCTGGTGCTGTCCTCGTTATCCGTGGAAATGTAATAATTTCTTTTTGTTTATGTTTATTTCCTGTTTTATGTGTCTGTAAGCCGCCTAGAGTGGTCGCAAGACCAGACAGGCGAGATATAAGTAGAATAAATAAAGAAATAAAAATAAATAAAAGGTCCCCTGCACCGGTTCTTGGGTGGCCAAGCAAAGGGAGCAGAGGCCGAAGTGGCCTTTGGCAAGGAGGGTGATGGGGGAGAGGGGGGGCTCCTTCTCCCCAGGGCCTGCTCCGCCTTGCTCAGGACTGTCTGCCTCCGAGGGACATTTACTTTTTGGTCCTGAGAGCTCTGTGCTCCCCCTCTCCCCGCCCCCCCCCCATGATCCTGTTTCATGGCTTGGAGAGCCTCTTCCCAGCCCCTGCGTTCCTCAGGAATCCCAAAGGCTCGCTCGGGGTGCCATCTGATGGTGATCAGGGACCGCGTCTGGTTGCTCTGAAAAGGGTCGCCTCGCTGGGAGGGACTTCCCTGAAAGGAAGCCTTCTCTGCAAGCAGGGATCCCTCCAGCCAGGCTCCCAAAATGAGGAGCCTTTGCCCCTGGACCAAAAAAGACTTTGCTTGGGTGTGGAAGCAGGGGTCAGGCTGGCTGATGATTGCCTGGATTTTGTCTAGTTGCTGGAAAAGAAGGCGCGCCAGATCCTCCATCTGCTCGCACTCCCTGTTGCTAATGGAGGGTCCAGGGAAGAGGGATCGGGCAGAAGAGAGTGTTTTGGTGGGTGGGTGGGTGGGTGGGGGGTCCCCGGGCAGCCCTGACTTCCTCTGCCAGCTGGCTGCCGGCAGCAGCAGCAGCGAGAGTCTAAAGCTTGAGGCAGCCCAAGAGGAAAACCTTTGCTGGCACGGTGGGAGCTCCAGGGTGCACCACAGAACGCCTATGGTCCAACCGAGAAAGGTGCTCCTGGGCATGTGTGGAGCGCTTTCCCTTCAGCCATGCCTGCCTGTTCACCGATGGTGCAGGGAGGGGGGAGGAAGAGCTTCCTTCCCAGAGGCGTCGCTGCCAGAAAAAGCTGCAGGCGAGGGCTTCCTGCTCTCCGCCCCAGACAGAATGGGGAGCCCCCCAGCGCCTTTCAGTTCGGGACACCTCCCAAGGCCCAGACACCAGAGACGCCTGGGTGGTGCCCGCTGGTCTGAATGAAGCGTCTGCCAAGAGGCCAAGCCTGAGGAGGGGCCGGGTGCCCAGAAGGCCAGGCCCTGCCTCCGGCCTCCCTCCGTCTGCCCGTCCAGAAAGCTTTCACCTGCAGCTCCAAAGGGCAAGCAGACCCCCCCTCCCATACTCTGCAGCTCCACCTTTGTCAGGTGTGTGTCAGTGCCCCCTCCCATCTGGTGATGCTACAAGGCGCTCAATGCCCCCCCCCCCGTGAGTCAGCCCCTTCTCTGCCTTATTTAGCCAGTTGCCACCTTGGCCCCTTCAGAAGCGTTCCTTAAGGAAGCCCTATTAATAGCCCAGCCGGAGGGAGCCGCTGCTGGCGGTGGGGGTGGGGGGTGGGGAAGCACCTGCTCCTGCCACTCGGGGGGGGGAGAGACCCTGCCCCACCCCAGGAACACACATGTGCCAGCACATTCCCCATTGCACCTGACACGTGCCCTTGGGGCTTCCTGGACCTTCAGTCTGAGGCTCAGCCCTTCCTTAATGGCCCCCCACGGTCCCCAAGGCATGTGCCCAGTGTGTGTGTGTGTGTGTGTGTCTGTGTGTCTGTGTGTGTGTGTGTGATTTATGCCCTTCTTTCCTCCCCTGACTTGTGGGCCTTGAGCAGGGGGTGGGACTCAATGGCCTTTTTTGGCCCATCCAGCTCCAGGATTCCTGGATTCTAGGGCTCGTTGATGGAGCTTCCTGCACTGCGTCTCTCCGACAGTGGGTCGCATGAGCCGGGGTGGGGGGAATGTAGTGGGAGAGGGAAGCCTTTCCTCTCTGCCCTTCTCTTCCCCCCCCCCACCTCAGGTAGAGAGGAAACCAGACCCCAGGGTAAACAAGTGAGCGCAGGATTGGCACGGAGCCGAGGGAGAGAAAGGCCACCCACGACCCTCGGCAAGATCATCCGATCCGCCGTGCACAGAGGCAGGAACGATGGGGCAGTGAGGAGGGGGGAGCTGCTGGACACTCCTGCCCCCAGTATGGGGGGGGGAATCATTTGTATCTGGGAGCCTCTCCCATTTCCTCCTCAGAGGAGCAGGCAGGGAGTTGAGGCCGCCCGGCGGCTTCCTTCTCGATATGGGGTTTGCTCTGTTCCGACTATTTTTACCCCGGCCGGCACTCACTGGACAGGCATCCTCCAGCCCTCCGTTCCTTGCCATTCTCCTCCTTGTGGGGCAGGGTTGCATTTCTCCCTTAGGTGCCCTGACCTCCTGCTCCCCCCCCCCCCCACTCTCCCTTCTGCTCACCCTTTGCTGGTGCAGGAGTGGCCTGGCTAAAAATGGTAAAATGCCCCACTGACCAATCAACAGGTGAGGAGGAAGGCAATTGGCTGTCAGGAGGACAGTCTCCTGCTGCGTCCAATCCAGAGGGGTTGGGCAGGACCCTGCTGAGCGAGCGGGGTATAAAAGGGAGACCCCGGGCTGGAGCACCAGCTGTTGCCCAGGTTCCGAGTGGCGTGGGAGGCGCCGATTCCGTCTCTGTGGGTTGCTTTGGGAGACGACCTGCCACCATGGTAAGCATGGCAGGACATGGGCGAGAATGCCCGCTTTGGAGTCGGCGCCCAGGAGGGTTGGAGCTGGACCTCCTCCCGGGATGCTGGACCCCACCGCTGAACGGGCACTGACGGAGTGGCGAACGAGTTGGTTTGCGTGTCCGAAGGGACAGGCCAGCCCCGGAGCCCAGGGCCGGCACAGACGCGGCAAGAAAACCGCCAGGAGGCAGACCAGCTGAGCTCCAGGAGAGCGGCTCTGTGTGGGGCCGAGGGGGCAGGCGCGACCCCTTGGCCGAGGCTGCTGGTTAGAGGGAGAGAGATGGTTCAGAGCAGGGCTGGCTGGCTGGCTGGGGGGAGGCTGGGGTGGGTGGCCGAGGTGGGGGTCCAGGAAGAGAGTGGAGACCTCTCCGGAAGGGTCAGGGCAGCAGATTTGCTGGGAACGGGAGCAGCCCGGTTCTGCTCCATCTCCCTCTGCCTGATACCTCTTCTTGGGGGATGCGAGGCAGGCAGGGCTCCCCTGCCACGGAGGGAGTCTGGCTTGGGCTGAGAGGTGTCCCGGAGGCCCGCCAAGCACGCGAGGAAGGAGCCAGGCACAGGGAAAGCTGAGCTGCGGGTCACAAGGAGCGGCTGGGAAGCCTGCCTGCCCGCCCGCCCGGCTCTGGACCGGTGCTGCAAGACCCAGCTTGAAGGCGTAACCCAATCGGAGAGCCGACAGGTGCTGGAGCAGCTGGCAGCCGGCCGGCCGTGCACCCTAGAAGGAGGGCCCAGGCGGGCGCTGCTAAGAATAGCCCAGGCTCAAGACGGACCTTCTGCCCTGGGGGGGGGGTCTGCGGCTCCTGCGGTCGCCACCAGCGCCGTGGCCAGCACCATCACAGCTTCACCAAGCAGAACCCGAAGACCTGGGTGAAGCATGGCATGAATGAAGCGGAAGAAGGGCCACTGCTCCGGGGCCCCACCGGGGCCAAGGGCCACTGCCGAGGGAGGCGCCTGGTGCCCCCAAGGGGCAGCCGCAGGACCCCCGAGACTGGCACAACGTCACCCCTGGAACCAGTGGGGTTCTTCCTCAGAGAGCCCAGAGAGCCAGCGCCGGCTAGATGGGGGGGGGGGACTGCTAACCAAGTGCAGACAGTGGGAATGGGGTAACAGCTTTTGCAGAGGGGCCTCTGACGTCTGCCCCTTCCCCACCTGGAAATGCCCCTTCCTGTGTCCTGCCAGCCTCTTTCCTCCCTCGCTGGCCAGGAGGCCTCCTGCCCTTCTGGGTGCCCGGCATTCAGTAGGGCACGAGGGACAGTCCGAGGGGGGGGGGCTTGACGGGCAAAGCAGGCCCTGCTCTCCCTGGGGAAGAGGAGGAGGAGGTGGCGAGGGGGAGGGATAGGCAAAGGCAGAGTTGGTGGGGGGACGCCTTAGTCGCATGGTGACGGCCTTTGTTTGCCTTCCAGACGGATCAGCAGGCGGAGGCCAGGTCCTACCTGAGCGAGGAAATGATAGCAGGCGAGTTGAAGGGCCTCCCTGGCGGGGTGGGGGCAGGAGACACCACCAGCACCCCTCCCAGCCAGCAGGGCCAGGGAGGGGGGCAGGCAGGAGGTGCCTGCAGCTTTCGTGTGCCTACAGCCACCGCAAGGGAAGGGGTGTGCTTGCAGCCCAGCAGAACCGCAGTGGGAAGAGGCATCAAGTGCCACCGGGGTGTAGAGTGGGGTGGCCAGCTCTCCCCGGGCCACGTCAGGACCTGTCGCTCCCATTCTGGAGCTCCCTTGCCCAAGGACCACTGTGCTGCCTGGACATTCATCATAGCGGGGTGGAGGCGGGGGGGGGGAGACACCCTTTTCCACTCTGTTGTTTTTTTGTCCCTCCCTCCTCTTGTGCATTCCATGAATGCTTTGAACAGAGGTTGAGGAGCATGCACGCACACACATGTAGAGGACCAAACACATTGGCAAAGCGAGCATCCTCTGGCAAACCTTAGGAAAACATTCCTTCTCAACCTGCATGCCCAGCATGCCCCCCCCCACCCGCCCTTCCTGCCTGGGGCTTCTGAGAGTCTGAAAAGGGCACTTGTCCAGCTCCGCCCTGCCGAAGCCCTCCTGCCTCTTGGGGCCTGATTGCCACTTGCAGGGGGGCAAAGGCATCCCCAAAGGGTTCTCCCCCCCCCGGGGGGGTGGCTTCCTTTGAGGAAGGTGTGCCTGGATCCCAATGACCAGGAGGAGGAGGAGACAGGGAGGCTCACCCTGGTGTCGGAGGCCATCCGAAGCAGAGCCCCCCCCTTCCTCCGGGCACCTGCTCCTCCGCTCCCGCCGTCATCCTGGCTGACCCGGGGCTGCCTCTGCTGCAGAATTCAAGGCTGCTTTCGACATGTTCGACGCGGATGGTGGCGGCGACATCAGCACCAAGGAGCTGGGCACCGTCATGAGGATGCTGGGCCAGACGCCCACCAAGGAAGAGTTGGATGCCATCATCGAGGAGGTGGATGAGGATGGTGAGAGGAAGCACGAGGGGGGTCGAAGGGGGGGGAAGACCTGTCCGGGGGTGGGGAGGAGTGGGCAGCGTCTGACCTGACCTCCTGCCCGGCTGAACCCTTGCAGGCAGCGGAACCATCGACTTCGAGGAGTTCTTGGTCATGATGGTGCGCCAGATGAAAGAGGACGCGAAGGGCAAGTCCGAGGAGGAGCTGGCCGAGTGCTTCCGCATTTTCGACCGGTGAGGCGGCCCTACCTGGCTGGCCACAGAGCCAGGGGTGGCACAGTCATTGGCACAGTGCCAAGGAGTCTTGAGGAGGACCTGTAGACTAGCGTGCCTCTCCCTGCGCGTGCACACACACACACACACACACACACACACAGAGGGAGGGAGGGAGGAAGCTGGCGGTGCCTGCTGGGTGGCCCTTGGTGCTTAGGAACAGGCCGGCCAGTCCCAACCAGCGGTGTCGCCCGCTGACCGACAGCCCCGCAAGAGAAGCGCTTTCCACCCCCCAAAGCACCAGCAATGCAACGTTAGTCTGTGCAAGGACCTTGGACAAAATCAAATGCAGACATACGCCCAACCTCCAGTCTCCCTCTGACGTCTGAGGAAGTGGACTTGATCCAAGAAAGCTCACGTGGAAATATGTTTTGGTGTGTCAGAACATCTGCATCTTTTATCCCATTTATCTTGTGGTTCTATTTTGTCCGATATGCTCCCCCAAACAGAGCTACTGTTCTGGCCTGTGTTAGCCTGCATTGTGCTTGGCCTTGGAAGGTGGGTCTGTCCATCCCACATGGGGGCAGTGGGGGGGGGGGGCGGGTTTGGAATCAGATGCTGCGCTCATCCTGCCTGTTTGGCTTGGCCTTCTCATGGGACACGGCCTGGCCGTCTGCCCAGCCCCTCTTCTCTTTCGCTTGTCTCCCACGTTCTTGGCCTCTCTGGTCAGTGGCCATTAAAGCTTGGGAAATGAGGGAAATGGTTGGGAAGTTTTTGGGGAGCCCTCCTAGGAGCCCCCCCCCCCGTTTAGGAGAGTAGCTACCATAGCATTTCCCATGGACATTTAAACCAACCTTTATTTCTCTTTACTGCTTTGATTTGGATCCCTGTCTTGCGCAAGAGATTGGACTTGATGGCCTTAGAGCCCCCCCCCTTCCCCTTCCATCGTTCTGCAATGCTAGGCTTCTATTCTCTCTTTTCTGGAGCAATAAATCTGTCCTGTGACAAGCAGGCGCCATGAACGGATGTGTCCTGCAGTATCTTCCAGCAGAAATGTGGCGGAAGGGGGAAAAGAAACCACCACCCCCCAAGTTGTGGTCAGAACCTGCCATAACAAAGCCAGGACTTACACCACCCCCTTGCCTGCCCCAGGCCGACCCATGCGGGGTGGGCACGCCTTCAAACCCAAGAGCTGAACCTGTGCAATCCATTCCGGGCACACGCCTTGTTACACAACAAGGGGAGAGCCCGGTGCTTGCAGTAAAGAAGCCCTCTTCCTTGCAGGAAGAGGTTGATGTCCCTGCTTGGAACGTGGGGAAGAAGGGATGAGGCCCACAGGGACGCTGGGGGGAAGCCCGCGCTCCCTGGCGGAAGGGCCCCGCTTGGGTCAGCCGAGCGGCCGAGACCAGGGGAGGCCACCCCTCACTGGCCTCCCCTCTCCCCAAACAGGAATGCCGACGGCTACCTGGACGCTGAGGAACTGGTGGAGATTTTCAAGGCCTCCGGCGAGAGTGTCACCGACGAGGAGATTCAGGAGCTGATGAAGGATGGAGATAAAAACAATGATGGCCGGATCGACTTTGACGGTGGGCGGCCCGCCTGGCCCCGTCTTTCCTGGGGAGCCAATGGGCTGGAGACCGGGAGGCCCCTCACGTCCCACTCGCTCAGCTGGGCCCTCAACCCAAAGGCCAGAAGCCCCCCTCTTTTGCTCCAGAGAGGGGGCTTCTTTGACCACCTCCCGGCCCCAACTTTCTGCTTGGAGGTTTTGGACTTCTGGAGATGGGGAGCAGAGGGCCGGGGGGGGGGGCTGCCAGGATGCTGAGGCCAACGCCAGTCCAGCAGGCCTGAACAGGGGAAGGTGGGTTGGGCTTGTGAGATTCCTGTGCCCAGTCCTGCTCTGGGGCCAACCTGCCTTGTCTGTTCCCGCAGAGTTCTTGAAGATGATGGAGGGTGTGCAGTAAAGTGCCTGGACATTCCTTCCTTCCGAGCGAGGGGCTGCTTCCACCCTCGCTCACTTCTGCTCCCGCCACCTCGCCCTGCCTCGTTCCAGCCGGCTCTGCGCAGCGCAGCTCAGAGACCCCCTTCCAGCTAAGCTCTGTGGACCCTTGACTGCCTGCAGCTTTTGAGAGTCTGTTCAAAACATTAACCCTTCAATAAAGAGCGAAGGACTGGAACTGCCTGGAGACGGGAGAAAGGCTCTGGCCTGGACGTGTCCTTGCTTGCAGTAAAACCCTTCTCTTGGGAGAGGTTTCGGGTGGGTGGGTGGGGAGGAGGGGGGAAGCCGAGCAAGCGCTCTGGCACTGGGAGGACGCCTGCCCCCCGCCAACCCAACAGAGGTTAGGAGCTTCCGTCTTGGCCAAGCCCAGGAAGGCCTTTCCCCGTGGTTGATTCCCAGCCTTTCCCCACTTCCTGCTCTTCTCCAGAGGTGGCTAAATCAGCCAATGGCCTGCGGGTTGTGGTGGCCCCCCAAGGGGAAGCTAAGCCAATTGTGGCAACCCCAGAGCCGTCGGGAGTATCCCACAGAGGAGAAGGAGGTGGTGGTAGAACGCCTGCAGCAGGCAGGATGATCTCTGCAGCCTCAGCGTTCAGCTCCAGCCTTCTCAAAGCACCAGTGCTCAGGCTGCGGGGAGACTTCTTTTGCCCCTGGTGGCAACTTGACCCATTGCACATGCTGTCCCTGAGGTGGGGGGGCAGGGGGACTTCCAGAGTGCGACCCAAGCACACCCAGGAGCCACCCCCCCCCGGTTTTCCATTTGCAAGTGGCGGTTTATCTGCGAAGGTGCTTCAGGGGACCCCCTCCAAGGAAAGGAGGCAGAGTTCCCACTTTGAAAAGCCACCTGTGGCCCTCGCGGCTGTGAAGCGTCTCTGCATTAAGCTGGCGGCCCAAGGCTGGGACAGACGGGGGCCCTCGGGGGGGGGGGGGGGAGGGCGTGCTAGAGAAGAACCTGGAAGCAGAGGGGAGAGGCTGCTGCATGGAGTCTTCTCTCCCCCCCCCCCCAAAAAAGGTATTTCCTGGCCAGGCAAGGCTTTGCTCTTAGGTCCTGCTGACGAAGGAACCAGGCTTCGGCTTCTGGGTTCTCTCGTGCACATCCCCCCCTCCCAATCATCCGGCACCACCATCCTATGGGCTTACAAAACCTTTCCCTCTTCAGCGCTTGATGCCCCAAAGTCTCGGCTTCCTAACTGGTCTTCCTGACCAGCCCCAGCAGATGGTCTGGGCTGTTCAGCAGGGGAAGGGATTCCGTGTCGAGGCAGAAGCAAACAGGGCCTCTCCTTTGTCAGAAGGCAGTCGGTCGGTCGGTCGTCTCAAGGAGACCTGAGCTAGGCTTCGCCAGCGTCAACCCCCGGGCGGTGTACTAGGGTGTTGCTCCTAGTAGCTTGGACTCTACCATTCCCCCCCTGCCCCCGCATCATTACCAGCTGGAAGAGCAAACCTGTTTCTCAGGATTGGGGCCTGCGGCCGAGGAATCGCACCACGGAGTGGACTGACTCAAGTTCCTCTTTCCACTGACAACAAAAGGCCTGGGATAGTTTTGTTTTTTAAAAAAGGAGGAAACATTTATTTATACATTAAGCAGCAGGACAAAATGCCAAATAAATTTAAAAACAACCTATAATACAAGGCGGCATTCCTGTACAGATCACTCCAAGGATAGAACCGGAGGCGGAGCGGGTGTGGGTGGGGAGAGACACCACCGGGGTGACGACCACAGGCAGGAACAAGCGGGCGAGGGGGAGGCAGGCGGGCATCAGGGATCCTGGCTCTTCATATGCTTTGCATACGATTCGTGGAGATGCTTCCTGTAAGCTGTGGAAGATATCATAATTAAGGCTGCCCCGGGCGCCGAGTGCGATGGCCCGGCTCTTCCCTTCCACCCACTCCCCCCAAACAGACACGCCAGTCCCTGTTCCCCATCACCCACCCTCGAAGGCATCCAAGGGCTTGGGTACCAGGCCCCATCCCGATGTCCCACCCAACCTGAAAGTCTGATGAGGATCCTGGGCAGCCGTGTTCTCTGTGGCTACTGAGCACCCCCCCACCCCACCCCTAGAGCTGGGCAGGTTGCAGTTTTGATCCACTGCTCCTTGTCTGCAGCCTCTAGGCGTGCAGGAAAAAAGAAGGCTGCAAAGCTAGAGGCAACGTCTGCAACGCTGAACAAGAAACCTCTGTTTGGCTGCCCAGTGCCAAGCGTCATCATCCAGCTCCTGGCCCCAGATGTTCCCGGATCGGGAGTTCAGGGCCGAGGTGGGCGTTTGCCGGCAGGAGACCTGGAGCAGACCTCCAGAAAGGCTTGCGTTCCGCCTGGGCTCCTGTGAGCCGACTCCCCATTGTTGGGGAGCTCAGAGAGACAACCCCCTTCCTCTCCTTGAGCCCCCCCTCGGCCCACCTGGAGAGAGAGAGAGAGAGAGACTCACCTGCCTGGTTCTTCCAGAGCTCTGCAGCATCTGTGTTGAGGGGGCTTTCGATGTTTGGTTCTTGATTGGGGGGGGTGGGTGGGAAAGAAGGCATTGACCAATTAGCCCCAGTGGGTGGGTGACTCAAGCGCGCACACACACACACACACACACAAACACACCCCCGTGGGGCCCAAGAACCTCCTTTCCCAGCCCTTACTTGGCACAAGGAGGGCAGGTCTCGGGCAACAACCTGCAAGCTGACCCAGGTCCTGCCCAGAGTCCATGCCGTTCCCACCCAGAAGGCTGGCGCTGGCCCAAGGAAGGAGGGGCCCCAGGAGGGTGGACTGTTTTTCCTGTCCTCCTCCCCTGACCAGGGTCTGGCACTTCTGGGTTTACCCAAATTGGGAATAATAATGACAATAATAAAGGAGACCCCCTCTCTTTTGCGTGGATGCAAAAGATCCTCTAAAATATGAAAAATCCAAGATTCCAAAAGAGCGGTTAGCAAAACACATAGACCTTTTTAAAAAATTATTATTTTTGGAGAGGTACTCCCCCAACCCCCATTTCATTTAGTGCTGCCTGCAGTGCCTGCCTGCCCAACTGCTGCCAGTGCAGCTGGACTGATGCTGCAAAAGTGACAAGAGGGAGAGCTTTCTCCCCGACGCCCCCCCAATAGGGAATGTGGGGTATGCCATGTATGCACGCGTGTGATTTTAATTACAATCAGGGCAATGTCTTCTCTTTCTCATCTGCCCTGTTGATGAATTGATGAGGAAGTTGAGAAAAGGGATGTAACAATAAACTAATTTAGTTTTAATGTTCTGTATCCTATTTGGCTTGAATTTATTTATTTATTTATTACCATTTTTTAATATTGTTGTTTATACTGCAGTTAGCTGCCCAGAGTGGCCTGGTTGCCAGATGGTGCGGGGTGCAAATGCAATAAATAATAAATACATGAAAATGTCACGCCGCTGTGAGCGCCTGCGTCATTCGGGCTCCTCCTCCTGTCATGCTGTTGTCAACCACTTCTTGGACTGACTAGTTTTCAGGGTGCCACAATTCTTCCTTGGCTTTGTCACCAGAAACCGGAATGGGAAAAACTGAGCTGAAAGGACCCCAAAGTGTCTGAAAGTGAGTTGCTCCTCCAACCCTTAAACATAAGCCACTTGAATGTGTGTATCCTGTCTCCCCCCCCCCCCCCAACGGGTATGCCCCTGTTTTAGGTCTGTGTTCAGGGATGACCCTGGATTATAAAAGTCTGGGCAACCAAATGGAATCAAAACCATGTTGGGCAAAGAACAGAGCAGTGAGGAGACAAGATAAAAAACCTCTGGTGCTGAGGAATATTTCCAGGTGGGAGAATTTCTGTGTTCGGTTTTCATTACAAAGACAGCAAACTCCACATTGCAAGACCCCTCGAATCTCTAAGTGGGGGTGGGAGGGATCTAGAATGTGATGGCTAAACAAGTAGTGATGGGGACTGCTCACCATTTTGGCGACTTGTCCTGTTTCGTGATCCGCCAAAGTTGACGAAGCACGAAGCTCCCCCATGAACCGGTGAAGCACGAATTTATTTGGGGGGGGGGTTTAAACAGGAAAAAAACCTCCCCCCCGGTAATCGCTGGCCTCTGCAGCCATGGCCTGCAGTAAGGGACACTGGCTGCTCTTTTGCAAAGATGGCAGCTGCAGCTTCCTTTAGGGTAGGGAACCTGCTGTTTCCATCTTTGCAAAGGGCAGCCTAGCTATGGAGGCCAGCTGGAGGTGGTGGTCATGGTGGCAGCAGCTAAGATAGGAAAAGGAAGGGGGCGGGCGGGATAGCCTGTGGGGGTGGGTGGGTGCCTATTGGCCCACCAATCAGCTGATCAGCAGGCCCGTAGGCAGAAAGGGAAAGCCTACTAACGTTAAATATTCATCTCTTTGTATTCGTCCAGGTCTCTGGAACTGACCAATACAAAGGGACCAATAGTTCACGAACAGACGATTTCTCACGAATACCTCAATCCGTTTTTTTTTTCTTTGTCCCCATGTTTATAAACAAGCTCCGTCAAAGAGCCTGCCTTTGGGGCCTTGCCCGCCCTGAGCAGCCCCCTCCCCTCCGCAAGGGCTTCCGACCCACCTCCCAGCAGGCTCTGGATGGAGAGCAGGATGGTCCGGACGTCGTACAAGGCCGACCACTTGTCTTTGAGGATGTCCAGGCAGATGTTTCCCTGCAGGTCCACGTTGGGGTGGTAGCAGGGGGTGAGGAACTTGACGGTGGGCGCGTTGTAGGGGTACCCGCTGGGGAACTCCAGGGCCAGCTTGTACCTCAGGTCCTCGTACACCTGGCGTCAAGGAGGAGGAGGAGGAGAAGGGCATGAATCAGACCTGGTGGCCCCTGCCACCTCTCCCTTCCGCCCCCCCCACTACAGTACCATTCTTCCTCCCCCCCCGCTGGCCTCTCTTCCCACAGGCTGGACCTCCAACTTGTAATGCCCGCCACCCCATACGCACCTTGGGAGGGGAGCGAGTTAAGAAAAAGAGGCCTAAGCGATTTTTCTCTTGGGGGGCGGGTTGTGGAGCTGCACCCCCCCACACACACACTTGCAGACCCATCTCATGGGTTCATGCACAGGTAGTCTCAAGAACAGGCTACTGTAATGGCTCTAACGTGGGGCTTCCCTTGAGGCTGATCTAGAAGCTTCAGCCAGTCCGGAAGAGGGTGGCCAGGCTGTCGGGTGGGGTTAGCAAATGCCGGCGTCTAACCCCAACTCTGGTTTCCCGACACTGACGGCCGGCGTGCTTCCTGGCAAGCTTCCAAGTGAGATGGTTCCAGGAGGGACCTCAGGGTCTGGCAGAATGCCTTCTTCCAGTGCAAACTGCCCCCTCTTCGGGCCAGGTTGGGCGTCTGAGGCCCCGAGAGAGAGGAAACTAGGAACCGCGCTTTCTCGGGGGGTGTGTGTGTGTGTGTTTCACCCTGACTCTGGAACCAGCTACCTCCCAGATACTGCCTCCTGGTCCCCTTGCTGGCCACTTTTAAAAACAAGGCTGCTCTGACACGCATTTAATTCTGTTCCCCTCCATAGATTTCCGATGAAATCAGCAGCCAGCAAGACTATTGCTAGGTAGGGGGTTCTAATGGGATGGTAACCCTATTACAACACCAGCTTAAACTGCCTCCAGGGCGGGGGGGGGGGGACAGATAAACTAAGCCAGTTAAGCTTGCACTCCCACCTTCTGGGGGGGGCAAGGGGCCCCTTGGGGAGCTGACCCGCCACTGAGAAAGGGCTCCTGCGGTTCCCGGTGACTCCAGGACAACGACGACGACGACGGGGCGGGTCAAAAGGAGCCCCCCCCCAGGGCAGCCCGGGTCCCCGACGCCCTCCTCCCTTCTCTCCCCGCAAACTCCCCGGAAGGCAACACCCTCCCCCCCCCCGCTGCCCGCCCGGGTCCGGTCTCCGGCCAGGCAGCGTCCTTCCCCCGGCCCGACTCACCGTCCCGGCTGCTCCGATGATGGTCCCGATCCACTTGAAGAGGTTGTCGGACTCCGGGAAGGCCGAGATGCCTTTGTCGCCGGACATCTGCGGGGTTGGGGGGCAAGAGGGAGGGAGGGAAGGCGGTCAGGAGGGGAGGCCACAGGGAGGGAGGGAGGCCGGCCGGCAGCCCGCCCCGTCCGGGCAAAGAAGGGTGCCTCCCGGCCGGGCCCCGATCCCTGGGCGAGCACGCGCCTCCGCCTGGCTTGCCGAGGACGAGCAGCAGCGGCGGAGCGATAGACGGCGGGCGGGGGGGGGGGGCGGGCGAACGGCGGCCCTTAACCCAGCGGGACCGACCCCTCCCTCCCTGCTCCGTCTTTCTGGCTGCTTCGGAGCCCCCCCCCACCGGCCAGGCACAGCCGTCCCGCCTGTTTCCCCCCCCCCCCACAAACACACACCCGGGGGCTCTGCCGGCGGAGGGCTCGTGAGGGAGAGGGGGACCCGGCGGCTGCAACCCCCCCTCTCCCCCTCCCCCCTCCTGCGCCCCCCCCTCGGCCACCCCACTCACCATCAGCGCCACCAGCTCCTGCTGCAGCCTGTGGAGCACAGACGGGGCCAAGGGTTAGCGGGCGCTCTGCACGCGCCCAGGGGCGCCCTCGCCCTCCGCCCCCGCTCTCCCTCCCTCCCTCCCACCCACCGACCTGCTGCGGACGGAGCCTCGGGCGCCGCTGCTGCCGGGCTCGGCCGCCTTCCTGGAGACTCGGGCGGCGCTGGCGCCGGGGTCGGTGTTCTGCGAGGAGGCCATGGCCGGCCCGTCCGTCGCCTCAGACTCTTGCCCGCCGCTCGCCGGGCTGCCCGGTTTGAATGTTGCAAAGCCGCGCCCGGCCAGCCAATCAGCGCCGCGCTCGCGTTCGATCCGCCCAATGGGGGCCCGCCGGCACTGCGGGCTCCCTAGGTCCCGGCGGCCCTCGCGGGCGCGGAGGGAACCCATTGGCTGCCCCTGCGCGGGTGGGCGGGGCCCCTTTAAAGGGGCCTTGGCGTCACACAAACCGCCGCCTCTGCGCCCCGGAGGGCCTGTTGGACCACAACTCCCAGAATGCCTCGGTCAGCCAGGCCGCTGGGCGTGGTGCCCTTAAAGGTCCTGGGAGTTGTAGTCCTCAAAACAAAAAACAAAAAAAAAAGAGAGAGACGATCTGCCTAGTAGTGGCCACATCGCCCTTCCTGGCCAGAAGGTCGCCGAGGCCTCACGTTGACCCCCCCCACAGGCCAAAGGTGGATGACCTCTACCTCCCCTCCCCCACGCACACCCCCTAAATCCCTCTATCTATGAGGTCCTCCCGGTGGGCCTCCATGGCCTCCCCAAAAGGCCCCGCCCGTCCGCAGCCCAGCTGAGCTCCGGCCAAGGCCAAGCCTGGGGTTTCCTTTAGGGAGTCCGCCCGTCTCATATCTCGCCTTCCTCTTCTCCTGCTGCTTCCTGCCCTCAAGACCGTTCAAGCCTTGGGCTGCTTTCTGCCAGCAAGACGGTGTCGCCCGCCTGCCTGAAATGCCTGGAATGCCTGAGATATGTTCGGTGGTTGCGGGTTTTCCGTCTTCTGGAGGTGGTTCTTCCTGACGTTTCGCCAGTCACGGCATGGAGGACACGGTGGCGGCGCCTCAAGGGGGGGGGGTAGAAATCAGAGTTTTTCCGGGGCTGAACGAGTCCCACCTCCCCGGCTGTATCGCCATGACATCCAAGAAAGGGAGCTGGCCCTCTTATTTCTTTTTCCAGGGTGAATTGTATATTGATGGTTGAGAAATTCTTCCAGTTTTCCTTCACCGTTGTGTCCAAATTGCGAAGGTGTCATCCACGTATTGGAACCAGACTGTGGGTGCGAAGGGCACCGAAGCCAGGGCCTGTTTTTCAAAATGCTCCATGTAGACATTTGCTATAACCGGGCTGAGGGGGCTCCCCGTGGCCACTCCCATCTGTCTGTTCATAGAATTCATCATCCCACTGGAAATAGCTGGTCGTTAGGCAATGTCGGAAGAGGGCCTTGATGTCTGCTGGATGAGTGTCAGGGTGTCCTTTATCGGCACCTTGGTGAACAGGGATGCTACGTCAAAGCTGATCAGTCTGTCCCCGGGGTTGAGTTTTAGGGTGCTGATCTTGCTTAGGAAATGTCCTGAGTCTTTGAGGTAGGAGGAGGTTTGTCCAACGTGGGTCTGTAGGAGGGTGGCTCGGTGTTTCGCTAATTCATTGATGTCTGATGCTTCTTGCGCCCATTCCCACTCCTCCTTCCTTTGAATTTAGTCTGGACTTATGTTCTGCATATGGATTGAACAGAAGCTAGCAGATATTTGTAACATGACCTGAAGCGTCTCTTCTGAATCCAGTTTGTACTTGTTGTTTATGGGCAGAGTTAGGTCAGCATAGATACCTGGGCAGTCAGTCCCAATGCAGACCCATAAAAATATATGAAGCAGTTAAAATAAAATAACCCCCCCCCCAAAAAAACCCTGACTTTACTTAGAAAGTTACATTTAAGACAGAAAAGGATACAGTAAATCCGATTTCTACTGTAAACGGAGGTGTGTCTCAGGGTGGCACACGATCGAAGGAGAGAACCCATAGGGTCTCGTGAGCTGCACAGTCCAAAGCTTTGCTGTAGTCTATAAAGCACTGACTGATCGTCTTCAGGATTTTTTTCGTACCTCCCAGCAGCCTGCGGGTATTTGCAATAGGATCTAGCGTGCCTCTTCCTTTTCAGAATCCATCTTGAAAATCAGGCATTTCTGGTAAAAGCCTTTGTTGCAACACCTTGAGCATTACTTTGTTTGGATGGGAAATTACAGCAATGGTCTTAGAGTTATACTTCACTTCTTGGCATCTCTTTTCTGGGGGACTGGAACTGATAGGGAATTTTTCCAGTCCGTGGGCCATTGTTTGGTTTTTTTGTATTTGCTGATAAAAGGTACCAAGATTAATCAATGAAGGATCCAGGACTAATTCCTGGATTTTTGCCTGTCTCTAACACATTAATTCATCAGCCAGAGACAGAGAGATCCAATACATATGTATTTGTTTATTTTCAGTGGAAAGTAAGCAAAATAAGGCAAACTCTACTCACAGGAAAAGCATGAGAGGGAGAAAGCACCCCACAGACCAAGGTATAGATTTTTATAAGTTCAACATGAAAAGGAGGAGGCAAAGGAGAAGGAGGAGAAAAAGAGGGACTGCAGGCGCCTGGGCAACAGGCTATATCATTCATTTTTCCCTGGCCGGTGTAAGACACTCAGAGTTCTCCAAGGTCAGACTTCTCATTTTTTTGTTGTTCAGCTGTTCAGTCGTGTCTGACTCTTTGTGACCCCATGGACCAGAGCATGCCAGGCCTTCCTGTCTCCCACTGCCTCCTGGAGTTAGAAATACCTTAATTGTAAATCGGAAGAAACTTTGATGGGCACCCTCTCCTCCTCCTCCTCCCTTGTGCATTCTTGCCTGCCTAGGGAAAACATACATATAGCAAAGCAAGTCACAGAAAGCAAAGTGGCTAAGGTTAGGCTAAGATATATTTTATATGTATTTACTGGACCCCTTCACTGACATATTCTTGCTAGGATTTTAACATTTGGTTTCTGTGGCTTGAAACAGTGCTATTGGTATCCCATCCACCTACCCATGGCGATTTATTTTTTTTTCCTGGTGCTTTCAGAGCAGCCTTCGCTTTCCAAATCTGGAGCTACTTAGTCACAGGATTCCTCTTCAAAGGAGTCTGCCATCTTTTTCTCTCTCCTGTATAGAGATCTTCAGTATACTATTCCCACCTTCTCTTTATTTTCTCCTGGCCAGATAGTGTGCCTCCTTGTTGGTCATTCAGCATTCCTAAGCTAGGCTTAATTTTCCCTTTGATTTCTCGGGTCTTCTGGAAACAATCTCTTCTTTTGATGCAGGACTTATTTGCCTTTTTTGGCTCTTCACAGTATCAGCGAAACTCTCCTCCCACACCTTTATTTCAAACAAATCCATTTTTTCCCTGTAGGCTTTCTTCACTGCCCACCTTTCGCACACATGTATAGTAACTGGCAATACACAAGAATGCAGATGAGCTTGGCTTTGTTCCTCCTGTGACACATCCTGACCTTTCAGGATCTGTAACAATCCAAAACAAGGGCCAAGGGGGGAATCAAGTCCCAGGAGAAAGCAGAGAGGTCCCTTTTAGCCATTACATACAATGAGCGCCTGGAGCCACAAATGGTCCAGCTCAAAGCAAGCCTGAGGCCATGCATGAATGATGACCCTGCAAGGGAGGGCTGACCAGTCACCTCCCACAACCAGACACAATGGCCAGTGGAGGCGCAGAGGCCCCTTGCAAAGTAAAACCTTTGATGCGGGGGGAGGGGGGGTAGCGTGGGGAACTGGGGAGCAGGAAGATTTCCAAATGCTGCTGGACTTGGGGTCTCATCAGCCTGGCTGATGGCAGGGATGGGGGGGGGGAGTCCGGTGGTTGCTTGGCAGGGAGGGTGCACTGGGTTATTTCTGCATTTTTTTAACGTGACTTCCACTCTTCCTCTTCTCTCCCCAGTCTTCCTGCTCCTCCTCCTCCCTCCCGTGTGCCTCCTCTGGAGTCATGCTCCTTCCTTGGCTTAGGCTGTGAGTTCTAAGGCTAAAGCCCCACAGCCTCTGCGAAACCTGGGTCCCCCTTTCCCTAGCCACTTCTGACCCTTCCCTTCCCCTCATTTCCTCCCTGTTGAACTCCCTCCTCCTGGTCATTCCCACAGGAAGCCTCCCTGTTTTTCGAAGCCACAGGCCTCCCCATTTAATTTCCTTTTTGTGGCTCTTTCCCTTCTGCCATGATTCTGTTTGGCTTAAACTGGCCAGTCTGGTGGAAAAGGCTGTGTCCCTCTTTTTGGGTTCAAACCCCCTGCAGCTGCCACCGCCACACATCTGGAGGTGCCCAGCCGATAATTCCACGGCAGTTCAGACAAGGGCTGGATCCATCAGGAGGCGAACAACACGGGTCGCGTGGAAAGAAACTCCTGCTGCTGATGGACCTCTTCCCAGACATCAAAGACCCCACCTCTACGGACAAGCATCATCCTCACAATCACAATCACAATCACCATCACCATCACCATCACCATCACCATCACCATCACCATCACCAACACACACACACACACACACACACACACACACACACACACACACACACACACACACACACACACACACACACACACACACAAAAAAACCCAGCAGCCTCTCCAACCAGGAAGCTTTCTGCCCCTCCCCGCATGGCCTTTTGTTGTACCACTGCTTCACCACCACCACCAATATTTGAAACAGGATAGCAAGTTTGCAGAGATGCGTTTTATTTTTGAGCTTCTTCCCAAAACCAGGAACAAGGACCAATACAGAAAGAGGAAGACGGGGAGCCCCGGGAAGGACCCTGTGTCACGACAGTGCCCGGAGCTGCTGGAACTGGCCTGGTGGCTGCTCTCTCGTGGCCTCAAGTGCCCCGGCTATCAGGGAGCAAACCCATCGCCATCCGGCAGAGAGACAAGCCCAAGATGTCGTCCTCCATGAGGACCGGGGTGGACAAGCTTTAGGTTTCCTGAGTCGCCTCAAGTGGCACCGGGGGCTGAGGTTCCCCTTCGCCTCGCAGGTTGTCCATGAACTTCCGCATCTTCACAATCATCCATGGTGGCGGGGTGAAGGGCTTGAGTTCGTCCAGTTTTAGCTCTGGAGATCCTCTAGAGGCACAGAGGATAAGAGCAAATGGGGAGGGGGGGGAGAGACCCATGGGTTGAAAAATATTAATTAGGGTAATTAAATCTTGAACCCTCCCTCCCTCTGGAATGCTGGCTTGACTCTCCATTCAGATGGCCCCAGGCTGGCTCCCCATGGGCTCCTCCCTCTGCCCTTCCTGGCTCCATGGGACAAACATTCCCACTCCACCCCATGCCAGTTTCCTTTCCAAAGGAGGAACTCACCTGTACTCATCACTAGCAGCGAGGTGCTGGATATCCTCCTCCAGAAGGAGATAGGCCTGCAGAAGGTGCAAAACACGGGCATTAGAGGCCCTGGCGAGGCCCCAGCCTGGCCTTTCTCCTCCTCCATTCCGGCTGCCAAGAGAGGAGACGGTTTTCCCAACAGGACACGGCCCACAGCCCTTCGGCAGGGAAGGGCAGCACAGCTTTCCCCAGAACCACCTGCCCTCGGTCCGCCGTCCAAGCCCATCCGCCCCTTGCTCTGCCCTGCCTTGGCTTGGCTCCACTCACCATTTTGCCCCCTGTGGCTCTCATGTGTTGCTGTTCAGCAAGCCAGTGCTTGTCCTGAGCGTCGGCGGCGTACTGGAACAGGGAGGCAGGCGTTATATAAAAATAAATAAAATAAAAATAAATAAAAATAAATAAATAATAATAATATACAAGCAGCCTGTGCTCCTCTTTCATCCCACTTAGCGGCTGGCCGTGGCAACCTCTTGGGCCAGCGTTTAATGCCAGGGCTTAATTATGCACAGCAGTAAGAAGTCCTGCACTTTGTCCGTCCCAAATTTCAGACTCTTTTGTTTCACTGGATGAGCCCAGATGCTGGTGGACCCTCTTTTCTTGTTTTACCCTGGCCCTTATAACTTGACCCTCTTTTTTTCCCTGCCCCAAATCTGTGTTTTTGTTTCTTCTGCTTTTGCGGTATGTCTGATAGGGAGCAGGGAGGAGATTGTTTGCTTAGGTAGTTCTTGGCAGCTTGTTAAGGTAGCTCTGACATAGTTGTGCTCCTGCGAACCTGGATGAACCCCGCAGAGCTACCTTAACAAGCTGCAAACAGTGTGGATTGCCAATTTTCTCCTCTCAGGGTGGGTGTTCAGCAAAAGCAAACTCACCTGGGGAAATCTGATTTCCCAGGTGCAACATCACAAAATAACCCTTCCAGTTTTTCTTGCTCTGTAGTCACACCCTTAATCTGAAAAGGGCTGGGCTGTACAATGTTAATATTGTATAATTCAGTCAAAGGTGTACTTAAGACTTTTGCTTGTCAGTGGTAATTAAGGTGAGGTATTGGCTGGGTAGCTCAGGGATTTAAGTAGGTAGGAAGTTCAATTCCTGCCAGCAGAGCCAGCCTGTGTGTCCTTGGGCAAGCTGTATGGCCCTCCCGGGGCATCCCCAGAAGAAGGAAAGGGTCAACTACTTCTGAGTACTATACTCTACTTAGAAAATCCTGAAAAAGGTCACCATAAGTCAGAATTAACTTGATGGCACATGATTATTATTATCATCAATCTAGGGTGATGTATATTGTATATGATAAATGCAGTAACACTATTACAGACACAGAAATATTTATCTATATTTAGATTTAGAGAACTGCTGGACAGCCCAGTGGTCTGTGGCTGCAGACCCAGAGTTTAGGATTTCGATTCCCCACTGAGCCTCCTTGACAGGGGCTGGACTCGATGATCCACTGGGTCCCTTCCAGCTCTGCAGTTCTAAGATTATTATCGTTACCATTATTATCATCATTTAAGTAATACAAGCTCTGGTCCATGGGGTCACGAAGAGTCAGACACGACTAAACGACTGAACAAACAAGTAATACATTGGGAGTAAACAGTTGCAATCAACGTTCTAACTCAAATGCAATCTCATCTGGTTTGAGGGAGATATGCGCCTTCTGTATGTTTCAAATTCACGTGAATTCTCTAGGAGTAAGATGGATTTCAAATTAATGAAGCAAGAGACAGTTCTGAATAACAGAGTGACATAGAAACCAGAGAAAAGTGCTTTGCTGCTCTGAAAACATCAACATCTTCACCAGAAGCCCCTCAGAAGCCTATGAGCCGGTCAGCTAACCAGCCTGTTCACAGCAGAGTAAGGAAACGGGATGTCAATTGTCCTTTGAGAGTATTTAAACTTGTAACATATCACAACCACTGTTAATCTACTTTGAAACATTCCTCATTGCAAAAGAACAACCGTTTCTGTCTAGACAGTACGCTAGATTGCGATGTCCTCTTTTATTCGGGACACGCAGCGCATTTTAAGAAAAACAAATCTAAAGATGATCCCCTTGGAAATGCTTTTAAATAACAGCACCAAACCTGGCACAGGGCAGCTGGTGGCATGCTCTTGGTGTGGAAAGAAGGGGTGACCACTACAAACAGCGAGCTGGCTGATTACGGCGGCTGACGATTGGTGCCACAGCCTGGCATCTCCCTGTCCATCCCTTCCCCCCCACACCCCAGAAGGGAGTTCACTGACCTTGAACAGGTGGGGGTGCTTGATGTAGAGTCTGCCTCTGGTCCCTCCCATCCCTAGGGCTCTGCATTAGAAACATGGGGGGGTGGGGAGAGGGTTACAGTTTTGCAACCAGCCATGAGACACCTCCCTTTCCTTCTCTCGGGCCGCAGTGGCAAAGCCCTCCCCACACGTCCAACCCAGACAGAGAAAGGTCTCCTTAGTCCCGGGGGGGGGCACCCCTTCAGCCGCCCAGCGGTCTCTGCTCTCACCTGCCAGGCGGCCACTTACTTGTTGGCTCTCGATCCGAGCACAAAGGCAGTGGCCTCGGTGATCCGCAAGGGGTCCCACTGCAAGGGAAGGGAGAAGAAGCCCTGAGGACAGCCCCACTCTGTGCATGGTCTGCTCACGGTGTGTTGCCGGGTTGTAGCTCTAGCATGACGGGCTGGCCTTCCCTGCCCTGCTCTGCCCAGCCCAAACTGCAGCCCACCCGGGAAAGCCGATGGGGATGCTCAGCAAAGCTCTCCGATCCAGAGGCCGAGAGCGCACAAGAGCCCTGCGGTGGGACTGAGGGAAGGTGGCGTCCGGCCCCATCTTCTGCTCCCCAGAGTGGGCAGTCTGATGTCCTCTGGGAGCTCAAAACTAAGGCTGGGGGGCAGGCAGGGGGGAAGAGCTCGCTCTCCTGCTTTGATTCTCCCAACAACCCAGAGAAGCCGACCCCAGTGCCTCTGCATAGGGGGCTGGGCTTCCTTGCTCAGCCACCTGTCCTCCTGCCTTCAAGGCCACCCTGGCCTCCAGCCCCTGCCCTCCGCCCTCCAGGTGGGGCCAGCGAATCCCACAAGAAGCCCAATGTGCAGGGCATACCTTGGGACCATCCCTCTGCAGTGGCTCCGAGGACTTGGTTTTCCACCTACAAAGACAGAAGGAGGCTGAACTATGGACCTTCACGGCATTTGCCTCCAGGAAGGGCATAACTAAAGCATTAAACATTTTAATTAAAAAGTATTCTTTAGCTGGCCCTATGAGCAGCAGGATTTATTAATATTAATGTTATAATGATTGTTTTTAATATAGAACATTATTATAATATTGCCTATTTTTAATGGTTTTAATGTTTTTAAAGGTTTAATATTGTTGTACGCCACTCAGAGACTACTGGTGATGGTGCAGCTAAAAAATCTTGTAAATAAAAAAAATAAAACAATAAATAAACTGGCAGTCCATGGGGCAGCAGCTTCTCCCAACCCTGAAAGGCTCCAAACCAGGGGTGGCCCATCCTGGGCTTTTCCCTGCTCACCCCTGGCCTGTTCTGCCTCAGGCGCATCGCAGAGGAGAGATTCCCAGGAACAGCTGCCCCCTGGGAGACACGCTCCATGGTGGGGAGCCTTAGAGCCCCTCACTTACGTGCCCACATTCGAAGCCCCTCGATCGCTCGGCTGGCTCTGTCCTGGAGGGCGACCCTTCCTCTGCAAACAACGACAGCTTCCGTTAATGCCTCTGGGCTAACATCTACTCCCACTGTGGCCAGAGTAGGTGTGGAGCAGAGGCTCCCCTCCTGTTCTGAAACCCAGCCTCGTGCAACTCTTGAAGGCAGGGCAGCCTCAAGAAGCAAAGGGAGGCGATGGGTGGGTGCCCCCGTATCCCTCCTTTCCCCTCCCCCCAAGATGAAACGGGGGGCTATGCAGGAACAGCACGTCTCCCTCCCCGCTCAGGGTCACCCACCTTTCTGGGGATGGGGCTTCCCTGCTGGCTCATCTCCTCCTCCATGGGCTTCGTGCGCTGGTCAGGGAGGAGAGGAGAGAGAGCGTCAGGAGGAAAAGCAGGTGAGCTCACACTCACTCACACCACACCACACCACACCACAGAGAGAGAGAGAGAGAGAGAGAGAGAGAGAGAGAGAGGCTCTGTCTGCATTGAAGCCGTTTAGGCCCCACTTGCAGGAAAAGGCTCCTCGGGATAAAATAAAGGAGAGAGAGAGAGAGAAAACAAGCCCCATCTCCCTTCTACCTTCATGGGTGGGACTTCATGGGGCAGCCGGGCAGCCGATCTCTTGCCATCAGAAAACAGAAGCTTGGCCTGTGGAGAAAGGAAAGGGGCAGACGTGTCTGTCGGGAAAGAAGCTCCAAGGCAACCGAAGACCCAGCCCCCTCTTGAACAGCCACGTTGAGCAGCTGCAGAACCCCTGTGAGAGGCAAGGCCTGAACCCCCTGCAGCTGGGCACTGCAGGGCCCTAAACACACAACACCCCACCCGGTTGATTTCTCAGCATCCCAGCGATGCACATTTTACCACCACCACCACCACCACCACCACGGGAATCCGAAAGCTAATCAAAGCCCTGCAAGCAATGGGTGTGGCATGATGTCCCCCAGGAGCCGGAGTGGACTTCCAAGGAGCAGGGAAGGAAATGAGGTGCTGGGGAATCCTTCACCCCAGATGAAGCCTTTCTGTTGTTGAGCAGTGGTGTGTTTCGTCCCCCCCCCGCGACCCACAGCCAGGACACAATCCAAGGCAGAGGCAGCTCCTGCAACCCCCTTTCCAGCTGCCCTCCCAGAGCTCCTGCCCTCTTGCTTGAGTGGTTGCCCCCCCCCACCTGTTCCAGACAGCTCCGGCAAGTCTCACGGATGAGCTGCTCCACGTCCACGTCTTCCCCGACATTCTCTCGGACATTGCCTGCCGCCTTCTGGAAGAACTGGAAAAAGGGAACAGCCCGGCTGTGGAACGGACCAGAGCCACCTCCCGCAACACGCGGCCCCTCCCCAACTGGCTTTTTGTTTCTGCAGCAGGCGGCAGGCCAACACAGCAAATATCATCCTCATGAGCTGCAGCCCCCCCCTTGGGCTCCCCCTCCTTGAGCGGACCCTGCTTTTCTCTCCGGCCTCCCTGAGGGGCTGCCGGCAGGATTGCTCAGCCCACGGCCACCTTCCCAAGGCTGTCAGTCCAAACAGCTCCGGCTTGGCTCTTGCAGCGCTTACCTTCATGTATCGACCAAACACCGTTCGGATCTCCTCGTTGATGCTGGGCTGCAGAACGGCTCGCAGGAGGTCCATTGAAACCACGGGGTCTGTGAAGCTGAGGCAGGAGAGGACTGGCTAGCAGCTGAGCCGACCACCCGGCATCCCCCCGAGCTGGCTGAGTCTTGAGTTTGGCAGCCATCCCTCCTCCAGCTGCCCAGCCCCTGCTCTGAAACCAGCCTTTCTGGCTTCTGCAAGCTCGGCTTGCCTTTGCAAAGACTGGCGTCCAGCCCCAAATGCAAGCTTAGAGGCTGGCTGTTCAGGGCTGGAATGCAAAGTCAGAAGCGGCCGGAAATGAGCAACTCAAGAGCACGGGGTGGGGGGGCTCCTCCCATGGGGTCCATCTCAGCTGTTCACTGACATCTGCAAATTCTTAGAATTTATGAAGTGCTCATTAAAGTATTTGGTGTTTCACATAGGTATTATCTTTGTTATTAGTGACTTCAAACAATGAACTCTGCAGGAAAATGCAATCTGCAGGCCACAATCCATTGGAAACAGAGGATCCAGAAAGAAAGATGTTACCATGGAAAGAGACCGACAGCATTTTTCCTCAATGTGCTCCATGCAGGGTTTTCAGACAACCTGATTTGGTCGGATCGTGGCAAGAAGCCGCAGAGATGGGGCCGAGGGGTGTATGAAATTAACACGGGAGGAAAGGACAAGGTGCAAATTTCCACCGGTGCCGTCAGGGGAAAGGAGAGCGGAGGGTGGCCCCCGTTTCTTGGGGTCAGGGATATGACATGGGCTTCCCTCCAGCTCTGTCGGTTGGAAGGATTCCCCCCCTCCTCAAACCCAGGCTCTCCAGCAGCAGCAGCAGCAGAGAGATCAGGGAGGGAGGGAGTGAGGGTCTGTGATTCCGATGGGCATTTCCCTCTCTGTGTAATGCATGGCATCTCCCCGTGTGGGGTGGGGGGGAAACACCATGGAACCCCCCCTCCCAGGGGCAGAGCTCCAGCTCGGCCTCCCTTCCCCCCCCCCCGGTCATCCTCAGGCGGCCTCTATCGCCACCCGGCGTGTAAAGGGGGGGGGAGGGGCGCCGGCCAAGCCTCCCTCCCTCCCCCCCGGAAGGAGGGGGATGGGCGCTCTCACCTGCTCATCATCTGCGACCGCCGCCCCCGCCGCTGCACCAGCCGGTGCTTGATCATGATGTTCCAGGGGCTCTGCGTGGGGGGGGGGGAAGAGGAGGGAAGAGGGGGGGGGAAAGCGCCGCTCAGCCAGGGCACAGCCGCCGGACCCCCGCAGCCCCCCCACCCCGCCCTCTGGAGGCAGACCCTCCCCCCTCCCCCCCGCCCCCTCCCCCCCCCGGCACCCCGGGCATCCCTCACCGAGGCGCCCGCCCCCCGCGCCGAAGGCAGGTCCCCGTCCTCCTCCTCCTCCTCCTCCAAGTCCTCGCCCTCCCCTCCCTCGGCGGCGGCGGCGGCAGCAACAGCGACTAAGTCTTCTTCCTCCTCCTCCTCTTCCTCCTCGTCCTCCTCTTCCTCTCCGCGCTCGGCCTCCGGCTGCTCCATCTCGCGGGCGGCCCCCATCCTCCTCCTCCTCCTCCCTCCCTCCCTCCGCACGGAGCGCTCGCAAGGCTGGCCCCGCCCCCTCCCGGGGCGACGTCATCGCCCGGCGCCCGACCCGGAAGAGAGGCCTCCGCGGGCGTCGCCTGGCAACGGGAGAGGGCGGGCGCCGAGGTCCTTTTTTTTTTTAACCCCCGGCGGCGGGCCGAGGCGCTTCGGGGCCGCTGCCATCCCACACCCGGCCTTCCCGGAGGGCTGGAGACCAAGGGCGCCCCGGGGCATGGGCAGAGTTTAGGCCAAGGGTGTGTGTGGGGGGGCTGGGCTCCAGGCCTGACCCCGCCGTGGCCGGGGAGGCGGCGGGGGCTCTTTCCTTCTGCGCCCCCGGTTGTGGGCCTCCAGTCCGGAGAGCTGGTTTTGGGGCCCCTGATGGAGGGACTTCCCTCGTGGCTTCTCCTCTCCCTTCAGTCCGTCGTTCTAAGCAGGAAACCTTGCCCCGCAGGCCCCTGAGCTGGTAGATCACCAGGCTAGCCCCGCGGTGTCTTTATTTTGCCTTCTTTTTAAAAGGTTTCCTGTCCGTGGTGGAACCAAGTTGCCCTGCAGGCCGTGGTTCTCCAACTGGGGTCCCGAGATCTCCTTGGACTGCGATTCCCAGAAATCCTGGCCAGCACAGCGGGCATTTTGTGTCACTCAGCCTCCTTCAAAGGTGGATGGCTGTAGCAGAAGCTGCCTGAAACAAGTTGCAAAGAAGAGCTGCTTTGCAATTTCCTCTCCTCGCTCTATTGATTCCTGTCTGGTTGGCTAAAAACTGAATTCACTTGAGGACACCCGGCCTACGCTGTGGATTCACTTCAGATGAAAGTGCAGCAGAACCTTTTTTTCCTGCTGTATAGTCTTACCCATCCTCTGTGTGCTGTACGCCTAGAACATGGAGACTCCGTTCAGCTGTTACAGATAGAGCTGTAATGTTCACTAAGTTTGTTTACATTTTCTCAAAGGACAACAGCATTGTTTTGCCCCTCAGCTTGCAATTGTAGCTGATAATGCTGCCCAGAAACACAAAGCAAGGGAAATTCTCATGCTTTTAGTTTCATAAGTTAAGTCGGGTTGTTTTTAAAAAAGGAAAGGTTTGAAGGCTTTTCTACTCTTAATATTTTAATAAGGAAAGAAATCCAGGGAGCACTTGAGTGATTTTCATGAACAAAATCTTACCACCTTTGGCAAAGGAATAATTGTCTGTCATCAATTTGAATGGAGGACAAATTTCCCTGGTTTTTCTTGTACATACTGGGGTTTCCTCGTTCCTCTTCCTGAAGGTGCTATGAAACTACTGTGCAACCTGCCCAAGGCCACACAGGTGGCAGGGCATGTAACCCTCTTGGCCACACACACTCCAGGTGATCTCAGTTACTCTCCAGGTGGATTTGAACTCCCAGTCCCTGCGGCACTCCAACCCACTGAGCTGTACTAGCTTTTAGTAAGGATGAAACTGCAATTTAAATGGAAGTGAACCCATGCATGAAAGCTCACATGAAAAACAGCAGTTAAGTCTCTAAAGTGGCGCAATGTTTTTGTCTTATTTTTTATTTTTATTATTTTTTGCATGATATTCTATTTATTTATTTATTTATTTGATTTATTTGATTTATATCCCGCCCATCTGGTCTGGTCGACCACTCTGGGCGGCTAGTCTTCTAGCACAGACTAACATGCCCACTTCTTCTAAACTGCAGTTTGAATAATTATTTAGTTCTAAATTGATGTGATAATCCTTCATCTGATCATAACTTAGGAAGCCGGAGCCTTGGGTTGAAAGTAAACTGATGGTAGCAGGGCTGTTAACAAAATGGCCTTCTGCAGGTCACTCATTTGTAGGTTCTCCTGAAGGTGGAGGTGATTTGTTGGCACATGAAGAGGACAACACAATGGCAGCCAACCCAAAAGCTGCCTTCCGCTGTGTCAGACCATTGGCTCTATCCAACCAAAGCATGTTGGCACCAACTGGCAGTAATGGCTCTTTGGGGCTGCCCCCCATCACTGGAGATATTGGGGGCAGAATCCGTGGAGGGCTTTCTGCAAAGAAAGCATTTGCTCTGCCTCATAAGCTACAGGGCAAATCATTTTGCAAATATTCTGAAAAATATCCCTAGGAAGCATGAGTTAAGTCAGCCTTTAGCACTTGCTTGTCTGAATCTTCAGTTTAAAAGATATTGATTTAAATCAGTCCACTCCGTTTGGTAAGGGAAAAGTCCTTCCTGTATATTTGTACATGTTTTCAGAGAGTGGTATTTGTTCCTGGTTTGATTTGATAGGAATGCCTGTAGCCAAGCTAAGAGCTATTTCTTCCCTGTTTATCATGTTGCTTGCTTATATGCCACTTTTCCACCTTTGTGCAATCGTCAGTGACTTTTTTGTCTTCAGGGAAATGTCTTAAATAGATCTGAACTGACATCTGGCGCCCACATGCTGCAAGGAGCAGAATAAACAAGAGCAGCAAGCAGCTGGCTTGCATCAGTCCTGCTGAAACCCCTTCCGGCTGCTCTGTCCACAGCTGAATAAGTGCCCCAGTTTCATGCAATAATGTGACTTTAGATCAGTGGCTCCCAACCTTTTTCAAGTCATGGCCCCCTTTTTAATAGCCAGGTAACCTGTGACTTCCTTCCCAGGTTTGCATAAAAAGGCATTTTTAATGGGGTCAAGTCATCTCTTCTCAGAAAGTAGAGACTTCTTTCTTCCCCAAAGGGCCTGTTTCTCATACACGCTAACTTTTAATATCTCACTCGAAAGGTCAAGGAAGACATTCTTGAATGAGGGTTACGACACATAAACAGATGACACATAACAGATGACCAAGGTTCTCTTTAAGATGCATGCTCCTTCTGCACAGCATTTCTCCTCCACATTCTGACAGCGACTGTTTTCAGCCCCTTGGGTTCTGATTGTGACAGGACCCCCGGGTGGGTGTTGCATGTGCATGTGGGGGCTGAAGTCCCACGCATGAGAGGCAAAGCCCTGTCCAGTGAGGCTGAAAATTGGTGGGAACGTTGCCTGTGACCCCTCAGAAAACACTTTGCAACCCCCTTAGAGGTCACGGCCCCCATTTGGGAACCCCTGCTTTTGATTTTGCAGTATTCATTGCCTCCATTTTGCACATGCTCTCCATCCTGGGCAGGTTGGTATCGGACAAGGAGCCTGGTGAAGTTTAGCTCTCAGCAGTGGCTGGGGTGGGGAGGTATCACCCAAAGATTCTTTGCAGCTCGTTCAGTACTGGTCTCTTGGGAGAGGAGCGCTGGTAGGGGCTGAAGGCAGCGCATTGTCGTGCCATTCTAGACGAGGGAGTGGATTTCTCTGCCGCAGCTCACAGACCCTGCGGCAGTACCTCTGAGGGGAGCCCCTTTTGCCTGTGGGGTGAGCATTCTGCGTAGGCTGCCACAACTCCTGTCAAGTGATGGAAAGCTCTTCTGCTATCCTCCGGAACTGCTTTCAGAAAACACATTTCGATAAACTTCAGAATAACACCACAAGGCATTAGGCAGAGTTGCAGAGTTCCTCACACACGTGCCATCTTTATTTGGAGTATCCTTCTGTTAGGAAAGGGTAAAAAAAATCCATCTGAAGAGGGGAGGCAACTCTACTTGGAACACCCGAGACTGGGAATGTGAAAAGAAGAAGACCAGACATGAGATGGACGGACTCCCTAAGGATGCCACAGGCTTGGCTTTGCAAGAGCTGAGCCGGGCAGTTGAGGACTGTTTCTGGGATGGCTCATTTGCAGGGGTTGCCATAAGTCCCAGCTGACTTGACGGCACATAACAGCCACAACACAACTGTTTGATGCTATCCAGCTCTCCTTGTACCTTTACTGTTCTTGGAAAAGTCCTTGGAGAAGAGCGGCTGGATGGAACCAGGTCTCTGTGGTACTTTCACAAAGGCTGTCGAACGGTTAGACTTTCTACGGCTGTCCAGCTACAGCCACACCATTGGTTATTGATAATTTGGTAGCAGTCATTGACGGTTTATCACCTCATTGGTCTCGAGGGGAGCTGGAAGGCTCTTCCGACTTTGCTAGCAGACTCATAAAGGTGGTGGACAGATCACTCAACACAAGGGGCGCGTGCCAGCTTGCCTCTCTTGTTTTGTGGCTGTCCAGACCCTTCCAACGTATGGCGGCCCTTGTGTTGCATGAGTGATCTCCAAAATGCCCTTAGCAGGGCCGCTCAGAAACCCCAGCAAACTCAGAGCTGTGGCTTCCTTGATGGGGTCAGTCCCTCCCCCGTTTGGCCGTCTTCTTTTCATACTGCCTTCCCTTTCCACACTTTCCCCCCAGCATTATTGCCTTTTCCAGGGAGTCTTTCTTCTCATGACATTCCCAAAGTATGAGAGCCTCAGGTGTGTCATTTTTTATTCGAGGGTAAGTTCAGGCTTTCTTTGATCATGTACGTAGTGACTTGTGTTTCTGGCAGCCTGCAGCGTCGAGAAAGCCCTCCCCAACACTGTAATCAAAAATGAATATGTTTTTCCCTTTCTTCACGGTCCGTTTTTCACACCCATAAAGAGGGAATCCAATAGTATGGATGATCTTCACCTCGGTTTGTAGTGGCTCATACGTTCTCTTGAGGGTTTTCTTCTCGCTCCTTCATGGCTGCCCTTCCAAGTCTCAGTCTCCTCCTGACTAGGCCAGCTAAAGGCCCTCTCCTGCACGGGTGCAAGGGTCTCCATCCAGCACAGGCTCAGCTGGCCCAGCGTTGGCTCAGACCATCGGCCCTCAGCCCTTTGGGCTAGTGAGGATTCCACCTCTATTTTTTTCCAAAGGTTCCTTAGCCGTGGCAGTGGAAGGGGGAGCCCTGTTCGCTTGCCTGGTTTTTGGTACAAGGAGGAGGAATTCCTGTTGCAAGTTTAACATGGCAAACCCAAACTTAATGAAGGAGTTTGGGGTGGCAGCATACAGCAAGCAGAGGGATATGGGGTGACAGCATCACACCCTCCACTCAGAGCGTGGCCAGACATTCATTCATTCACTCATTCACTCATTCATTCATTCATTCATTCACTCACTCACTCACTCACTCATTCACTTACTTGCTTGCTTGCTTGCTTGCTTGCTTACTTACTTACTTACTTACTTACTTACTTACTTACTTACTTACTTATATGCCGCCCACATTACCCAAAGGTCTCTGGGTGGCTTACAACATTTAAAATACAATAAAAATTCAATTTTTACAATTAAAAATATATATATATAAATTGCCATCAGGACCCACAGTTGATGTTATTTCAATTAAAAGCCTGGAACAGGAAGGTTTTGACCTGGCGCCGAAATGTCATCAGCGTCGGCGCCAGACGAATCTCAGTTGGGAGGGCATTCCATAGTCTGGGGGCAGCTACCGAAAAGGCCCCTTATCTACAAGCCATCCCTCTTACCTCCTTAAGGGACAGCTCTTTCAAAAGGGCCTCCTCTGCTAGATCTTAACTGCTGCGTAGGTTCCTATGGAAGGAGGCGGTCCTTCAGGTATCCAGGGCCCAAGCCATTTAGGGCTTTATACGTCAGAACAAGCACCTTGAATTGGGCCCGGGCAGCAACTGGTAGCCAATGTAACTTATACAGAATCAGCTGGATATGTTCCCTGGCGGCCCCATCACTCACCAGCCACGCAGCTCGATTCTGGACCAGTTGCAGTCGCCAGACCATCTTCAAAGGCAGCCCCACATAGAACGCATTGCAGTAATCTATGCGGGATGTTACCAGTGCGTGTGTAACTGTCATGAGACTCAGCTCATCCAGGTAGGGCCTTAGCTGGTACAATTTCCGCAGCTGAAGGATGGTGCCCCTGGCCACCGAGTCCACCTGGGCTTCCAGAATTAGACTGGGGTCCAAGAGCACCCCCAGGCTGTTGACCCCAGTCTAACTACAGGGAATGTAACCCCATTCAGGGCAGGGAAATGTCCCTCCAACCTGTCCGACGAAGCACCCACTAACAGGGCTTCCGTCTTGTCTGGATTGAGTTTCAGTTTATTAACCCTCATCCGGTCCATTATCAGGTCCAGACACGAGTTCAGCACAGAAACCGCCTCACCTGGATTGGTGGAAAACGAGAGGTAGAGCTGAGTATCGTCAGCGTATTGCTGACTGCTCAGCTCAAACTTCCTGATGACCTCTCCCAGCAGTTTCATGTAGATGTTGAACAGCATGGGGGATAGCATTGAGTTTCAGGGGTCAGAAGGACGCATTGTCTGCACGGCACCAGGGTGTATTGTAGAAACTCCAGCTGAGACGAGTGGTGCCAGCCCAACTCTTTGGAGCGAGCCAATCGATGGGAATGATCGGCAAAGGATGTTGACTGTAACCTGCTCAACGGAGCACCTCTCAAACTCCACGAGAAGCATCCCCAGCTGCGGGCATGGGAGACGGTAGTGGAGTCGGAAGAAGGGGGAAAGAAGGGAACCAAACTGAACTCAGAGGGAAGGTTCTAGAAGGTTCCTTCTAGAAAAGGAAGGGGGATCCCTATAGTTGTGGGCCCCGGTGTCATCAGTATGCTGATGACACCCAGCTCTACCTCTCCTTTTTCCCTACTACAGTTGATGCTGTTCCGACCCTTAAACGCTGCTTGAAGATCATTCTAGAGTGGATGAAGACAAATGGACTGAGGTTGAATCTGGACAAGATGGAAATCTTGCGCATGGGCAGCCATGGCATCAGTGGGTTGGGAAACTGCCGCTCCTTTGGGGGGAGTGACTCTTCCCACAAAGAGTGAAGTTCGCAGCTTGGGCATCTGCCTGGACCCGGATTTCACCATAGAAACCTAGGTGGCATCTGTGGTCCGGGCAACCCATTTCCTTCTTTGGAGGATTGCCCAGCTGCCTCCCTATCTAGACGTGGGGGCACTCACTATGCTGATCCATGCCCTTGTAATCTCAAGAACAGACTACTGCAGTGCTCTCTGTGTGGGGCTACCCTTGAGACTGATGCAGAGACTTCAACTGGTCCAGAATTTGGTGCCCAGATTAATAACGGGGGTGAAGAAATTCCAGCACATCTCCTCCACTCTGGCTGCCCTTCATTGGCTACTACTGGTTCGTTTCCGCATGGGCTTCAATGTTATGATGACAACATTCAAAGCCCTAAACGGTTTAGGACCTCGGTACTTATCAGAACGCCTGCTCCCAGCCAGATCTGTCCGTAATACCCGTACTACACAGGCAGGGTGGTTGAGGGCTTTGACCCTGAAGGAGGCTTGGAGGGAAAGAACAAGAAACAGGGCCTTCTCTGCGGTCACCCCCCATCTATGGAAAAATCTGCCCATGGAGATGTGCCTGGCACTGAAGAGCTGGCTCTTCTGCCAGGCTTTCCTGGAGCATTAAGATCACAGCCTCCCTTTTACCATCCTTTTTGCCATCCTCTCCATCGCCCCTTTTTACCACCTTCATCACCATCTGTTTTAATTTACCCTATTTGGTTATGTATTAATTGATATTTTATCGTGTTTTAATATTGTTGCTAGCTGCCCAGAATGGCCTGGTTGCCAGATGGTGCAGGATATTAATTAATTAATTAATTAATTAATTAATTAATTAATTAATTAATTCAATCAATCAATCAATCAATCAATCAATCAATAGGCGACAGGTAGAGGAGAGAATAAAAGGGGAGCAAGGTGGAGAGGAGGAGGAGGGTGGTTGAAAGGACACTAGAGAGGAGAAGTAGAAAAGCTCCAGGTATCCGACCCTTGGGAGGACTGGTTGCCTGTGGAGAAGGAAGACCCCCGGACGCCAGAGCTGGTTCAGCTGAGGGCACCCAGGGCTGCTGAGGTAGAACAGATGTGGAAAGCTGAGCCCCCCAAGGAAACCTTCCTTCTGTGTGGGGGGAACAGGACTGGCGAGAGCAAGGAGAAGGAAAAGACGCTGGCTGGGCGACCCGTCAGCTGGGGGAGAAGGAAGAGGAAGGAGAGCTTTATCCAGGGATGACTCAGGTTAGCTACAAGCCATCTTTGCCCTGGGCTAGCCTGTCTCCTGTGTGTGTTTCAAGTCATGGAGTTGAGGGGATGACACCCTTGATGCAGGGCCGGAGGGGCTGGGACCGAGAGAGCTGAGCTAGTTGCTGAAGATGCGAGCCTCCCGAGTTGACGGCTGAAGTTTCTGTTTCAGCCAGGTTCAGGAGCCCACGTGGTACAAAGCTCCTTTCGCTTCCTGTTGGGGACTCAGACATGGACAAGGGGAGCTTGGAACGACTCAGGGCCACCGGGAGCAGTTACAAGGAGTTGCCCCAATTTATTTCGCACCTTGAAAGGTACTTCTTTCGGTCCCTTTCCTTCGTACCAAAACCTCAGAGTGGATGGACCAGCTGAAGTTTGTGCTGGTCAGGATTGGATTGTACGCATAGGACCTCGAAGCTTTTTTTCATGGAGCGCACACGATCAGACGCCTGTGGGTTTCCTGCCATAGCCTGCAGCCATGTCTGTCAGTCGGGGTGTCTTGAAACAGGGACTAGATGGATGCACTTGGTGGCCGCACCAGTTGCTGGGGAGCACGGGGAGTGATGGTGGTGAGGAGGAGAAGATGCTTTGGACTCCTGTCCTGCTTGTGGGATTCCAAGAAGCTACTGGCTGGCCACTTGAAGAGACCGGGCGCTGAACTGCAGAGGCCTGTGGTGTCATCCAGCATGGTTCTCCGTGCGTTATTTTGGAAAACACATCCTCACGCAACTGCACGTAGACATGAATCGGGGGCGTGAACAAGCAGATGTCCTGGTTTTCCCCTGAGCAATAGCAGAGGTGATGCAAAAGGAAGCGTCTCCCTCCATCAGCCCCGTCTGCTCTCTTGCAATCGCCAATTGCCTGAAAGCCCAGTGGAGTTGAGCAAAGCATGATTTGCATTTCCTGGCGTGGAAGTACAAAGGCTCACCTCCACCTCCACAGAGCTCCTTTGTCAAGCTGACAAAGGTGCTGCTGTATTTTTTTCTGGCAGGCTTTGTTGTGCAAGGAGCTGGATTTGGTGCTACCATTGATAGGAGTGGTGAGAACATGCCATCCACAGGATCTGGGCCACTGTAGCAATTATGGGATGAGTCAGAACAACGAAGCAACAGCAGCAGCAAGAAGAAGCCTGGCCGCACTCTCTCGGCAGGATGACATGCTGGGGATTCAGAACGGGGCGGGGGGCAGCCCGAGGATTGTGGCCCCAACAGGAGGAAAGAACGCAAAGGGCCATCTCCTCAAGATCTCTTCCCTAGGACAGGCTCTCCCTCCAGCACGTTGGCTCTGATAGCCATGACGTCAGTGGCCTTTTCCCAGGAGAGAGAGAGAGAGAGAGAGAGAGGGGTGGACCATGGTTTAAGCAGGGATCCCATAAGGGGACTGGGTGGGAGGCAGTTTGCCAGGCAGTCGTCCAAGGGACCAGAGAGTCCCTTGCCGGGACAGGGGTGGTGGTGGTGGTGGTGGTGGAAGGCCCACACGGGAGACCTTGGGAGGTGAATACAAGGCCGGTACAACCCCCGTTTCTGTGTGCTCCCCAGAGCCATCACTGCTACTGCTGCACCATTAAAGAAATAGAGGGCTGGTTTCGCCTTTAGCAAAGCACCCTCTCGGTCAATCAAGATGCTGGGGGAATGCATGTCATGTGTAGGAGGCATTTCCTGCTCCTGGAAGTGTTGGTTGGCTCTTCATAGAACTTGTAAACGGGGGGGGGGGGGGGGAGGGGGGGAGGGAAATAGACTGGTTGTCTCTTTCTCCTATACAGTATTCTGTTATGCTCGGAGGTAAAGCATCTTCTACAAGGCTCAGAGCTCCCCACCTATCCCTAAGTCTCTCTCTCTCTCCCCCCCCCATATTATAGGATATGCAAAACCTTGCTTTTTATATTAGGTTTCAGTGGTGCCTCGACTTACAAAATTAATCCGTATTGGAAAACTGGCTGTAACTCGAATTTTTCATAAATCGAAGCACTATTTCCCATAGGAATGCACTGAAAACTAATTAATCCGCTCTGGCCAAAGGAAAACAAAAACAAAAAAAGAGAAAGAAAATAAACAGACCAAGTCCTATGCTGGGACTGAAAACAAAAAACAAAACACAAAACAACACAGAAACATAACCCCCCCCCCAGCCCAAACCAAGCCAGGAGGCCTCTGGCAGCAGTGGGCGCAGTGGCAGGGAAGCCCGGAAAGCCTCTAACAGCGGTGGGAAAGCCAGGGAAGCCTCCTACGGGCAGCAGTCACGGCGGCGGGGAACCCTGGGAGGCTGAGCTCAGCCGGGATGGTCCAGCAGCTCACCTCCCAGCAACGATGGCAGCAGCGGTGGGAGCCCAGGAGGCTGAGCCTCCCTTTTCCTAACCGTTGGAGCAAGGAAGCAGCCTCTTCGCCACCAACAGTTTGAATTTCCTGCCCTTTTCCCCAGCCTTTTTCCATTCGTAAATGGAAGCTCCGGCCGCAACTCAAAGCAGAATTTTGCAGCCGGAGCTTTTCGCAAGTCAAAATTTTCGTAAATAGGGACGTCCGTAAGTCGAGGCACCACTGTATATTGTATTTAGTTTGTTCTTACATGGCATCAATTCACCCTTGCCTTATGGCAACCCCAAGGATGAGTGATCTCCGGAATGTCCCATCCTCAGCAGCCTTTGCTCTCGACTTTTTGGGGACAGAAATGTTGACATTTGAAAAGAAATTCTGGGCACCCGTTGCCCTAGCCAAACAAGGGAGCACCGTAGGAGGAGAAGATTGGCAGCTGAAGCCCCAAAGAAAACTGGCCCCCTCCCCTGGACACACCAAGCGCCGAGCCTCTTGGAAGAACTCAGACCAGCATTACTGGATTCTATGTATTCCTTGCCATCCAACCAAGCAGTCCTTTTAACACCCAGGGTTGGCAAAAGGCAGGTGTGGTACATCACTTTATTCTGCACTGGCTGTGTCCTGTCATTTTCTGCGTTGTTTGTTTTAGGTAGCTGCCACAAGTCTTCCTTAAACTTAAGACTAAGCGTATGTGTTGGTGGGTGTGCGAGAGTGGGATGGACGACTGACGGTTTCGTGTGGGCTTTGGTTGGGTAGGTCAAAGTTGCACGAGGGACTATTTTGATCTCTCTCCCCATCTCTTTCTACATTTAAAAAAACACTAATGTTTGATGCTGCCTGATGCAGGGTGGACTCCCGGAAGGGTAAGAGATGGTCAAGACATGGGAGTGCACCACTCCCAGGGGAAGGAGCAGAAGAAAGGAGGAAAGCTGATAGGAGTTTCCCTGTGTAGCACTTCCTCTCCTGGGGCATAGCCATCTTGCCTTCCCCCCCCAAATTTGTAGCTCCCCGCCCCACTTCCAGAAGTGTACAAATCCATGCAAATATCTGCAATAACAAACCAATTCAGGCCACCTCCCAACCAGGTGGTCCCTGTCTATGCAGCAAATATTTGGATACAAATTGGACCAGTGGGCTGACCGTGGGCTGGTTTGCCAGTCTGTAAGTCATTTCTACTTTTCGACTAGAAAAATAACCCAGGTGGGTGGAACCTGGCTGCATGTCTTGTGGGCTGGTACCTGCTGGCCTTCTGCTGGGAGGGGATCACAGGCCCCCCCTCCAACATACCGTCACAGTGGGTTAGTCTGTTGCAGCAAAAATACCTGAAGCTTGTGGCACCTTGAATTTGGCAGTGTTTTATTTGGCATAAGCCTTCTGCCCTTGATGGATGGAGTGGGCTGCAGTCCACAGGGGTGTGTTCCTAACAAACCCTGATAGTCTTCAAGGTCCTAGAAGCCTTTTCTTTCATAGAATCATAGGATAGTGAAGTTGGAAGGGGCCTGTAAGGCCATCGAGTCCAATCCTCTGCTCAGTGCAAAAATACAAATCAAAGGAGATCTGCCTAAACCTCTCTTGAATGCCTCCAGCGCTGGAGCACTCCCCACCTCCCCTTGAGGTCATAGGTTCCATTGCTGTACCGTTCTAGTAGTTAGGACGTATATCCTGATATTCCACCGAAATCTGGCTTCCTGTCACTTGAGCCCATGGTTGCTTGTCCTGCACTCTGGGATGATCGAGAACAAATCCTGCCCCTCCTCTGTAGGACAACCTTTCAGTTTTTTGAAGAGTGCCATCTTTTCTCCCCCAAGTCTTATTTTCTGAAGGCTAAACATGTCCAATTCTTTCAGCCTTTCCTCATTAAGGCTTGGTTTCCAGCCCCCTGATCATCCTTGTCATCCTCCTCTGAACTTGTTCCAATTTGCTAGCATCCTTCTTGAAGTGTGCTGTCCAGAACTGGATGCAGTTCTCTAGATGAGGTCTAACTAGTGCTGAATAGAGGGGGACTAGCATCTTGCAGGATTTGGAGACTATACTTCTATTAATGCATCCTAAAATAGCATTGGCCTTTTTTGCAGCCACATCACACAGTTGGCTCATATTTAGCTTAATTCCAAGATGCTTCTCACCCATAGTATTGCTGAGCCAGGTTTTCCCCAACTTGTAACTTTGTGTTTGGTTTCTTTTTCCAAGGTGCAGGACTTTGCACTTATCCCTGAATGTTGTTCTGTTGCTATCATCCCATCCAGATCATTTTGAATTTTGTTTCTGTCTTCCGGGGTGTTAGCTATTCCACCCAATTTTGTTTCATCAGCAAATCTGACCAGCATTCCTTCTATTCCCTGATCCAGATTATTAATAAAAATATTGAAGAGCACCCTTTCCCCATTTGACCTTCTTGACCAACTCCAAGGAGTGGCTGGTCTAAAAAGGTGCCTGCTACAGAGCACGTGTCATGAGAGGAATCTCTGGCACGCCCGGAACAATGGGTGTCTAATTGCTTATTTCCTGCTGTCCTCTTTTTGCTTCACAGTTGCACCATCCCCAGGCTGTCAATCAGGGCCTGGCCTTCCCACGGGAGCAAACGTGCTCCCAAGTGGCTTGGTAACAGCTGATGCAACTTGCAAGGATTGCGGTCGCAGTTCCTCTGGGCTATTCTCAGCCGTTCTGGAAGGAACAGCTGCACGGCCACCTATCCCTTCATTGGAACAGAAAATGCATCTTGGCTAGGAAAAAGGACAAACGAAGGGGCAAGCGCGTATGTGTTCTGGCCCAAGAGTTGTGTTTTGCAGCGGTCAGGGTACCTGGCTTTTCTTGTCCTGCTCACGCTCTGGATGGTTTATGAGGTGAAGTCCCCACAGTTCTGACTGCCCACAGAGCCTTCCTGTTGTGAGGCTACTTGCCGATCGATCCCCGGTGAAGGACCAGCCCCTTCTGGCAGTCAGAGTGAGGCCGACCAAGCCCCCTCCCACAAGCAAAAATCAGATCCCAGGATGCAAGATCCCCTCTTGGGTTCCCTTCTGGGGAAAAGGTAAGACAGAAATGCAATACAATTGATTGGTCAGTGAGTCAGAATGGCCCGCTTTGGAGCAGGCCGAGGAAAACGGGAACTTGGAGGCGAGTCAGGCTTGGAGGGTCCCTTCTCTGGCCAGGACTGCAAAAGGACCGTTGCCTCTGCTGCTGGGAGGGGAGGGAAAGCCCACGGAAGCCCCAGGCTCTGCCTCCCCCTTCCTCTCCCTTGGAGGAGGACGGAGCGCCTAGAGAGCTTCGCAGCTCATGGCGCTCCTGATCCAGGCATGCTTGGAGCCCCTGTCCCTAAAATCACGATGCGATACAAGAGATGTAAACTTCTGGACTCAACTCTTTGAAATCTTTGAAATGATGTGCCACGTGACTTTATAGGTAAGAAGAAATAAGAGAAGTGCTGTCAAAGGCCACCTAAGTGAATTTTGGGGTTTTCCACGGACTACATTTTCAGTTGCAGCATCCTGAACACACCGTCCCACTTTGTGAGCTCTGTCCGGCTGTCTAAACAAACCCTCGAGAGCTCCTCATGTGATTTTCATGTACAGCAACACAGCCTAGATTTCAGGCCAGGTCATCCCAACATGCCACCTTAATTTGTTGAAAAATCTGTCTGGCCATTTATGACAAACTAATTGAGTTACCTTCAAAAGCCCCCAATGTGAGTGTTGTGTATGCTGTGTTGGATTATTTGCTATTAAAGATATTTCAGATAAATGCTGAGAATTGTTGGCTCATAAACAAAAGGACCACCAGAGTATCCACAGCCATGCAGGATACTCAATGAGCAGCGGAGGTGAACAAAAAAAAAGAAGTCAGCAAACAAACAATATATATAAAGAAGTAACTCAATCTAGATCTACTATAAAAATAACAAGCAGACTTAAAACCACCCATTTGGTATGCACGGCTTATTAAAAGAAAACTGAGAGCTTGTATGTAAAAAATGTAACATAAACTTTACTAAACATACAAGACAAAAAAATTACATACCAAAAAAGAGGTTGCTGGTAAAACAGAACAAAATGACTTAGTTTCAGGAGAAAAAAACATAAAGCAAGCTGAATGAAAGAACAAGCAGGCATATCAAGGCAAAGGTGAGATAGCAACAGAGACAACACTCAGCAACTGCTTCTGCTATTTACTAGCATCTGATGAAAAGTTAAGTAAGGCTTTCCCTTATATCCAGAGAAAGAAAAAAGAAGAGCAGGTGTATCTATTACTCTAATACCCTGAGACATAGAAGAAAAAAGAAGGAGCCAGGCTATTAAAGAAAAAAGGTACATGCATGACTGCCTTGCATTGTAAGAAGAAGGAAAAAAACCCCAACATGCTGCCTAGCCTATTTATCAAGCCAGGACACCAGCACAGTCCAGCCATTGAAGGCCAAATAGTTGGGGCACCCCCCCCCCCACCAAGAGATATCCACAGTTTAAAAAACTAGACCATTCCAAATCTCCCCTTTTAATTTGTCTGGTCATTTTTGCATACGATGCTGTAACAGATGGAGAAACAGACTTTTATCATTAAAGAGCCACCAGCCGAGAGAGCCTTCCCTGGAGGCAAGCCGGATTCTTGCAAAGCAGCCTCTCTGCTCCCTGGCACCAGCCTCTCCGAAAGAGGCACAGGCCGCCTCAAGGAACTTCCCCTTCAGTCAACATAGGGCACTCCAGATGCCTCCATGGGAAGCCCACAAGTAGGACGAGGGGTGGGAAACGACCCCCATCCACTCCAGTGCACCAGCAGCCTGTAACTCATCCAGTGCTGTGGGAGGTGGTGACATATGGCTGTTGATGGATAATCTTTTTCTCCATGATTCTGATTTCCTTCAGAAGAGTTCAACATCACCTGTGCGGAAAGAGGAACATGCTTCTGTGTGTAATTATTCTCTGCTACTTCAATTCTGGGCATTGCTAACTCCCAGTCCTAGCCAAACGGCTGACATTCAACGTATAGATTCAATAGCAAGCCATTTGACAAAGGTCCGCATAGTCAAAGCTATGGTTTTTCCAGTAGTGATGTATGGAAGGGAGAGCTGGACCATAAAGAAGGCTGACCGCCAAAGAATTGATGCTTTTGAACTGTGGTGCTGGAGGAGGCTCTTGAGAGTCCCCTGGACTGCAAGGAGAACAAACCTATCAATTCTAAAGGAAATCAACCCTGAGTGCTCACTGGAAGGACAGATCCTGAAGCGGAGGCTCCAATACTTTGGCCATCTCATGAGAAGAGAAGACTCCCTGGAAAAGACCCTGATGTTGGGAAAGTGTGAGAGCGAGAGGAGAAGGGGGGACAACAGAGGACGAGATGGCTGGACAGGGTCACCGAAGTGACCAACATGAATTTGGTACCAAACTCCGGGAGGCAGTGGAAGAGAGGAGGGCCTGGCGTGCTCTGGTCCGTGGGGTCACGAAGAGTCAGACACGACTTAACGACCAAACAACAACAACAAAGCAAGCCACTGGTAGAAGAGAACAGCTTTATCACGATTGCTGGATAGATCGGCTTTGATAGTGGTCCCATGTAGTTCTTTTCTCATGGTAGGAGCAGCCCAGGAAGGCGGCTGAAACAATTTGTCTGAGAGCAAAGATGAATTTGAGAGGAAGGAAACAAAAGAAAGGGCACAGTTAGTGTAATTTTTAAGATTTTAACACAAACGGGATCAGAAAAAACTATGATGAAAAAACAGTGGCAAGAGGATTTAGAGGAAGAGGTCAAAAGTGAGGATTGGAATAAGTTATGGTCATAAAAAAATGAAGAATATGTCTTTAAGGGTAAAAGAAAATTATCATAGGGTTCCATGGAGATGGTATCTTACTCCAGCAGGACTGAATATAATCAATAAAAATGGACCATCTCAATTTATTTATTTATTTATTTATTCGATTTATATCCCTCCTATCTAGTTGGTTAAGACCACTCTAGGTGGCTAAATGCTGGAAATGTAAAAAAGAAAAAGGGACCTATATGCATATGTGGTGGACGTGTGAAGTACGAAAGAAAGGATGGGCACTGGTTTCTAAAGAAATTAGAGGAATTTTTGGATATAATATTCAGATATCTCCAATGATTGCCTTATTAAATATAATTAAGAATGACCACATTAAAAAAGAACAGAAAGAGTTAATTATTGTAATGGTCACAGGAGCAAGACTAATGTTTGCAAAGAATTGGAAAAGTGATAAGCAAATTAATCTTGAAGATTGGTACAAGGAAATGTGGAGTTTAGCGATTAATGATAAACTAACATGTGAAATAAGAGTAAGAAGGGAAATGACAAAATATAATGAGTTTAAAGAGGTATGGAATTTGTATCTGAAACATGTCTTTGTGAAAGGGAAAAGTCCTAAGCCAGCAGAAGAATCAGTGTATTTTTTTGGGTGGAACGGGGTGAAAACGGATTAAAATGATAATTTTGGTTACCTAGTCCCAAGCGTGAGGGTGGCATAGGAGGGGAATTATAGGTTTATTGTATGAATATGTATACACATTTTGTGTTGGTGTTGCCATTATTAACTTTCTTTAATACAATTTTTTTTAAAAAAAGAAACTTCTGTCACAAAGGACGTGGTGGCGTCAAACTACCTCTTGCCACCAGCAAAGTGCCATACAGTCTCTTTTCTGTGATGCCCTGGGTTCTTTTGAAGGAGACCGGCGAGATAAAAACGTTTTAAATAAATATAAATAAATATGCCTGTTTTGCTTTCCTCTCGTAACATGAAGCTCATGTTTGCAACCTCTCAGGAACCTGGCTTGGGCTTCAGTTATACATATTCATAATTAACCTGAAATGCTCTGCTGATCCATATAATTAAGACTGTCTTTGCTGTCAGCGAGGGCATGAATCAATAATCAATGGGCTGCAGGTCTATTATGGGTGTCTTGCCAGTGACAATGGCAAATAGGGAGTGGAATCTGGTCCCGTCTCTTGGCAATCACAGGGCAAGACAATGCCTCCACTCCTGCAGAGGCTCCACCCTGTGAGCCCTTTATTTCCTGCTCTGGTCCAGCCTGGCCTGGCACTCGGAGCTGTCTCTCAGCACCATCATGACGCCCAGTGGCCTCTTGGTCCTCCTGGGCCCCTTGGTCCTCTCGACTGGGCTGCTGGCAGCACCATCCATGGGTGAGTGGAGGCAGAGAGGCCGTGGCTGAACGGGGTCAGGGTGGGCTGGGTGGCAAAGCTAGGGTGGAGACCCACATGCTGGCCGTAGGACGGGAAGGGTGCATGGGGCAGGAGGCATGTCAAGAAGGTACCTGAGATAAGAGGTCTTCATAGGGGAGGAGACGTAGCTCATCATTCCGTCTGTTGAGGGGAGGTTTCGCCCTCGCTCCCTGGGGCAACCCCTTCCGACATCTCCTCCTGATGCACTTGCTGCCAATAGGAAGGCAGGGGTCAATTGGCACCCGTGGGGGGTGGCTGGAAAAGTCCATAGGAAGGAGTGGGCTGCTTGTGGCCGTTCAGAGGTATCCGCTGGAGAGGTCTGGTCCTTTTGTCCCCCAAAGAAGCCGGGCCACACAGTCCCTCTGGAGCCCAGGCAAAACCTGCCAAGCTCTCACAGAAGTCACTTCAGGAACAGGGAACTCGGGGCCACCGGCCACCGGAAGCATGCAGATGGAAGCCCCACAGGGTCAAGGGGGAAGAGATCAATGGGTATGCTGGCCTGGAGGAACCCCCTCAAGGGAATGGGCCCTCAGTTTGAGCTAGACATTGAGGAGAGTGGACCTTCCACAACCTTTTGGACTCTCACTGGGGTTGTTTTCCAAGAGGTACTTGCCTTGGCCATGGCTAATTATGGCTTTTGATGACCAAACACAAAGTGAAGCCAGATGAATGCAAGAGGTGCACCTGAGGAAGACCACAGGCTACAACCAGCCAACAGCGTCTCCCTCTTGATCTTGGGCCTCTTCTAAAAACCTGCTGAGGGCATTGTCTAGTTTGGTCCAGGGTTAGGTACCCATTTGTTGTTACCCATCTGTTGCACATCAGGGGACTTTGCACTATCAGGACAAAGGCAGAAGGAAAAGAGGGCTCTGCACTTTGGCCCAGGAGAACAATTTGAGCAATGCCCACGTGGATGGCAGATAACGGAACCCTTTCACCCTCTCTAGCAAGACAAACCTTTGGTGCTTCTGTAGAGAACTGGTTTCCTGAAATAAGCCTGACCCAAGTCAAGTCTGTCTGAGGGATCTGGGCTGGAGCCTGGGCAGTGATTTCTAGCATTGGTTGTTGTGGGTTTTTCGGGCTTCTTGGCCGTGTTCTGAAGGTGGTTTTTCCTAACGTTTCGCCTGTCTCTGTGGCTGGCATCTTCAGAGGACAGCAAACTGTGCTCTGGTGTAGTTTGGCTAGGGCGTGGAATATTTATGGCTGTGAGATGGGATGATTAGTGTGTATTGTTGTGGGTGTATTGTTTTCTGACATGAAATTCTATTTCACAATACTGAAATACTGGACAACACCAGCAGTCATTACGTCAGACTGCACAGGGAAGCCATTGAAATCCACAAGCACCAGAAAAACTTCAACAAAAAAGATGAAAGTTTGAAACTCAACAAAACTTGGCTCCCAGCTCTCAAAAATACAGCATCCAAAAGGTCACGAACTCTACCCAACCATAAGGTCAAGGGGATCACCACCATCAACCACAGTGACAGATAATCTCCTTATCACAACAATACACCCACAACAAAACACACTAATCACCCATCCACAGAAAACAATACACCCACAACAATACACACTAATCATCCCATCTCACAGCCATAAATACTCCATGCCCTAGCCAAACTACACCACAGCACAGTTTGCTGTCCTCTGAAGATGCCGGCCACAGAGACTGGCGAAACGTTAGGAAAAACCACCTTCAGAACACGGCCAAGAAGCCCGGAAAAACCCACAACAACCATTAGATCCCGACCGTGAAAACCTTCGCGAATATATTTCTAGCCTTCTTTATGCATGTATATACGTATATATTTAGGCCAAGAACCTCTATTGCTTGACCTCAGTCTTCTCTCACCCATGTCTAAAACAAAGCCCAGAGCGGAGTGTTGAGGCAAATGCACCGAAAGGGGCTGGGAATGGCTGCTGAGGGCCGAGGCAAGCGTGACTGTATCTGTCCCTGCTTTCTCTCTCTGTCCTGTTCCAGGACCCCCAGTCTCCAGGATCCCATCTCTGACGCCTGGCAAGGTTACAGGCCATGTCACCTCAGAGGGTGGTGAAGCTTTGTTTATGAGCAACCCTGAGGTAGCCCAGCACGACGTTGTGTCAAAGGAAGAGGAACTCACAAGCAGCGAAAAGCCTGCCTCTGGCAAAAAGTCATCGTCAGCTAAAAGTTGTGGAAGGGCAGCTTCCAGGACTGGACAGGGAGATGATGGCAACGGTAAAGCTAGAGAAAATACGGTGTGTGAGGAAAAGAAAGAAAAAGGTGACATGCTTCGGATTCATGTGGAACTGGGCACACCGGCACATCTCCCAACTTGTGAAAAACCCATTACGAAGCTGCTACCCCACGAGAAACCCTCGGAAAAACCAGAGTGTCATAAAGATGAAGAATACAAGGATGAGGATGAAGATGAGGATGAGGATGATGAGGATGAGGACGGTGACTATGATGAAGATGAAGATGAGGATGAGGACGACGACGACGATGATGACGACGATGACGACGAAGAGGATGATGATGACAATGGTGGTAACCAGTAACATAGGCAATAATGCACATGATAGAGAGCTTGAGTATATTCTTTGACAGCTTCCGCCAGAAACGTGATTTAGGATTTGCAAACATACTGTTTCAGCCTGTGCATTTGCGACACCTGGAGCAATGAGGACTCTTAAGACATGCGCATGGGATTTGTTGCAGAAAAGGGTGGGCCTCCTGAGGATGGCTTTGGTAACAATGATGGGGAGCCCATGCTCGAACTCTGGGGCAGACGCCAAGAAGCAACCAAAGTCTGAGCCACAGTCCAGGAAGCACTTTGTTGACACTTGGGATGTGATGAAGGAAGAAGGTGCCCGAAAAAAACCGATCTATGCAGAAGCCCTTTCTGAGCTCCAATGTGTAGCCCTCGGACTCCTGGGAGGGATCCCTAGATCCCAGATCTTGTGACACAATGAATGTGAGCTTGTTGCCCAACTTCACAGAATCATAGAACTGCCGGATTGTAAGATACGAAGGGGATCCCGAGCCTCGTAGAGCCCAGCCAGTGGCTGAAGCAGGAAATCCACAGCTAAAACCTCTCTGAGCGATGGCCCTCCAAACTCCATTGAAAGATCAGCCGCGAAGGAGAGTCTGCCCCCTTCCAAAGCAGGCCATGCCTCTGTTCAAGAGTGGTTCCCCGCCCCCCGGAATGTTCTCCTCGACGTCTCCTCGGACCCTCTTTTCCTGCTGTGGGCTCCTGCGCCCTGGAACCACAGAGAGGAAGCTGCCTTGCCCTCCACCGGCCGGCCCTTCAGAGACTGGAAGGCAGCGATCGCACGGCCTCTCCGTCTTCTCTGCTTTGGTGAAACAAACCCAGCTTCCTGGACTGTACCTCCCAGAGCTCGGTGTTGAGAACTTTTACCTCCCTCCTCTTCCTCCTCTTCCTCTGAGAATCCAGCCATTCCCTGCACTGGGCTGGTTGGTTGGTTGGGTTTTTCCTCCTTTGGGGCTTTGGACCAGCCCCTCGGGCGCTTGGCACAGAGCAGGTGGCCGCCAGAGGGCAGCATGGCCTGGCCAACATAACCGCTTCCTTCCGTGGATCAAAGCAGATTTTACAAACAACCTTCTGTGAGTTGCTTTTAAAAAAATCTCAGATGCTGCTACTTCCTCTTCTCCTTGGCTCACTAACTCCGATCCCCGCAAAACCCAAGTCCTCTTCCTCCTGGTGTCTTTTCATGCCCTTTTTAATTCTCCGTGGTCATGTTGCTTTTTTGAGTCCTGGTCTGTGGCAGTTTTGTGAATGTCCTGTTTGACCGGGTTGACATTGTCTGATGTAACGGGGAGAAAGCAAGACTGAAAAACAACAACAAACTTAAAAAACACAATAAAAAGTAAACCCCACTCACCCACCCTCTCTGGCTTGCAGTTACCTTAGGATCTCTGGTTTATTTTGTGAGGGGTCAATATGAGGTCTAAGGGCTGATGGCAGCTCTTGCAGCCTTCAAGATGCAACGATGGTCAGCCAGGACCCGAGACAGTCACGGCGGGAAAGGGGCGCTCATGAGGCAGGGCCACCCTTTATACCCCAAGCAGCAACAGAGGGACCTGTGGTGGTCGGGCAGAAGGTGGTCTGAACAAGGCGGATGCAGAGAGAAAAGACGGCCTGGCCAGCTGGGCACTTCCGACGTCCATCCTCAGCCTGCTCAGGCAGGCGAGGGAGGCAGAACAGCACACAGACCATGCCCAGATAGGTGGAAGATCAAAGGGTCACCCCAGGGCAACTCAGAGGAGGTACGCCCTGGCACGGATCAGGGGCAGAGCGTCTTGGGTTGCCTGTGGCTCTCAGAGGTGTGGGAGAGGCAGCCCAAGACGGTCTTGTTATCTGAGCAGCACCCACCCACACCCACCACCTCCCGGGTCCTCAGAATCACCAGACGCCCCCCCCATTCCCAAAAGGAGGAGTCCGGGGTTCAAGCCCAAGCGACCGTTGGGGTGGGTGGGTGGGGTCAGGAAAGTCTCCGGTGAACCATTTGGATGCCACAACGATCACAGGATCTCAGAGGCCGAGTGGGGTGGGGGTGGGTGCAGGGTGGAGGAGAGGAGAGGAGAGAGGGAGCAGCCGGCCTTCCCTTCCACCAGGCCATCCTCTGACGAGGCGTCTGGGCACAGAAGAAGAGAGCCACCCTCTTGCTGGGAGGGGCACGGCATGAACGGGTGCCCACCCCCCTCCAAGGGACATGCAGGCCCCGTGGCTAACCCCCTTCCCCCTGGAATCCTATGGGCCACCCCCAGCCTTTGCCTGCTTGGCCACCCCTCTTGCCCAGTTGCCAGGCTGCTGCGGGCACGGCTTCGGTGCCCTCCCCTCTTTCCCCTTGATTCCTCCCCGTCCCCCAACTGACGGCTGGACGCAGCTGGGCAGGGGCACCCATCCCACATATATAGGCTCAGAGAGGGCGAGGCTTTCCCCCCGCCATGCAAGGGTTAATCTGATTAGCTGTGCTGGGATGGGCGAGCCCCCCACCTGCAGCCTCTGAGCCACTCCAAACAAGCCCCCCCCCCGGCCGGACCTGTACCTTCCACCCCCTCCCCAGTGGTGTTCAAACAACCCTGAAGGACTGCTCTTGAGACGGTCCTCAGATGGATCACCATTTGCCTTTCCGCTGCATTTCACATTCCCCTCTTCCCCACGTGTATCCTCATCATCCCTGCCTCTGTTCGGGGGCAACTCCCTGGGTCTCAGAAGAAGCGGCCCCCGAAACCCGAGGGCCCAGGAGATGGGATGGCCCCTTGTAGGTCCCACAAGACTTGTGTCTGCTTCTGCTAGACGCCCTGCCGAGGAGCTCCGATGTCCCCTCCGGAAATGTCTGGAGTGTGGATCGTGACTGAACCAGCAGCAGAAGAGGAGGTGCCGTGTCCCCCCCTGTCGCTGGTTGTGGGAGAACAGCCTCGCCTGTCGCAGGAGCCTCTGACACAGAGGGTCCCAAGGCACAGCAGCCACTCTGAGAGAGAGAGAGAGACACACGTGGCCAGGCCCTCCCAGTGAGGAACAACCGGGACCAGCCCAGAACAAGGGGCAGGATGGATCCTGCTTCCATGGGCAAGCAGCCCACAGAGAGAAAAGAGGGACCCAGAGGGAAAATGAGGAGCAAACGGGGGGGGGGAGGCACAGCGGGAACGCAACAGTCTGTGAGGTATCAAGAATACACAGCAAAGGGGTGGGGAGGGAAAGAGCGAGTGTGCCACCCGCGTGCTCTGCCCGAGGAGATCCCCTGCGCTCCAAGGGCACCCACCCCACAGAGCCCCCAAGCCCCCTCCAGCTTTAAGGCAAATCCTCTCCAAGTCAAACAGGCACGGCATCCTTTGAGCAGCTGAGAGGCAGGTATGAGCACCCCCCCTCCTTCTGCAGCGTGGGCCTTTTTCCCGTCGGTCACGCTCGGCGTCCACCTGGGGTTCCACCGGCACCCTTCTTCTGGAAAAGAGACGGGGAGGGCTTCAATGCCGGAGGCCTTCAAGACGAAACCGGGCCACCCTCTGCCCAATCTGCTTTGATCGGGGTTCCTGCCTTGAGCAGGGGGTCCGGCTCGATGGCCTTCCCACACAGTTCTTCTAGGGTCCTGCTTGTACGAACTTTGGCCCTCCTGATCTTTTGCACTTCTGCTCCCAAAAGCCACAGCAAGCGTAGCTGACCGTCCCGGGTGCCAACGGCTGCCGTCCAAAGGTCTGGAGAGCCAAAGCCCTTCCTGACGTGGAAGCTGGTCTGGGACTGGTCGTGACACGGGTGTGAAGGTGCCTTAAGGGGTTTTGCCTTCTGAGGGGTCTTCCTAAGCTGCTTCGGGAGACCGTCCTGGCTGAAGAGGAGGTCACAGGTGTAGCCGCGGAATGATATAGTTTGGAGGCACTGACAGGGTCCCCTGTGCCCCCCCCCCCCATGATTGCAAAGAGATCTGGTGAACACCGGGGCAGGCATCCGGATGAGGCTGAAACTCAATACCAGATGTTTGAGGGGAGAGGCCTCAGAGCTCAGCAGCTCAGCTTGAAGAATCTGTGTGGGTGACTCATTGCCCACAGGACGGTGAAATGCCCACAGCCCGCGTTTCTCTCCAGTGGAACTCCCTGGCACAGGATGTGGTGACAGTTGGGAATGCGCCTGGACTGGAGAAACAGACATCTCCAGGAGTGGCACAACCATCAGGGGGCAAGAGGGGTTTGGCTTGTCTGGTCTCGGGGGGGGGGGAGGGCCCAGATCCTTCCTGGCACGGATTCCCTAGAGAGGCCCAGAGTTATGTCTCACCTCTGATGCTGGGGGGCAAGGCTGGGAGGGAGGGTAAGAGCTGGTGGTGGGTGTTCCTCCCTAAGCCCCTTCCCTTGGGGAGCTTGGGTGGAGGCAAAACAGCCCTCCCCCCCCACAGGCCCCAAACCAACCCAGAGAGGGTTTTCTCCGGAGCAGAGTCAGAGGAGATGCTGGGATACAAGAATGCCTCTGTCTCCCGCGAGCTCCAGTTCCAGCCACGGATGCCCCCCAGCCCCCCGGGGTGGCCTTGGCTTGGCCCTGCTTTCCAAGCCTGCGTTGGCCCCGCCGTTCTTCCTTGGGCGAGGCTGGCTCTGCGTAGGTGGCACCGACTGGCCCCAGGGGCTCATTAGCGGGTTGATCTGTACAAACCATCTTGTGATTTCCTTCCTTCCCTCACCACACAGCTCCACCCAGGCCATGGCTTATATCCTGGTCCGGCCCAGCCTGGCCTGGCACTCGGAGCTGTCTCTCAGCACCACCATGACGCCCGGAGGCCTCTTGCTCCTCCTGGGCCCCTTGGCCCTCTCGGCTGGGCTGCTGGCAGCGCCATCCATGGGTGAGTGGAGTGGAGGCGGCGGAGAGGCCGCGGCTGGACGGGGCCCGGGCGGGAAGTCCAGCCCGAGAGGCGCCAAGGCGGGTGTTTTTCACGGTTGGGAACAGCTCCCCAAAAGGGTTGTTTGCAGTGAAGCGGCAGAAGGGTCGTGCGGTTTGGGCCCTCCTGTGCAAAGGACAGGTTTCCGATTTGGATCAGGGCCCTTGGTGGGTCACCGGGGCAGGAGGAAGAGCGACCGGGCCCCTGGTCTCCAGCTCATGCCGGGTGGCTCCGTTTCCGGTACATGGAGAGCACACCCTGTGGAAAGCCGGCTTTTCTGCAAGAAAACCCTTTCAAGGTAGCCACAGATTCAAGAGGAAGAGCCTCTTTCCTGTCTCTGGCAGATGCCACGACCCAGAGGAGCTCCTTCTCTTCTTTTGGGAGGACGTCTGCAGGGCACCCATCTGCCCGAAAAGACCCAGGCGCCGTTCCTAATGAAAGCGCAGCGGCCCCTGAGCCCTGCGGGTAGAGGGAAGCCGGAGAGCGCTTTTGCAGTCACTGCTGAGCTGAGCCGGGAAGTCAGATGCTGTTGGGGGGGGGGGGCTGCAGGTAGACTTTGTCCCTGGGATCAAGGATCAGCCAGTGGCTGAGGGAGCCCGGGAGGGGTGGGCTCCACATTGCACTCCTTGGTGCCCCCAGGCAAAGCGATTCTGACATGGGCTTTTTAAAAACTCCTTTTAAAAAATTAGATGGCCCAGTAAAAGTTTCCTGCTTTGTGACATGATCCAGAAGGCTTCATCCAGCCTGGAGGGCCACAATGGGGCCGGGGCCCTTTGCTGAGGGAGATGTACCAGGCTGGAGGTGCACAGCCCCTTTGCAACGCAACACACTCCTTCTGCTGAGGGGGGGGGGCAGCTCTTGGAGGAAGCCCAGCATTGCAAGCCAGCATTCGTGGAGTGGGGTGGGGGGGCAGTGATGCAGGCCTCGGGTGGTCCCGGCAGTTTTTGCCAGGGCTGCTGGAGCTCCCCCTTGTCCCTCCAGAAGAAGGGCTTTCCTGGGACTCCCCAGCTCACAGTCGGACCCCCAGTGGGACTGTCTCAGCTTGCCGTGCTCGGGGAGCCTCTCGGCTGACTCCCCTGGGGCCACCCCCTTCCTGCTCCCCTCTCCCTCCTCTGACCCCCCCCCCCCTCGTCTGTCCCCACAGGCCGATGATGCATATGACCGCCTCATCCCAAGAGGGAAGCTGGCGTCAGTGGGGAGAGTCCAATGTGTATTCTATGTAGTCATTATAGAACTGCATTTTAGTTTTGATATAATTTGAGATAATGACATATATAAAGGAAGCACTTCTGCAGACCTGTGGCTGCCGCAATCAGTGCAGGCGAGGATGATGCCTTCCCACCCACCTTCCTCTCCTATTACCGGTTGGGACGAAACTCTTGATGGAGTATGATGCTCTGTCACTAGTTGCCCAATTAATTTGCATAATTGCTCCACTTAAGGCGCAATCGGTGTGGATTTTACGGGCTGGTGGGAGCTGATGCTTGCGGGTGCCCTCCTCCACTCCAGGAAGCTGACGACGGTGGGCCACTTATGGGGTGGGCATCGAAGGCAGTGGACGGAGAGGGTGGGTGGCAAGAGTAGGAGACGGAGCGGGCATCTGTATAGCAGGGACTCTGAGCCCCATCCTCCACCCTGCCCCATCCCTAGCATCTTGCCCAGAGGCAGTAATTTAGACTGCGCTGGACTCCTTGCGCCCGGGAGGGGGCCTCTTTTCTGATGTGCTCAGCATTCTGCTGGACATTTTCCTAGACAGATCAGGCTGGTAAAGAAAGCAAGCCAAGGGACGTGGCAGCCGAAAACGTTTCAGAGATTGGGGGTGGGGAGTGCCCGGCAGAGAAGCCTCTCGGAGCCCGGATGGCTCTTCAAGAAACTGCTGGTTATAACAACGGCACCACCACCGTCGTCCGCATTGACAACAACAGTTGCTCCGGTTGGTCTCGCCAGAGTTTCTCCCAGGCGGACCTTCTGGGGGTTGGAGCGATCTTTGGTTTGACAGGGGCCATGGTAAAAATAATGAGGCATTGAAAGAGGGACGCTTCTTGATGTCTTTCTTGGGATCTTTCATGCCTTCGATAAGAAATGTGGAAAGGGCAGCCGCTCGCCCCACCCCAGTAAGATCCCATTTCTCTGGAAGCGATTCCGTCCCTAAAGACCTGCCTGAGGAAGAAAATCTTTGCTTGGCATGAAGTGCCATCCAAAACCGCGGCTGTGGGCAGTTTCTCGATCAGCACTACACAGAAGACAAAGGATTTCTTTGTATTCTTGGAGGCTTTCACAGCCGGGACCTGATGGCTGTTGTCGGTTTTTTGGGCTGTCTGGCAAAAAACCTCAAGAACAATGAAGAAAAAACTCAAGAAAACAGCCAGACAGCCCAAAAAAACCTACAACAACCAAAGGATTTCTTTCTTTTTAAAAAATTAATCTAAGTTATTCAGTGCATCAGTAATGGTCTAGCAGAATTTTTAAAAAAGGCATAGCTGGACTTCTTCCGCCCCTCTTCAGAGGACGGGGAAGTGTCCAATGGACCGTGGAAAGAGCTGGAAGGTGGTTTGAGGTCAATGTGCCTTTTGGACGTGAGGACTCTGTCAAATGGCATTTGGCTCCTTCCTCCTATCAGCCTCAGGTGACCACACCAGCCCACGCCAGAAGGGCCCGTGTGGTCATGCCCTGACTCTTTTCCAGGTGCCACAAGACTCTTGCTTGGTTCATTGCAATGGACTAGTGTGGCCACTGACACCCCCCCCGGAAATGGCTCCAGCTGCTCCCCTCCCCCCCCCCGGAATGTGGAGGTTGAGAAGGTTTCATCTGCAATTAGGCCGGTTGGCCCTGCTTGAAACCTCAGCTGGCCAGTGGAGTGCAAACCTTTTTGAGGTCCTTCAATATCATTTGTCATTCCCCCCCACCCTGGGTCTTTACTTCTGTGAGCTACTTGGTGTTTAATTCCATGGGTTACCATCCTTGCTTTTTTTGGAGACTTATTTAAGGAGCAAGAAGAAAGTGCCGAAAGTCCCACTGAAGGGAGGGTGACGCAAGCCCGAGACAGGTGGTGCTTCCAGGTGGACATTTTATGGTGCCGTTGCCTGGCCACATCCATGGAACTTTACAAGGGGGTTCTGTGTCTCCCATGCATCTCCCCTCCTGTGCTCATCTATGTATTGCTTTATGTGATCCAGGCAAACCCCTACAATAACTCTTGTTCCAACCCTTCCCAAGACGAAGGCCACAGTTCAAAAGGGAGGCAGCTGTGTGCCAGGGGATCTGGCAGGGTGGCAGCAGCAGCAGACGGGTGGAGGTCTGCCTGTTTCTGCCTGACTTTTTTCTCTTCTATATCCAGAGGCCTCCGGAGCTTCTCCCCCCTCCAGTGAGAACCCACCCCAGCCTCTTAGAAGACCTGTGAACAAAAATGAAGTTGGCCCCTCTGGCAGACCCAAACCTTCTGAAAATCCTTTGTTGGGATCTGAGGAAAGAGCTTCCTTTGACCAGAAGGCTCACCTGGAAGTTGAGCTCAATGCAACTCCTTTAAAGGGAAAACTCATTTCCATTGACAGTCAAGATTTGGCTTCAGAGCCTGCAATTCCCAAAAAGGGATGCCTCGTCAAGAAGAACACCACCACCTCTGGGGACCAACCTGCATCTGAAGGGAAGGCCAGTGGCCAGCCGGGCAACCCAGGATCTGGCGGCAAGCCAGCTTCAATGGAAAAGCCCGTGAACAGCACCGTGGGGCATGCAGGACAAGGCAAGCCCACCTCCAGCGCAAAGCCAGGATCTGACGGAAAACCTCCTGGCCCTTCTGGGCACATGGCTCACGAGACCCCTGCGTCTGGAGGAAAGCCAGCTCCAAACAATGGGTCAGTGGTCCACGGCAAACCCGCATGTGGAAACAAAACGGCCCCCCACGAAAAGCCCGTATCTGGTGGGAAGCCTGCGTCTGAAGGGAAGCCTAAACCGAAGGACCAGCCGGAGAAGCATGCTGGGGAAAACAATACTGAGGAGGAGAAGGACGATGATAATTTTGATGATGACGATGACGACGACATCACTGAAGACGATCTTTCCTCCCTTGACCAAGAAGGCAGCAACGGGGATGAAGACGGCTTTGACAAGGAACTTGATTATGGCTTAGGCAAATCCCCCTTCAATCCTTACGAATATCACGATGCCTGGAGTGACCAGGGCTCTGATGACCCAGTTCCAGGTTTTGCAGAAGATGGGCCACCAGAGGACACGTTTGGTGGCAATGCAGGGGAGCCTGTGCTTGATGTCTGGGGAGATCTCACGAGGCCATCCGCCTCTGAGCCACAGCCCAGGAAGCGTCCTGCTGAGACCGGTTTACTTTGGACTGTGATGGAGGGCGGAGGTGCCAGGAACGAGGTCCCTACAGAAGCCCCTCCAGTGAGCTGGAGAGCTCCCTGAGAGAAGCACCTGGCTGCAGACCCGGATCCCGTCCAGAGAAGAGCCAGCCGGAGGGGGCCTGGGGCAAGCAGCAGAGAAGCCCTCCCCAGAGGGAGGGGATGGGCAGCCCCTTCTGAGGACTCTCTGGACCCGGAAGACCCTGGAAAGGGTTGCCACTGGCTGTCGTTCAGAACCTGCCTGACAACATGTCATGATGACAAGCGTTGATGACCGAGAGCCTCTGCAGAGGCCGGTGTGTCGCCTTTGGATGCCCAAGAGGGACAACGATGGGGAGTTGCCCATCGTCTCCAGGGCTTGCGGCGGAAAGAAGGCCAGCCAGTGGTTTCCCTCTTCTCAGGAACCTTTGCAGCCCTTTCAGCCTCCGCTTTGACCAGACATTTTTAATTCCCCCCTCCCCCCATGGATCAACCGAGCCATTCCTAGGCTCCCAGGGTGTGTCTGTAGGAGGCTCATTTCTGCCCATGGACCCCCCCCCTCCCCAGGGCTCCCAAGCCTCTCTTGGCTTCTTTAATACATGGAATGGTTCGTCCCCATTCAAGGAGATCCCCTGAAACCAGTGGGACTCGTATAAGTGGCGACTGAGGAGTGCCAGCCGTTTTAATCGGCTCACCTAGATGGCTCGGCTCCCAGGGCAGTTTGGGGGAATTCTTGCCTTTGCTGGTGACAGAAGGGAGTGCCCGGGGGGTGGTGGTGGTTTTCCTGCCTCGTGTTGCTTGCAGCCACCCTGGCCAACAGGCCACCGTTTCTGAGGGAGGGGCCCTGTCCTCGTGGGGGCCTCTGGCTGTTGGTGCTGAGCTGGTACAGCCTGCCCTGTCCCCTGGAAAGCATCATGCCAGGCCTGAGATGACCCCTTCTCCCCAAATGCCTCTGCTGGGACGCTGGCCCCTGAGGGACTACAGTTCCCAAGCTTTGGAGGGTCCCTGACGGGTTTCTGCTCCGGCGGGGCTGCCTCTCTGCCTGATGACTCTTGAACAGAGGCATCGGAGGATGATGCCTCCCCCCTCCTGCCTGTTTCCGTGGGGGTGGGGGGCTCAGGTCTTTCCTGCATCGGTGGAAACCCACCCACCCCTCCTGCCCATGAAGTGTTGGAACACCTCCCGTATGCGGTGCCAGCCCACCTTCTGCCTGATTAAAGCAGCCTTGAAAGAGAGACACACTTCTCCTTTTGTGTTTTGGCAACCAGACCAGGCTGCCTGGCCAGGGGCAAGGCAGTTGCCTTCAGGAAATCTCCGTCTGATGCAGGCACTCGCTCCGGGCACAGCTCTCGGCTGCTGTCGTTCTGGGCAGTTGGGTGCCTTTGGCGTCCTAGTGGCTGTCTGCACGAGGGGCCTCCAAGCGGTGCCGTCCTTGCCAAAGCGCATGCCAAATGCAGGAGGCGAGGCACCAAGGAGGAAGTGGCCCAGGGGGCTCAGGGAGCATGCTGTGCCCTTGGACGGTGACCTTAAGCTGCTGGGAAAGGGACCGTTCAGAGATGTCAGAGGGAGGGAAGAAGCCATGCGGGATGGGCCCTGTGGTCCTAAGGATGCTCTTGCAGCTTCCCAGAGGAAGAGGAGGCAGCAGGTAGGGGCGTGGGGGCATGAGGGTGGTGAGGAGGGAGGGAAGAGAGACTGACTTTTGTGGACAGGGCAGGGGGCCTCCAGAGGGTTGGTATCTCCCTGGTGCAAAAGCCCGGGGAGCGGGGAGGGCAGGGAGCCCGAGAGGTATCAGGAAGACCTCTGAGCATCTTGAGTTCCTTCGGATCCAGGATGTCGGTCCCCGCAAGGATTCTCTTTCCATTGGGGAAGGTTAGGGGCCCCGTGGAAAAGCACAGAGGAGCCATCAGAAGAACACGAGGCTGGCAAAGGGATTCCGTCCTGTGGTTCCTGCACCTGGACCGGTCAGGGCGGTGGCACTTCTGCAAGAAGCAGGAGGTGCTGGCAAAGCGATAGCGGCCCCCAGGGAACTTGATGGAGCCCCGTTTCACCCATCAATGCCCACCCTCATGGATGAGGTTCCTCCTGTAACAGTTATGGAGAAGCCAGCCTCATCCAGAAGAGGTCTGTGCCATGGTATTTATTGATTTATTTATTTGATTTATAGATCGCCACTTTCATGCAAGCACTACTCTGGGCAGTTTACAGATTAAAACGTAAAACCTCACAAGACCCCACATGGTAGTTAAAAAGCTTCCCACTTCCTGTTTTTGCCCAGCTGATTAATTCTTATTGATTCATCGGTTATGATGACTTGTCCCCCCCCAGTGACCCTTCCGATGGGCAGGCTGAGACTTTAATTGCTTATTTCTTCTCACTTCCTTTCCTTTCTGGAAACGACACAACCATTTTAAAATGACAGCAAAAGACTCTTTCACTGCATCACAGAGAAAGGGAGTTGTGAATCAGTAGCGGAAAAGGAGGAGGCAAATTGCCCCGTAGGGCCTCCCTGCAGGAAGAGAAATGTTGAGACGCAATGAGAAGAGGCTCCTTAACGGGCAACAAGGTGAGTCCCCCCCCCCACGAGAAGAAGGGAGCGGGCAGAAGCAACGGGCAGGAAGGCTTGAAAGGGGGCAGGACGCGGGGGGGGGGGCTTTGGCCTGGATGTGGCCCCAGCTCGCCCCAGAGGCTATCCTGTGTGGTTGATCGGTTTCACCCTCTGGACCCAGAAAACGACTGGTCTTCCGCTATGAAGGAAATGCATCCAGATTTCTCCAAACGTCTCCTTCATCTTCTGCTTTGAGAAGAGCAGGGCCCCTCCTTGGCCTGAGTCCATCGTTGGTCAAACTAGAAGTGTCCGAGTGGAAGTCCTGGCACGAAAAGCAGGGCCTGGCGCTTGGGTGGTTCAGAGCAGAAGGCTGGGAGGAAGAGGAGCGGGAGGCGCACAGGACGCTGGAGAGCGATGGGGGAACCCCAGGGGGGCCGTAGGGTTTCGGCCCCTTGACGCGCAACTCGCGGTCGTGTTGACACCTGCACTAGAGTCACCTCAGGCCTCGCCTTTTCTCTTGGCACTGAAGACAGGACAAAGTCCTTGGCTTGGTGGGAACGCGAGGGGTGGGCTGGCCCAATGGCAACCCTCCTGGCCTCCTACGTGCTTCGCCGGGCGCACCTGAGCTGGCACTCTTTGCGCTTCTTAAAGTTATTTTTGTTCCCCAGGCAGCCTCCAAACGTGAATCTCTTGCATCTTCGGGTTTGCCAGTCATAATACCAGTTCTGGATATTGGCATGACAGGGACCTTTCTCAGGAGGCATCCGGCACAGATCTGTGGAAATGAAAGAAGAGGTGGGGAGGGTTGGAAGCTGGAACTGGACAAGGGGTTGACCTTCCGTGGATATTTTTTGGGGAAGGGGGCTCTGCTCTAGGTCACGGAGGTGGTGGTGGTGGGGAAGTCTCTCTCTCTCTCTCTCTCTCTCTGCCCCACTCTCTGAGCTGGTTTTTCTCTGAAGGGCATCTGGTTCTCTGCACGGCAAGGACTCCTGCCGCCTTGAGAGCCCAGCCCTGCCAAGAAGCGGGAATTCTGTGGCCACTGGAGGGGTAGGTTCCTTCCATATGAACCTACCCGGCAGTTAAGATCTAGCCAGGGGGCCCTTTTGAAAGAGCCATCCCTTAAGGAGGTAAGAGGGAGGGCTTGTAGAGAAAGGGCTTTTTCAGCAGCTATGGAACGCCTTATGGAACGCTTCCCGTGGTTCTGGGTCTCATTGCTGCAGACTAGTGGAGCAGCCCATCGCCCCCTGCACTGCACAGCACCCCCACCCACAAGGCAAGCCCCCCTTTTTTCCTACAGTTCCATCCACTTGGTAGCAGGTTATCCCCTTATCCCCTACCCTGTCTGCAGGGGACCCCTTTTTCCTCCAGCACCGTTGGGGTTGTGTGTGTCTCACCTTTGAGAGGGTCGGAGCAGCGCAAGGCACACCCAAAAGAGCAGCACTTCTGGTCATTGGGGCAGCTTCCGTCATGCATGCAGCCCGTTAAGCACTCCGTGGTGATCACCATGGGACTTGGGGGGCAGGATCCGGGCTTCTCTGTAACACAGAAGGCCCTCCGTGGTCAGTTGGTGCTAGAGAAGAAATGCGAAATGGCTCCCGCCGCGAGCCCCCCCCCCCGTATGTTTGCATCTGCCAGAAAAAGGCCGCAAGGGAAAGAATGGGCATGTGTGGGTGCGGAGGGAGATGTGGCGCGGTCTGGTTCCACCAGGAATGGGAAAAAAGGCTCTTCCAGACCCGCCCTGGGAGCCCTGAAACTGGACGGGGGCCAAAGCTGGCCCACCTCATCCATCCCCCTTTGTTTCTCCCAGGGCCCATCGAAAGCCCAAGGAGAAGCTTGGAAGCCAACCTGGCCAGCAGGTCTGGTGGGGGGGGGAGCCAAGAGAAACACCCCCTTGCCCCCCACCCCTCCCCCCCATCCCCCAGCATCTGCATCTCGGAGGCTGTTGCTGTTTCATTCTTTTAAAAAAGGAGTAGAGCATAAGGGGTGGAAAATAAGGCATTTGTCTCATTCCACCTCAAAGACACGCGGGCAGCAGAGAGCCTGGCCAGACAACGAGAGCGGGAGTAGAAATTTGACATTGTGCTCGGACCAGGTCAGGCCCCTTACCCGTCTCTTGGGCGGAGATGGTCATTCTCCTTGAATGGTGTGCACCTTTTCTCAGTTGCCTTTGGGTCTTTCAATCCACCCCACCCACCTGCAAGGCAAGCCCCCCCTTTCCCCCTATGATTCCATCCACTTGGTAGCAGGTTATCCCCCACCCAGATTCTCAACCTCCCCCCTTCTCACCGATCTTCCCACAATGGCGCTGGCATTCTTCGATGGTGTAGAACTGGTTCAGGTTCCAGGTGCAACCTCTGTGGAGGAAAGGCTCACACCTCTGGGAGGTTGTGTTGTAGAAGAAGCGGCGCTTCGGCTCCCCGCAGCTCTCCGACTCCGCTGGGAAGGTGCTGCACATGTCCACAACTGGGGAGAGGAGAGAGGGTTTTGAAAAGGGGTTCAGGCCTCTCAGCCGGACCTCAGGCGGCGCAGTTGGGTTAGTCAAGGGAGCCTCTGTCAACCACAGCCACTCGGCTTCGGCCTCCAAAGGGAGTTGCCCCATCCTTTAAAGAAAGAAAGAAAGCAAGAAAGCAAGAAAGCGAGCAAGCGAGCAAGCAAGCAAGCAAGCAAAAATCACAGTTGCCCCCCCCCCCCCGGTGGTTTCAGAGCTGCCCTAGTTTGTACCCCGTCAGTGAAGGGGGTCACGTCAGGGTGCTTGAGGCTTCGCAGTCCTTGTTTCTCTTCGCACAGGTACAGACTGGTAACTCTTGGTGGAGGCCGCTCAGCTCAGACACACCAAGAGACAGCCAAAGTCCCTATTTGCCAATCTTAGATGCATCAATAATTGTATGTCTTGATTAGCCTGTCAGGGGCTGCTTTCTTTGTAGCACTTTAACCTCACTGAAAGTGCTCAGGAAATTGCATTGCATCTCTCAGGGTGCAGGTGAGCAAACAGGTCAAAAGGATTCCATCAGGTCCCATAATTCTTCTAATTCTGGCGTGGATTCTCAGACTTAGTAATGTGTTCTCAATTAGACACAAGTGGATCTTCTCTCAGACAGTCTGTTCTCATTGGAAAAGCTGACTGGTGGGGCAGAAGCCTACAGCTGAGCTGCTTCATCCAACTCTGCTACTTCCATGGTAGGTCTCTGTTTGCCTCTAGACTCCCAGGAAAACACAGCAGCACCAAAAATGTGCATTTGATCAGTGGTAAGAGACAACAGTCTGGATCCAGCAGGGCTCTTCTTAGGTTCTTAAGATCCAAAGCGATGACAAATCTAGACAACATCTTAAAAAGCAGAGACAGCACCTTGCCAACAAAGGTCCACAAAGTCAAAGCTCTGGTTTCTCCAGTAGCAATGTATGGAAGTGAGAGTTGGACCATAAAGAAGGCTGACTGCCCAAGAATTGATGCTTTTGAATTGTGGTGCTGGAGGAGGCTCTTGAGAGTCCCCTGGACTGCAAGGAGATCAGACCTCTCCATTGTGAAGGAAATCCACCCTGAGTGCTCCCTGGAAGGACAGATCCTGAAGCTGAGGGTCCAATACTTTGGCCATCTCATGAGAAGAGAAGATTCCCTGGAAAAGACCCTGATGTTGGGAAAATGTGAAGGCAGGGGGAGAAGGGGATGACAGAGGACAAGATGGTTGGGCAGGGTCATCGAAGCGACCAACATGAATTTGACAGAACTCCGAGAGGCAGTGGAAGATAGGAGGGTCTGGCATGCTCTGGTCCATGAGGTCACGAAGAGTCCGACACGACTAAATGACTAAACAACAACAACAAAAAGCCAACCCCTGGCAAGGCCAGGCTGCCCCCAATCAAGCTAGGTCCTTCTGCAGGCTTGGCAGATTCCATAAGCATGCAGGAGACGAACCGAACCTGAATCCTTTCTCCCAGAAGGACTCGGCGGGAATGTCCTGTCCAGGTCTGACGGAGAGCAGCCTGGACCGGCGCCCCACTCCTCCGATGCCCTGTGTGGGAGCCCAGCTGTGGGAGGCTGGCTCTTCACCAAGGGCCGGGCTCTCGGGTGTGGCCGGTGGGCATGCTGTAGCAGAGAGGTTGCCGAGGCTTTGCTAGCAGCTTAGAGGACTGAAATGCCTCCTCCAGATGGCTTTTTAAAAGCAAAACCTATAAACATCAGCAGCACGCTGTTAGTTAGCAAGTTAGCAGCTAGCTAAAACCAAATGGTAGGATTACAACGGGTCAAATACAAGCATTAAAAACGAGCATACCCTGAAAATCTTTTTCAAGATGAAAAACCTCATGAGGCCCTTGGGATAAAACAAACCTCCACCCTTAAATATATATATATATATGTTTGTGTTATGTCAAGTCAGAAGGGAGTTATAATAACTCTGACAAGACATTTAGGTGAGATTTTTAAGGCGTGGTTTTACCTGTGCCAGCCATCCCAGTGAGTTTCCATGGCCAAGAGGAGATTCGATCCCAGATCTCTCGAATCATAGTCTTTTACTCTACTTGCTACACCACCCTGGGAGTCTTAAGCATTACACCTACTTTTGACTTCATTTAAAACAAAACATATGAATACATGTAATTGTTCCCGTAGAATTCATGGCAGAGCTTGGAAAAGCTATTTTTTGGCCTCTGGTTCCTGCAAGTGGCCACCCTGACCCGAGTGACATATTTAGGGAGTTGATCTTGAACTGAGGTGCAAGAGGTGAAGATGCTGTGAGGAAAGCTGGAGAGTCCTCTTGAAGGGTCTCTTCCTGAATCGCTGCCTTTCCCCAAAGTCTTGCACAAGAGGAAGCTCACTGCGATGGTTCCACCGTGCGCCGAGCCTCCCACCACTTCCAGTAAGCCCGAGAATACTTGCTCAGGAGTTGGCTCCATTCAGTGCCATGGGATTTACTCCCTGGAAAGTCTGTCAGACATATTGCCTTGACAGAAAAATAGTTCTGTGGCTTCATGGCTATCCAGCAATGGATGTGAAGAGGGAGAAAAATGCTCCTTGAATCCTGAAGATGTCTGTTATTCTATTGTTTTCTGTTTAGTTATTGTAAACCGCCCAGGCTGGCCTTGGTTGCCAGATGATCAGTATACAAACAAACAAACAAATAAACAAATAAACGCTTGCACTGCTCCTTCACTTGATAATGCAGCAGAGGAAAGGGATGGAAACAGGAAGCCCAGCAGCTGACCGAAGACAGAGAGGGGAGGGCAGCTCAGGAAGCAGGCAAGGGTGGCAGCCCCCCACCCCCCACCCGGCTGCGTCTGAGGGGTGATGTGCAAAAAAAGCCGGGGAATGGGAGGGGGCCCTTCTTCCGCCGGGGCGGTGTTTGCACAAAGCCTTCTTGGTGGAGGAGAAGCCGCAGGTGGCGGCGGTGGATCCCTCCTTTCTGCAGAGCATCTGCCCGACGTCCTTGTTATCCAGGAGAGGTGAAGGGAGCTTCCCGAGGCTGGGTTGCAGGAGACCCCCGGCATCCATCTCGCCGGGCAAGGCGGCTGGCAGGCAGGGAGTGCCCGGCGGAGGCTGAAGCGAGAGCCTTTCCTGGAGACGGAGAAGCCAGTGGGGCGATGCCCGGGACCTTCCTCCTGCACAGGGCGCGGGTGTGCGTGCGTGCGTGACGGCCCTCCTTCTCCTTCACCAGCTAAGGGCCCCCTCCTCCAGACCCGCCTCGCCCGTCTCTCCCCAGAGCGCCTCCAGACGAGGCTTTTTCCCTCCAGGCTCACTCATGAGATGTTACTGAATGTCGTCACTTGCCTCCTGTTTGCTTTCTCTGCGTGAGTGGGAAGAAAAGCCCCTTCAGTCTGGCTGTTTCTTCAGAAACTCTGACCCCCCCCCCGGGGGGGGGGAAAGAAGGGGAACAGAAACCCGATCCCCGTAAGCAGGTGTGAGTCACCCGGAGTGAAACCGCCCCCGCTTTGCGTGCTTGGTGGCCCTTCCTGTGTCCTCTCCCCTCCCCCGGCTCTGGGGAGCCTGGTGGTGGTGGGGACTTTCCCCTGGGGGTGGGGTGGGGGGGGCAGGCCAAGGCCGAGACGGCTGCCGGCGGCTCTGGCCGCTCCGCCTCTCGCCTCTCCGCTCCGGCATCCACAACAGCTGGAATCTCAGCATTTATTTATTTATTTTATTTATACCCCGCCCATCTGGTCTTGCGATGCATAAATAAAAACATACAAATATACACAAAAATTATAACATCAGCATCCACGCGCTCGGCAAAGCGGCGCCTGTCGGCTGGCCGAGGAGGGCGCAGACCCGGGGGCGGGGGCGGGAGAGGCAGCCGCCAGAGCGGGACCAGCGGTGGGGGTGCCAGGGGCGATCCGTCCTGTCCCCCTCCCTCCCTCCCCAGGGCACGGAGCAAAGGGGGGCCCCTTCGTGGCCGTGAACGCCGTCAGAGCCCTGGGACTTTCCCGTCGCCCTCCTGGGACAGACAGGAGGAGGATGTCCTGCGTGGCTCGGAGGATCGGGGCTCCCTCCGCTTCTGAACGGGATTGGACTTTTTGCTTGGAATGTCGTCACACGCCAAGGGAGTTTGCAACTCAGACGGGTTTCCACGGGTAGCGCGAGCGGCTTAGAGGTCAGCCCTCCCCCCCCCCCGCACATCCACACCAGGGTTCCAGGGTTCCTCCTCCTGCTTCCCTAACCATCTCCTTTTCTGGAATCGTTCGTTCCTTTAGTCGTTTAGTCGTGTCCGACTAAACGTTTAGTCGTTTAGTCGTGTCGTGACCCCATGGACCAGAGCACGCCAGGCCCTCCTGTCTTCCACGGCCTCCCGGAGTTGTGTCAAATTCATGTTGGTTGCTTCGCAGACACTGTCCAGCCATCTCATCCTCGGTCGTCCCCTTCTCCTCTTGCCTTCACACTTTCCCAACATCAAAGTCTTTTCCAAGGAGTCTTCTCTTCTCATCAGATGGCCAAAGTCTTGGAGCCTCAGCTTCAGGATCTGTCCTTCCAGTGAACACTCAGGGTTGATTTCCTTCAGGATAGATAGGTTTGATCTCCTTGCAGTACAGGGGACTCTCAAGAGCCTCCTCCAGCACCACAATTCAAAGGCATCAATTCTTTGGCAGTCAGCCTTCTTTATGGTCCAGCTCTCACTTCCATACATCACGACAGGAAAAACCATAGCTTTGACTATTCGGACTTTTGTTGGCAAGGTGATGTCTCTGCTTTTTAAGATGCTGTCAAGATTTGTCATCGCTTTCCTCCCAAGAAGAAGGCGTCTTTTAATTTCAGGGCTGCTGTCTCCATCTGCAGTGATCATGGAGCCCAGGAAAATAAAATCTGTCACTGCCTCCATATCTTCCCCTTCTATTTCCCAGGAGGTGATGGGACCAGTGGCCGTGATCTTAGTTTTTTTGATGTTGAGTTTCAGACCGTTTTTTGCACTCTCCTCTTTCACCCTCATTACAAGGTTCTTTAATTCCTCCTCACTTTCTGCCATCAGAGTGGTGTCATCTGCATATCGGAGGTTGTTGATATTTCTTCCGGCAATCTTAATTCCGGCTTGGGTTTCTTCCAGTCCAGCCTTCCGCATGATGTATTCTGCATATAAGTTAAATAAGCAGGGGGACAATATACAGCCTTGTCGTACTCCTTTCCCAATTTTGAACCAATCAGTTGTTCCATGTCCAGTTCTAACTGTTGCCTCCTGTCCCACATATAGGTTTCTCAGGAGACAGTAAAGTGGTCAGGCACTCCCATTTCTTTAAGAACTTGCCATAGTTTGCTGTGGTCCACACAGTCAAAGGCTTTTGCATAATCAATGAAGCAGAAGTAGATATTTTTCTGGAACTCTCTGGCTTTCTCCATAATCCAGCGCAAGTTAGCAATTTGGTCTCGAGTGCCTCTGCCTCTTCGGAATCCAGCTTGTACTTCTGGGAGTTCTCGGTCCACATATTGCTGAAGCCTACCTTTTCTGGAATACTAGTGGCTTCTCTCTCTCTCTCTCTCTCTCTCTCTCTCACACACACACACACACACACACACACACACACACACACACAGAGAGAGAGAGAGACAGACAGACAGACAGACAGACAGACAGACAGACAGACAACAGGTAAGGACAGTGCGGCATAGTGGTTAAAGTGCTGGCTCTGAACTTGGGAGGTAACGTTCTAGTCCGCCCTCCCCCGAGGCCATGAACACCCTGGATGACTTTGGGACAGTCAAGCTGAATCAGCCTGATCTACAGCGCAGGACTGTTGTGAGGCTGCCCAGGGAAGGATGACAGAACCTTCAGCTGGGATGAGCAAGCGGGTTAGAAACACAACTGACTCACTAAGAAGTATGAAAAGGAGCTCCGATGTCACTCAGAGCAGGGGTGGGAGGAGTGTGTGTGTGTTTGGGGGGGGCCCTTGCCTTGAGGCTGCTTTCCTTTAAAGACCAAGAAGGAGAAACTCTTGCTTCTTCTTCTTTGTGTGCTCCTCGTGCGAAACCCTTCTCCCTCCTGCTCAGGAGAAGCACCCAGAATCCGGAAGGCCACAAGCAGAAGGTCTCTCCCCCCCCCCCCCGCCCGGCTCAAGTCCCTGAAAGGTGACAACCCCCCCCCCGTCCAAATCTCCAGCCCACAGGAGGAAACCCTGGGGTGAAAAAGGGGGGCTCTCCTGTGGATCCCTTGCGGGGAGGGGGGAGAGAGAGATCGCCAACGGACGGCGGGGAGGTCCGTGGTTTGTGAAAGCCTCCGAGTGAGTCTTCGGGGTTTAGGGTCAGAGCTGCTCCCTTTAGTGCGCAATAATAATTAAGTGCCCTCCGACGGATTCTGACTCCTGCCGACCCCTTCCGGGGTGCTCTGCCTACAGAGCTCTCGACAGAGGCTCCCCGTTCCCTTCTTCTGCCCATCAGCCACAGCTGGCATGAAGTGTGTGTGTGTGTGTGGGGGCTTGAAATGCCCCCCACCAGAGCGGAGACAACACCACCCACCCAACCTGCTCCTGAGACCCCCCCGGCAGCATCCCAGCTCTTTATCCCCCCCCCCCACCCTCCGGAGGCTCTCTAGTTGGCAAGCGCTGAGCAGGGCTGGGAAGGAGAAGCCCCTCTCTCTGGAGGTCAAGAACGCCTGGGGGATCACAACACACACACACACACACCCCGGCACACACACATCGGAAGGAAGCGCGAGCGACTCACACTGGCTGGAGGCCGAGGGTCCGTCCGTCCAGAAGGGAGAGGGTCCCCCGAGGAAGAAGAAGAAGAAGAAGAGGAAGGAGGAGCGGGCGAAGTCGTCGGACCTCATGGCGCTCCTGTCCGGAGGCAGAGCCGCGTCTCCAGAGCCGAGAGAGAGAGAGAGGGGTGGGGGGGGGAACCCTTTCCTTCTCCTTCCCTGTCCCTCCTCCCACAGGGGCTGGGCCAGGTTGGGTTGGGTCGGGTCGGGAGGAAAGCCAAAGAGCTCCGAGGCACGGCTGGAACACCTGGTCCCTCCCCGGTCTGGTGCGTGACAGCCAATTAGTAATCAACCGTTAGCATAACCGCTGGTGTGTGTGTGTGTGTGTGTGTGTGTGTGCGCGCGCGCGCGCGCGCGTGTAAAAGTGGGCTCGAAGCCCTGATGCCGATGGAGAGGAGAGTTCCGGGCCGGGATCCTACAGCTGTTCCCTTTTTAAAAAGTGACCCCTTCGAACGGCCTATGGTGGAGGGATGTCGGTCTTAAAGGAGGCCCTTCGGAGCTGCCTTTTCCCTGGACGGAAGGGCCGAGGGGCTGGCGCCTCCCGCGCCGGGGAGAAGAGGCGCCTCAAAGTCCAGAGCCGGGGGTTCTCCAGGGCAGGCGCCCTTGTCCGTCACGACTCGGCCGGGAGGACGGAGACGTGGCTGTTCCCTCATTAAAAGGGAAAGCAGAGCCCAGAAGAACAGTGTGTGTGTGTGTGGGGGGGGAGAATGGGGCGGGAATGCTAAGAGGTCACCCACCGAAAGGGGTTAAGGGAGAGGAATGGAAGGGCCGGTGAAAACATTGACAGGGAAAAAACAGATTTATTCAAAATGTAGTGCTGGAAGAGATTTTTGAGGATGCTCTGGACTGCTAGGAAGACAAATACAGTAAATGAGACCTAAATCAAATCAAGCCTGAGCTCTCTCCAAAAAGGGGGAAAAATATGACAACACTGAGGCTATTGTTCACTGGCCATAACATGAGAAGACAAGACTCACTGGAACAGTTGCAGGCAGCAGGAAAAGAGGAAGACTGAATATGAGAGAGACTAACTCGCTAAAGGAAGCCACAGGCTTGGCTTTTAAAGAGCTGAACAGGGCTGTTGAGGTCACAGCATTTTGGAGGTCATTCATTCCTAGGGTTGCCAGAGATTAGAAGTGAAAGGACAGCACATAGCAAGAAGCTGTAGCTTAAATCTGGGTTCCTTTGACCTGGGAGATCCTTGTTGAGCAGGATTGTCAGACAAAAAGAGAGGGAATCGCTTAGTTTCTCCTTCTGCAGACTGGATGGCAGACTTTGCTCAGATATTTTGCAACTTGTAACTCAGAATGAGAACGGTAAGTTGAAAGGTGTGTGTTGTTCGACTCTGCCTGCATCCAGGGGCCTATTTCTCTCTGTTTATTTGCTCCTTGCTCTAGACTTCTGGAAGAGTGTAATTAGATGAGGATTTGTCCCATGGCTTAGTCCACTCTGGGAAGGATCTGGTCCATCCATCATGAACCAGCCCATCCCTGATGCCTGCCTTTCTGACTCTCTGTTGGGGACCCCTGTTCTCTTCTTTGGTGTGATGGGATCACTTCATTTTGGTTCGATTCCAGAATGTGTGTGATCACTGGGAATCCAACCAAAGTGGACAACTTAGGCTTTCCCTTAAGAGACTTAATGCTATTGTGGAATTGAAAGCTTCTTCCCACTCTCTGTGGAGGGGGAGAGAGAGAGAGAGGAAGAAAGGGTTTGTTGTTTTTTTATCCCCCCCTTCCCTTTAAAGCGAGAAGCAGCCCAATAGGGATGCTTCAGGTACCCTGTGGTTTCCTGACCTGCACCAAATGGCCGATCCTGCCTCTAGGTGATTTTAAGCAGCCCTGCTTGGCCCAACCCTGCCTGGGACCCTCATGTTGCACCCTGCCTGCCTGAGGAGCCTCTCACCCTCCTGGGCTTCAGTTTCTTATTTCGTGGCGCCTCTCCGTGGTGGGATGTGGGCTGTGGCACTCTTTTAGCCATATGAGTCCTTGTGGGCAATTTTTAAAGATTGCAAATACGTGCCCTGTGCTTTTACACATTGCAGCTGCTGTCTTCAAACCCCCTTCTCGCAAACTGAAATCTATCTCTGTGTGATGGTTTGGGCTGTTGCGGTTGTCTGTGTGCGTGCATGCAGAGTGTCCTCTTGGCCTCGCAGCATCCTCTCCACCGAGTGACGGGTGCTCAATGGGTTTGAGGTGCAGCTGGCCAGGCTCCGAGGGGGGGGGAGACTTTTATTTTCAAACAGGCTGCTTCTTTTCCAGCCCTCATCTGGGGACCATTTCCGCCTGTTTCCATCAACCAGCCTGTGCAAGAGGGAGAAGTGAAGTCCCACATCCCACCCCCACCCTGCCCACGTTGTGACTTTCCCGATTAACCTGCAGGCTCAGATGGACATTTGGAGGGCACTGGGGGGGCCCTGTGGTTTTATTAGTTTTTTAATTTTTAAATTATTATTTATGTGATGAGCCCATGCCAGTCCAGAAAGGGCTCCCGCTGGTCGCTTCCAAGGCAGGGAGGAGAGAAGCAGGGTGAGGCATCTCGGGGAGGTGGGGGCAGTTAGCCAGACCCTAGGAGAGAGAAGAAAATGGCTGTCAGCAGAGTGCCCCCCCAAGATGGGCACTCCGAGGGCCACAGCTGTGGGCAGAAGGACCGAGCCCTGCCAGTCCCCCTGTGAACTGAGGTGTGTGCCTTGGCGGCAAATCTGCCAGCGTCCCGAGAAGGGGCTTCTTCAGCCCAGGTGTTTAGGCCAGAAGAGATGGGCTGACTCACGAGCAAGTCAGGCCCCTCTTGCTGCAGGCAAAAGGCCAGAGTCTCCTGCCCTCTGGGAAGCCTTGCATAGAAGGGAAACATTTGAGTCAGTGAAATAACACGGGTCCCCAATCCTCTGGTGGGATCAACAGCAGGAGGGGAAGGAAGGAAGCACACACACACACACACACACACGCACGCACGCACGCACGCACGCACGCACGCACACACACACACACACACACACACACACACACACCTGGCCACCCATCCCCATCTCACTCCCTCGGCCTCCTCCCCCGAGGGCCACAGGTGGAGGTCCCGTGGTCAGAAAGTGGGGCTCCCCATACCTTTTACGACCTTGGTGCACACGTGGCCACAGCCGTTGCTGCAGCACCTCTCTCCTGGGCCACAAGCGTCATCATTTTCGCACATTTCCACACAGGCTCCATCACCAACGGGTTTGGGACATTCCCCAAGAGACGCTGGAAAGAAAGAAAAAGTTTGTTCAGGAACTGCCGTTGAGTCCCATAACCCTGGTAAACGAGGCTGTTTCTCCTGATCAGGTGTTCCTGTTCCGAGCTGGTTTTCTGGATGTATAGATTTTGGGACCCAGCGGGTAGTGGAATATAGTTCCACCTGGAGATGGTTTGAGCCCTGCGGCCTCCCTCCCCTCTAGGCAGGCGAGCTGGCAGACGGTTCTTCTTTCTTTGTTTATTAGAGCTGTCGACCTAATTCAACAGAATTTGTTCCCCTTATTCAAGGAAGAGCACTGGTCTTTGACAATTCTACCCCTGGGAGAGCATATAGCCACAATCTGTTTTTCTGTGTGTGGGTCGTGGTTCCTGTGGAAGGTTTGGTGGATTGATACGTGGCTCCCACCCAGGCCTTAGGGACTGGGGAATTAGCTGAGGTCGCTAACGCTGAAGCTGCTGTTCTGGGGCCATTTCCAAAACATGGCATTTGGGCCCAGGATGGGGTGGGAATGTGGCTTCTGGGGTGGTTTTGTGGCTTGGTACATCAGTTCCTCCTAGTCTGACGAGAGGGGTGAATCTTACCATGTCTGGCTGTCTTGCACAATGTTGGTTTCATATTGGATAGAGAGAGGCATGAATTAAAAAAAATAATAGTGACTCATTTTGATTCGCGGTTCACACACACACACACACACACACACACACACACACACACACACACACACACACACACACACACACACACACACACACACACACACACACATGGGCAGACAGTGGGGCTTTTCATACCTTTTACGACCTTAGTGCACACGCGGCCACAGCCGGTGCTGCAGCACCTCTCTCCTGGGCCACAAAAGTCATCACTTTCACACATGTGCACACAGATTCCAACATCAGGGGGTTTGGGACATTCCCCAAGAGTCACTGGAAAGAAAGAAAAAGTTTGTTCCACCCTCAGATCAAAGTTGAGAGGACTCTTAGGGCCAAAAGAAGGGGAACGGGCTCCTGTTCCCTCAAGGCCAGAAGCCCACTTGGAAGAGCAAGAGATACAAAGTGCAAATTTGGGCAGAGTAATATGGTCGGCAGGGTAAACCCAAACAATGTCATCAGTATACTAAACACCGTGCCAAAGCAACATAAACACAGATCTGGGTTTCAGTTGCTACTTTTTGCTGCTTGGAAGTTTCTCTGGCCAATCAAAGGTGCCTCTCTGGGTTTCTGCTAACCCTGGGACTTTTGTCCCCCAGACCCCGGGGGTGTCATTCCTGGAGCAGCTGCTGTCCAGTTTGGGCATCTGCCCTGTGGCTCGCTCTCGACCTTACGTGGTGCCATGCCCTGCCCTGCCAAGTGGGGTTGGAGCTGGACACAGCTGAGCCCGGACTCCCAGAGAATTCTCCCTGACACAAAATTCCATGTTGGGCAACAACGGCTTTTGCTAGATCACTAAAAAGTTAAAAAAATATTTGGGGGCACTTTTCAAGACAAAAGGGTGCAAAACTTGTGGTTAGAACCAACAGGTTTTTTTGAGGGGGGTGGAGGGGGAAACTTGAGCTGGATGTGATGTCCTTTGCTGATAAAGCGAACAGGCTAAGAAAGCAAAATGCAGAATCCATCCTGCAGGAGGCAGGAAGGCCAAAGCAGTCGCTCTGCCTGCAATCTTTCCCGGTCTCTGCCAGACAAGAGCCCAGCCCTCAACCCTGCCCAGACCTGCTGACTGAGGCTGCTGTTAGGGGCCTTCAAGATAAGTGAGTTATTTAAGGAATGGTTTCAACAGTCCCACTCCCCCAGTAAGTTTCCATGGCTGAATGGGGTATTGAACCCTGTTCTCCAGAGCCTTTGGTCCATGGCTCTATCCACTACATCACACTGGGCATCACAGGGCGCTGAGGAATACCTTTTCCCCATGAAAGGACTGCGCTCGCTCTCGCTTTCTCTCTGCGAATGGATCGGGCAGCCACTTTCTGCACCCATGAAAGTGTAGCACCACCAGAAGGAGTGCTTGGGTTGACACTCCTGGGCTTCCTTCCTTACCTTTTTGCCCGCTGGCAGGGGGCAGCTCAGCCCAGATGGCGAGAAGCCCCAGGAAGAGGAGGAGGAGAAGCCCGCTGGCCTTCATGATGGCACGGTTGCTGTCTCTGGAAGGTCCTGAGTGCCGAAGCTCACCTGGGCCGGCCTTTAAAGGCTCTTTCGGAATAGTTGTGCAATTGGAGGATACTGGAATTTCCCAGGGCCTCTTTCTTACGAGAAGATCGTTCTAGTTTTCCACAGTCAAACTTGCTCAGCAGCCCAGCCTGCGAAGGGGCTCGTGACCTCTCCTCTGCTTCCTTTTAGACGCATCTCAGGTCGCACTCAAACACAACGGCTTGGCCGTGGTCCCCTCTCGGTTTCTGCAAGACACTCCCTTAGGGCACTTTCATCTCTCAGCAAAATGATGGCCTCACCCTGGTTCATGAAAGTTCAGGTATGGTATGGCTGTGACGCCTGCCTGCCTCCACCCCACTGGGCTTCCTAGAATCATGGAGTGGCAGCCGGAGGGGACCAAGAGACTCATGGAGTCTGACCTCCCGCAGGAAATACGCAGCTTGACCCAACGTCTGTTGGAGAACCTCCAATGAAGGAGGGTCTACCACCTTCTGAGGTATTCTGTTCTGCTGTAGAACGGTTCCTGCATGCAGGACAGTCTTCCCAATGTATAGCCAACATTTTATTTCTTTTAATTTGGATCCATTGTTTCGGATCCTACCCTCTGGAGCTGGGCAAAGCAAGCTTCGTCCATGTTCCACATACGTAGCGGTCTTTCAAGTACATACAGTACGTATTTGGAGATGGCTCCTCTGATGCCGCTCTGTCTTCTCATTGTTGGTGTATCGCAGGGCTGGGCAAGCCGGTCTGGGGCGTGTCCCTCTTCCTGCCCTTGAACTCCAGGGACTGATTCTGTCATGCTACCTACGGGCGTGGCTTCCTTCTGACTTATACCAACCTTGTCTTTTCCGTCGACACGTATAAGATATCCAATGAAAAGCTGAATTAGACTCTGATGGAGGAAGCGTGAAAATGGGTCAAAAAGAGGTCAATCATTTCAGGTATTTAAATGACACAGTTTTGCAGGCAGAAGAGGGCAGTGACCGGAAGCAGGGATGATGGTAGAGAAGGGAAGCAGGAGAGGTGACATTGCTGCACTCTTCAGATATGAGAAGGGCCGTCCCGTAGAGAAGGCAGCAAGCTCGTTTTCTGTGCCCGCCCCCGCCAGCAGGTAGGCTTAATCGGACGTTATAGCCCCAGGGTGCTTTTGGGAGTATCAGACTTTGGCCAAGAAGAGGTACAGACGTGGTACCTTTGGATGTTTTGCGGTTGGTTCATGAACAGCTGTTGACCCCTGTTGGGCTGGTATATGAGGCTGCTTCTCCTGCTCAGGCATTCCTGCTCTGAGCTGGTTTTCTGGATGTATAGATTTTGGGACCCAGCGGGTAGTGGAATATAGTTCCACCTGGAGATGGTTTGAGCCCTGCGGCCTCCCTCCCCTCTAGGCAGGCAAGCTGGCAGACGGTTCTTCTTTCTTTGTTTATTAGAGCTGTCGACCTAATTCAACAGAATTTGTTCCGCTTATTCAAGCAAGAGCACTGGTCTTTGACAATTCTACCCCTGGGAGAGCATATAGCCACAATCTGTTTTTCTGTGTGTGGGTCGTGGTTCCTGTGGAAGGTTTGGTGGATTGATACGTGGCTCCCACCCAGGCCTTAGGGACTGGGGAATTAGCTGAGGTCGCTAACGCTGAAGCTGCTGTTCTGGGGCCATTTCCAAAACATGGCATTTGGGCCCAGGATGGGGTGGGAATGTGGCTTCTGGGGTGGTTTTGTGGCTTGGTACATCAGTTCCTCCTAGTCTGACGAGAGGGGTGAATCTTACCATGTCTGGCTGTCTTGCACAATGTTGGTTTCATATTGGATAGAGAGAGGCATGAATAAAAAAATAATAATAGTGACTCATTTTGATTCATGGCTCATCAAGGTCGACAAATCACAAATCCTGGGTAGCTGGCTCATGGTTGACTCAGCCTTTCATCCTTCTGAGGTGGGTACAATGAGTACCCAGCTTGGGGGGTGGGGGCAATGTGTAGCCTGTATAATTAACTTGTAAACTGCCCAGAGAGTTGGTTGTTGTGGGTCTTTCGGGCTCTTTGGCCGTGTTCTGAAGGTTGTTCTTCCTAATGTTTCGCCAGTCTCTGTGGCCGGCATCTTCAGAGGACAAGAGTAGCACTTTGTGCTCTGTGCACCACAACACAGAGTGCTACTCCTGTCCTCTGAAGAAGCCCGTGGCCACAGAGACTGGCGAAATGTTAAGAAGAACAACCTTCAGAACACGGCCAAAGAGTCCGAAAACCCCACAACAACCATCAGATCCCGATCATGAAAGCCTTCACGAATATATTATCCAGAGAGTGCTTGAAGCGCTATGGGGTGGTATATAAGCAGCACACTTCTTTGCTTTATAAAATGCCTTCCCCCCCCCCCCCCGAAGTACTTAGAGAAACCAAATTTGCAGGAACGCTTTCTCGGACTCTCTTCTACAAACCCTGCAGGTTTGGTGAAGTTTGGTTTTCGGAGGTTCGAGAGACACCCACAAGGAGCTCCACGCCTCAGGAACCTAGAGACCCCAAAATGACAGAGAATCTTCTACTGATTCTTCATCTACAATCCCTGCCACGTTTGGTGTAGATTGGGTTTCAGGCATCCAAGTTATACACCCACAAGGTGAGTCACCCCAGGAAAGTGCCCTTGAGCCGCTGGCTTGGGGAAACCACCAGGAGCTTCTGCCTGTTCCTTTACAAAAACTCCCTGCCTGGAGATTGAAAGGCTAAGCAAAAAAAAAAAGGGGAGTGCTTTTGGAGGAACTGTTCCCTCAAAACTCACGTAGTGGATTAAAAGCCCAAAACCACCTGTCATGTGACTTTATACTGATTTAGAATACAGCAGAGCTGGAACCCCCTGCAAATCAGACTATGGAATGCCCTCCCGACTGAAATTCGTCTGGCGCCGACGTTGATGACATTTCGGTGCCAGGTCAAAACCTTCCTGTTCCAGAAGGCTTTTAATTGAAATAACATCAACTATGGGTCCTGATGATGGCAATTTTAATTGTATTTTAATCATTTTATCTTTTATTTTATCTTAACTGATTTTTAATTGTTGTAAGCCGCCCAGAGACCTTTGGGTAGAGTGGGCAGCATATAAATTAAATAAATAAATAAATAAGTAAATAAATAAATAAGTAAAATCAGCAGTCCAGCCTCACCCTTGGTAATGATCATAATAGCCATTGACCCTGAAAGTTGTGTTGCAAAAGAGGTGACCTTATTTCTTGTTATATTACAATCATAGCATGACTTTCACAACTGGGGGATGAAGCTGCAAGTGCAAGAACCTGATCCACTATCCCTCAGATCTGCTTAGACAGGGATTCCTGCCCTGAGCCAAGGGGTTGGACTGGATGGCCTTTGAGGCCCCTTCCTGATTGCAACGAGGTTTTCAACTACCGCAGTGAGGTCTGCAATTTGTCTTGAGCCTCTTTTCGTTTCTCCCTTTCACCATGATTCTGAGACTCTGTGGTTCCGAGACAGGGCTTGGAGATCCGATGCTCCATCCTTCTCTGGACAGACTCCAGCTTGTCAAGATTCTTCTTGAATTGTGATCCCCAGAACGGGAGGCAGGATTCCAGTGGAAGTCTGACCACAGGACAGCTGACTTGTGTTATCTCACGCTTTCAGGAGACTCCCGGATCCCTTTCACAGGGAATCCTGCCGAGCCAGCGGTGACCCTTCTTGTATTTGTGCCTCTCGTTTTAATCGCAGGAGTGAAGGACTTTTGCTTTTTTGAGACATTCCTCCCCTCCCTTTTTTTTTTTGCTCAGTTCTCCAGTCTCTCAGGGCCAGCTTGCATTCTGCCCTTTTCCTCTGGCAGAAGAAAAAACCCAGAATTAAAATTAAACACCTGCAAACCCAAAAAATAAGAGGAGGAATGGGGCTTCCGAATTGGCTTCTCTATTACAGGGCACCTGCATTGGTATGGATTAAGGAGTGGATTACATTGGAAAACACGAGACTCCTGAAACTAGAAGGATACATTATGAAATGGGGCTGGCATGCATTCGTGTGGTACAATAGAACAGAAGACTTCAAACAATTCAACAACCATATACTAAGGAAGGCACTCTTGTCGATGTGGAATAAAGTAAAAAACCAAAAGAATTTGCTGCCTCTTCAAGTGGAGTGTCACCCGAAAGCTTGAGGGCCTCCCCACGCCCCATCCGAGCCTTTGCTAGAAAGAGGGTGTACGACCTGGGTGTGGCTCATGGGCGTCCCTCTTGTCCTTTCTCTCCAGGATGAGAAGGAGCCACAGGGGATCTCTCTTGGCATGCGGACCATCAACCAGCTACAAATCCACCCCGCCATATCATCATCATCATCTAGTCCACATTTTACCAGCTTGTCCAAAGGATACCATGAGGGACCTTGTAAAAACTCTTGCTAAAACTGAGATGCAACACCTCCTCAAGCATCCCCCCCCAATCTACCAAGCTTGTGACACTATTAATAAGATTAGAAATAAGATTTGCCTCCTTCAGGTCCAGGTCCAGGTGGTTCCTGGTGTCTTAACAACATTGCTTTATTAATAAATGCAGAGAGGAAGCAGGAGGACCCCCCAAAACAGGCATCAGAGCTGCCCCGGAGCCCTCCAGCCTTCCACACACACAGCTACACTTTCAGCCTACTTGCCGTGTTTTGCCGGTTTCACCTGCAAAGGGAACCGTTGCGGAACTTCTTTCTCCATGACTTCTCATTTTACTTTCCCCACTGAGAGATTTCTGGCATCTGAATAAGGGTAGAGGACACTTGGGGGACAATCCAGCAAACCCCCGCCCCCAATTCCATCTGTCTGTCAAGCGGAGAAGATGTGGCTCAGTCTCTTTCGAGTGCAGCAATGTCCCCTCAAGGGCAGACGGCCAAGTGCTCCCCGGCTGTGTTGGTTGCAGAAGGCAAGAGTCAACCCTGGGAGGAGCAGCAGCTTTTTCAAGAGGGCTTGGTGGGACTCCTGCCCCAGGTGTTGGGGAGACCGGGACAGTGGGGGTTCCAAAGTCAGGTGTCCTTCATTCGGTAATGCCCCTTGGCACTCACGCACTGTTGGCTTCGTTGCCCATGCCCCAGCAAAGCGGAGAAGAGACCCACAGACCTACCTGCCTGGAGGCAGATGAAAAAGGCCAGAAGCTCAAAGAAGGCAACGGCTTCCCCCTTCGCCAGCACTTCCCTCCTAGCCTGCGGGACAGCACGTCAGTCTCCTACCTCCCCGATAGCCAACTGCGGCTGAGCCCCTTCCTCCCCCCTGTATTGCTCTGCCTTCCCCATTGCCTGAGGATCTTCTTGCCATGCTCAAGACCATGTAGCCCTCTGGACCTGTGGTCTACGGCAGAAGGGCAAGGGAAGACCCATCAGGAGGACAGACGTCCCCAGTGAGTGGTGGGTTTCGTCTTCTGCAGAAGAAGCCGTGGAAGCAGCAGGGAGGATTTGGGAGTCCGCTCCTCCGGAATGGCCCCCCAAGGTGTCCTGAGACAGAGGGCCAGAAGGTGAAGGGACAGGCAGCTTTGCAGCCTACCGCTGACTTTGCAAAGGCAGATGTGGCTTTTCAGGAAGTACTTCCCTTGCGGTTTATTGGCCAGAGGCCTTTTCCTCCAAGTCACTTGAATGCCCACCTTTTTGTGTGTGAGGGCTAGTGTTGCCCCATGATTCTGCTACGCATGGATGTGGCAGGTGAACCATGTCTCGCTTCCTGTGGGCCTTGTAGGGTGCCCTGTCTAGATAGCAAATGCCGTGGAGCATGTCTGAGATGCTGCTAACCGGGAAACTGCTCAGATTTTGACGCACCCACCCCTTTATCCACCTGGCCCTTGCAGCAGCATCAGAACCAGTTGCCTTGGTGGCTGATGGGCTGTGTACCACTCACACCCCTGGTTTCCCATACTGTTCCCAACCCTAACCCTTTCCTCCCCTTTATCCTTTGCAGGATCAGGCCGAGAGTCTCGTGTTACTGGGAAGCTCAGGCAATTTGTTGTTGTTGTGTGATGCCATTTATTCAAAAACTGCATTGGGGACACTGAAGCCGGCAGTTCCAACTTGGAAGGCAGCCAAGTGAGAAGCGGGGCCAGGAGTCTGGTGGAGCAGCTCCTCCTTCCTTCTGTGACCCCATCAGCGAGACCCTAGGAGAGAAAAAGAAGGCAGCCGTCAGCTGGGAGCTCCTTCCAGATGCCCGGGAATCGCCGGCTCGACACACAAAGGCTCTCCTGCGGAAGAAATCATGGCCGCAGGAACGAGGGCTGTCCACCTTCCTCCACGCACTGTGCTCACGGCAGAGCATGCCTTTGACATTCCTGACTGGGTATGGACAAGAGCCTCCCCCCCCACCCCTGGGCAGGGGATCTCTGTCAGCTGTAATGGGAGCGGATCACAGACGAGTCCCTCTTGGCACACTGCAGCGAGTCTGCGAGGGGTTAACCTGCACCCTTTACTGCATGCAAAACGTTGCATGCATCAAGCAGGGTGCATGCATGTCTCTCTGAGTAGCCATGAGAGCAGACAATTCTTCTACTGCCACAAGCGTGGCCCTTCTTCATTCCCCACCCCATGCAATTCAACGGGCTACAATGCATGGGTGTTACAGAGGAATTACGCACCACAGCCCCTCCCTGTGGGTGTGCCAGTTATATGTCCACACAGGTACCATCAGTGCGCTTTAAGGAGTGGCCTGCCGTCCACAGATGCCCGCACAAGTCAAATGAGCGGGTCTCTCCGCTGCTGTGAGAGAGTCTTGTTTGGTTTTGCTGCGTAAGGGCAGACTGGCTGGCCGGGAGGGCTGGGCTCTCTGCAGCCTCTAACTCTCAGCCGCCCAGGTAGATGGATCTTGCCTTGGCTTCCTGCCCCAGGGGGCTTTTACTAGCCCTTGAGGCTCACCTGTCTGGGTGGGGGAGTTGCCCCCCCTCCTCGCCTCTCCTACCAAGCTACACACAGGCCAGGAGGACCCGTCCTGCTGTTCCAGCTCCAGAGGAGCCCAAAAGAAAGTGGGGTAGAAAGAGACGGTGCCGTTCCTGACAAACATTTGCCGGCCTCTTTCTCACTCTGAACCAGGTGGGAGCTCAGGGGAGAAAGAGGGCGAACCAGCCATGGACTTGTTACTCCATTACCCTGGTGACCTGGGTACTGCCTGGGCCGCAAGCACTGCTCCAAGTCCCTTTCCTTGGGCTGGAATAGGTAGGACCCATCCCCCCCCCCCGGGCTGTGCTTCCACACCGATCCCAGGCCCACGGGGGCCTCGGCCCCTCCTCGGGAGGCACCCAGGGCGGAGGGGCGGAGGGAGCCAAGCTGGCTTCCACATCAAGGTCAAGCCGCAGGAGAGACTTCAGAGTAAAAAGGGGGGGGACTGTACTCAGTTGTTTTTAAATGTGTTTATTGTATTTATTTTGTGGACTTCAAAAAATGTAATGCTTGTTTAACTCTTTTTTAATATTTGCATGCTCACAGTTTTTAGCTTTTAAATGTCTTTTCATTGTTGTAACCCTCCTTGGGTCCTCTTAAGGAGAAAGTTGGGGTAAAAATAAATGAATGAATGGTTTTCTGTCATCTCAGAGGGGTTTCGGTTAGGAAGTCCTGAAATAAACTGCAGGTGAAGTAACCTGACAGTAACCATCTGCATCCTATGCGCCTGAGACCTCATAATTAAAGGAGAAACATTTAACACATGTAACACCAGTGGAAGGGGTTTAGCCACAGAATACCCAACTCTCTCTCTCTCTCTCTCACTCTCTCTCTGTTTTGTTGCAAAAATGTGCCTTTGTTCTCTTCCCGGGACAGCTTTCTTCTGTCTGGAACCTTCCCGATCTGTCCGATGAGGGCTCCTGTCCTTTCCAGCACTTGGCCAAGCAAAGCCCATCCAATGCCATGCCGTGCTCTGACAGCCTCCCTCCCGCCTGCCCTGCCTCCCGGTGGCGGCCAGGCTTTCTCCCTGAATCTCATCTCACCACATTTTTTCTGGCACTCTTCCAGGGTCTCGAAGTTGTTGGCGTTTCCTTGGCAACCTCCGTAGGTGAAGGCCTCGCACTTCTGGGTCTGCCCGTTGTAGAACCAGCGGCTAAAGGCGGCCAAGCAGGGGCCCACCTCTTTGGGGAGCCGGCAGATATCTGCAGAGCAGGAGAGAGAGAGAGAGAGGAAGGGGCAGGCCAGAGTTGGCCCTCCACTTATGGGGAGAGGGCTCTGGAGGGCAGGTGGGACTGACAGCACTGTGGTTGCTGCTGTATGGAGGCCCCACACGCTGCATCTTCCCCTCTGACATGGCCAGGGGTTACATCCAGCCCTGGGTGTGGAAGGAATGGCTCTCCTGTGCAATCCTGTAGCAGGTGCACAGGTAGAATCAACAGACAGTACAGTCAGAATCAATCCTTTATTTTTGTAGCAGAGGAGGGGAGGGGATGCAGGATGGAGTGCGTTCCCACCTCCTTCCCTTGGGACCAAGGCAGCTGCCTCCTCCTTTGGTAGAGAGCTGGCCTGGCCTTTGAAGAGGGGCCGAGGGACCGTTGTCCTCCTCTCTTGGGTGGCCTCCTCCCTTTGAGGGTTTGGCCCCAGCCTGCCTGTGACGTCAAGGTCTATGACAAGGAGGAGCACCAGAGACCCCGAAGTCCCCCCCCCGTCATCCCCCAGGGAGCAGGCGGCCTCTGGGCAGCAAGCGCAGCAGCGGACAGACACGTGGCCTGGGCACAGCCTGCCCCTGTTCTGTGAAATGCTCCGAGTTCTGTTTCATTTGCAAGAAGCACATCTTATTTTGCATAAACAATAGGCATAACTGTTAGTGCAGGAGGACAATGGGACCCGTGATGACTTCAGGAGGTGCGGAGCGCTCCAACGCTGGAGGCATTCAGGAGACATTGAGACAGCCACCGGGGCACATCTGCTTGGATTTGGGTTCCTGCAGGGGGTGCGAATGTACGTAAGATCAATGAACCTTGGGAAGCTGGAGGTGGTCAAACAGGTGATGGCAAGAATCAACGTTGACATCCTGGGCATTCGTGAACTAAAATGGACGGGAATGGGCGAATTCAGCTCAGATGATTATCACATCTACTATTGTGGGCAAGAATCCGGTAGAAGGAATGGAGTAGCCCTCATAGTCAACAAAAGAGTGGGAAAAGTGTGAAGGCAGGAGGAGAAGGGGACGGCAGAGGACGAGATGGTTGAACGGGGTCATCGAAGTGACCAACATGAATTTCACCAGACTCCGGGAGGCAGTGGAAGGCAGGAGGGCCTGGCATGTTCTGGTCCAGGGGGACACGAAGAGTCGGTCACGACTAAATGACTCAACAACAACAACAACAACAACAACAAAGGGAGGTGGCTTTTGAGGCCCCTTCCAACCAACTTCAAGATTCTAGGATTCTGATTCACAACATATGCAACGTTACGCAAAGCAGTGTCCTGCTCTCTCCTCCTTCTTCAGGGTGTAAAAGTGCCCACACTACTAGCGCAGCCTCACATGGGCAAATGGATTCCTACGGTATCGCCACAAGACAGTAGCCACACCGGTCGAGGCCCTTGGGTCGGCCGCTTGGTGGGTCCTTCCTCACCTGACTGCCCACTTGCAGGGGGCAGCTCAGCCCAGATGGCGAGAAGCCCCAGGAAGAGGAGGAGGAGAAGCCCAGGGGCCTTCATGCTGCTGCTGGTGCGGCGGCTGCTGCTGTTTCCAAAAGATCCTGAGTGCCGAAGCTCGCCTGGGCCTGCCTTTAAAGCCTCTCTCTGGGAGAAGTTGTGCAACTGGGAGGACACTGGAATGTTACGGGGTGTCTTTCTCAAGAGAGAGGATTTTGGGTTTTCCTCAATTTAAGCACAAAGCAAAACTGGCCAGGCAGCTTTGGCGGCCCCTATCCCAGTGGCCCCTTTGTTGCGTCAGGTCTCCGGCGCAGGCACAGGACTCACAGCCGAGGGACGACCCCTGGCCCTGCCTTGATGGTGCACCCCTGAGACCTCTTGGCTGAGGGGGTTCCTCTAGGACACCTTCACTCGTCGGACGCTTCTTGCTAAGAGCCTGTCTGCTTCCAAGTGGAACCACGTTACAGGCTGGCAACGTGACTGTCGTGGTTTCCAAGCCAAATGCAAGCTCACCCAAAGCCCCTGTTCTTCTTATTGGAGAGACGTCCACTTGAGAAGACTGGATCTCTTTCCCTTCCTCCCTGTCCTGCCTGTCAGCTCTTTGCGGACATCTTCCCTGGCTGGAGGGACCCCAGGAAAAGGCTTATGAATTCTCATGTTCTGGAATCCACCTCCATGGGCCTGACCTTTGGAGCCTCCCTTGCTCAGGAAGGACGCCAGCATCAGCATCGGCTTTTACATTTTTTTATCCTGGTTTTCAATTTGGGTTTTATTCTTTTAATCTGGCCACATCTACACCTCCCTCCTCCCCCCTCCCTTTTATTGTGGTATAACCAGAGCAGCCACAATTTCTGTTCGGCAGTTCCTGTACATTTTTTAAAAGGACCCCCGGATCCCAAAAATTCCGCTTCTTGGCCTTCTGATGGGATCAGAAGAAGGAGGTCTCTGGGATGCTTCTCAGGGTGGAACCAGAGGGGTCTTTGTCCTGCTGCTTGGTCCGCTGTGGGGACAGGTGGGTTTGCTCCTTTTTCTAGCGATCAGACAATGTTATTGCTAGAGTGAATGAGACATCCCCAGAATATTCCTACCCCATACTTTTCTGGGTCCCTGTTGGGTCCTTCTGTTTTTGGTGTGTGTGTTCATTGATTTATTTTGGTTTGTTTCCAGCACATGTGAGTGTTGGAAATGAACCAAAGTGGACCTTCCTATCCACTTTGTTTCATATGAAGGAGATCTTCCAGCTTTCCCTGGTAGGCCACCTGCCTTTAATTTGCCAGTTGGTTTCAATTTCCCAATATTGTTAAGAGGTTTAAAAAGATAGCTTAGCCACTTCAGAATATTGGGAAATTTCCTTGGAGGGTCCACAGTTTCACACACAAATGAGAAGAGTGACCTGTATGGCAGGTGGAGGGTTACAATCTTCTAATCAGTTTCTCCTCAAGGATGATGCTGAATCACGGACATGTGAGAACCTATTACCTCCCCCCTACAACAAGCATTTTACCCAAGAGATCTCATCCTCCAGTCTTTTCCTTTTCATTTCCTTTCTCTCCATCCCCCATTTTTTCAATTAGTTGGTCCCTGAAGTAAAATACAAAGGAAAGCCTTTGAGAATACAAAATCCAATTGTTTTCCTCTTGGGTATCAATGAAATAGTAGTAGACATGGTCTAGAGGGGTGGGGTAAAAATCCAATAAATAAATAAAATAAATGAAATTTGATCTGGCTGTGGTCTCTTTTTCCAGCCAGTTCAGCAGCACTTGCATCTCATGTGAGATCCTGGGCTCTGCTCAGGATAAGTCCAGAGTTCCTTTCGTGGGAAGTCATGATCAAGGGCTCTACGGCACTTTGAGATTTTAGCTTCTTGTTCTGGCTGGTTTTCAAAAGAGGCTTTGAAGAACCAGTTCTAAAGTGAACTGCTAGGAAGCAGGTAAATGTGAATATGAGTCAGATGATGGGAATGATCTTAAATATTTCCTGATTCCTTTCTCCACCATCTGGACTGACTGGGAAGACAAAGGCCTCCCACATAATTTGCGGCCTGGGATATTTTCATAGGAACCTGAAACCAGGAAGGACCTTCTAGCCGTGTGCGAAAGGAGTGCTGTGTTCCACTTCGGAGCCAGGGGGATTCTTGCTAACCGGAATGGGGCTGGGGTGGCCTTTCTCGCCGCAAGGTCCACCCTCTGGTATCTTGGGGGCAGGGTGAGGCTTCCCTCCCCCACCCCCACCCTCGCCCCTGCTCTGCTCTGCTTCGTGGGAGAAGGGCCAGAGGTTAGATCTGGAATGTCACAAATGCAATGGAGGTGCTCGGCAAGGAAGCCCCGGCCCCAGGCTGGTTGGAGACCCCCCCCCATCCTTGACAGCTGCAAACAAAACTCTCTCTCTCTCTCTCTCTCTCTCTCTCTCACACACACACACACACACACACACACACACACACACACACACACACACACACACACACACCACAATGATGGGTTGTTTAAATTCACGCTGGGCATGAGCCCACGCTTTAACAGTCCTACCCAAGGACATGGGGATCAATCAGCAAAAGGAAGTGAGGTTTTGCCTCGGGCGTCTTTCTTTGCTCCCTGGAAAACATGGCTTGCTCTTTACTCTGCGGTGGGCACATGTCGCCCTCCCCCCTGTTTGCTGGTTGGCAAGGGACTCGTCCCGGCCCCTCAGCCTTTTCCTTGAAGCGTGAAACTCTCCTGCCAGAAAAAGGAGGGGAGAACCGAGTCGCTTGGCCCAGAGCCTGTCAATGGGGCAAGAAGTGGGGCTGGAGGAGGAGAGCGTGAACCCAGGAGAAGCCCAGGAAGGAAGGGAGAGGGATGTGCTGGAAGCAGTGCCACAGGAGGCCACAAGGGGGCAACACCCATACGAAATGGACCCCAGGGGTGGACCCGGTCCCTGGAGGAAGGGGTGGTCATGCCCCTCTCTCTGCTGCTGCTGCCCACCTGTGCCCCCTGGCCACCCAAGAGACTTTCTGGGGCAGAAGAGCTGCCCTTGGTGTCTTTTGAGGGGGGGGCTCTGTGTGCATGGCAGGCCCACGTCCCTCAGAGATTTCCGCCACGAGACAGAGAGAGAGAGAGAGAGAGAGAGAGAGACTCTCTGCCTGCCTGGGAGCTCTTGAAGGTGAAACCAGGCGGGTGGTCAGTGCGGATGTCCGGCTCCCCTGCTGCCCGGCCTTTCCAACGGACCTTTGGAGCCCAGGGAGGAGAGGAGAGCGGAGCGGAGGGGGTGGCCCTGTGCCCACCGGGAGTGCCAAACTGGGGGCCTTGGTGCCCCTGGCGATATTGTTCCTAAAACGGCTCCATGTGTGGTTTGCCAATAGTTAGTGAAAACCTTCCTGCACCTGGTCCCGGATCAGTGGGGTCGCATGGGGGGGGGGGGGAGAAGGCTCAGGGACAACGACCCTGGGTGCAAAATCTTTAAGGGGCTCAAAGCCCTGCCTGGTGCAATCCTGCAGCCGCTCCTTGCCTCCCTCCTGGCAGTCTGAGTCTGAGCTGCCAGGGGCGCTGGGCCCACCCCCACCAGCGGGGACCTCAAAGGGCTATGGGGCTGCTTCATGCCACCACCCTGCCCACGTGCTGCATCACAGAGTTGGCAGGTGACCCCCCCCGTGCCACGCCACTGCCCCCCTCCAATGCCCTGCCTTGCCAGCCCCTGATCCTTGCAAGTCAAGCACCCTCTCCTCCTCTTTCCGCTCCTCCTCCTCCTCCTCCTCCTCCATCACCACCAGCAATCCTGTGTTGCCCGATGGGTCATTTGCCCAGCCCCTTTTTCTGCCTGCCTGCCCGCATTTGCGGTGCAATCGGCCAGCAGGGTTCCCCCTAACCCCCCAACCCCCCCTCCACATTGCTGTCTTCGTGGTAGCCACTGTGCCCCCCCCCCCAAGTTCATAGGATGTTCGGAGACCCCCCCCCCCCCGCTTACCAGCCGCAACCGCGGGCGCCGCCTCTTCTTACTGGACGTCGAGGCAGCCCATGGAGGTGCCGGTGAAGCAGCACTTCTTCCAGCCCTCGCACTCCTGGTCCTGCCGGCAGGTGTCGAGAGCGGCCTCTCGGGGCATCATCCCCTTGACAGGTCGCCGTCTGGGGCACTTCCCGGGTTTGTCTGGCGGGGGCGGGGGGGGGGAAGGAGGAGAGAAAACGTGAGTCCTTCTGGCTCCCCCCTTAAACATCTGGAGAGGCCGAAAAGGGGTCGGTCTTGAAGGCAAGGTTTGGAGGCAGGGAGAAGCGGCCAGGATTTCAGGAGGAAGGCGCAGGATGGAAGCCCCCCACACACACCGGGGCCCCCCCTGCCCTGCCCCCACCCTCTGTTTGCAAGCAGCATCTGGGGCGGGTGGGGGGCGGGGTTTTTGTCCTTCACTCCCCCTCCCCTCACACTCGGCCCGCTGCTGGTGCCTTGCTGGCTACACGGAAAGGCCAGAAGGAGGCCAGGCTCCTCCGGGCGGGTCCCGATCCTGCCCAGGAAAGCAACGCAGCCGCCTTACAGAATCGTCGCGCTGCCAGGGACCCATCGAGTGCAATCCCCCTGCTCAGAGATCCGAGAGACGGCGGCCCGGTTCTCTTTTGCCGGCCTCCGGCGCCGGAGGGGGGGGGGCGGACCCGATCCCGGGGGTGGGCAGAGGGCACGACGGGGCGGGCGGGAGGGCGGGGGCGCGAGCAGGGCCTTTGGGGGCGGGGGGGCCTTTATCCCTTGAGGAGGAAAGAACACCCCGGGAGAACTGTTCCCCTCCCTTCCCTGGAGCAGGCCCAGGCTTTTGCATGAGAAAGCGAGTAGGGCAGGTTTGGGGGGCGGGGGGGGGCTTCTGTCCTGCCACTTCTTTCTTTCCAAACCGTGGGGGGGGGGGGGCGAACTGGGTCCCAGAGTCTGGCCGGCTTGGGCGACCCTCGGGGAATGGAAATGGCCAGTGATGCAGGGTGCCCCCTCCCGCTCCACCCCCCCCCCCCAAAATCCCCGTTACCTTCCAGGGGCTGCCGGCAAACGCGGCCGCAGCTGGTTTCGCAGCACTTCTGCCCGGCGGGGCACTCGCGGTCCTCGGCGCAGGTGAGCCGGCAGAGGGCCGGGCCGTGGAGCTTCTTCATCAGCGGCGGCGGGCAGTGGCCGGCCTTCTCTGCGGACAGACAGGTCGGGGATCAGCCCGAGAGCTTGGGCGACGACGCCCCGTGGTCCCCCCCCCCCGGGACGGTTTAAGAGCGGGCATCCCTCCCTAGCCTTCCTCCTCCCTCCCTCCTCCTCCTCCGGAGGCAGCCCTGAGCATCGGGCGCCCTTTCCCGGCTCCACTATATCCACGCTCTCCCGAAGCGCACCCACACGCGCTTTGAAACGGGCCGCGCTACCTCTGCTGGGGGCCATGCAAAGATAGCTGCAGGCGTATTCGCAGCACTTGGCGGTCCCGCGACACTCGGAGTCCCCCTCGCAGGTGACGTTGCAGGGGGGCTCGTACAGTCCGTTCGGGGAGGGCGTGCAGAATCCGGCCTTCCCTGCAGGGAAGAGAAAAGGGAAGCGAAGGCTGAGTGCCTGGGGAGCGCAGCGCCAGGCCAAGCTGGATCCGGGCTTCGGCTGGGAGGCAAACTTGCATCCTTGGCAGGGGGAGCGAGCGCTGCCCCTGCCTCCACCCCAGAGGACAGGGCAGGTCACCCATTCGCAGGGGCCCCCTCTCCAAACTCCCCCCCCCCTCCACTCCCAGTGCTGGGACATTCCAGATTTGCTTGTTAGATCAGGCCTCCTTCAGTCTCAAGAGATGATGGTAAACGCTCTGAATAGAGATGTCTTGGGACAGCCTCTCCAGTGGCCAAGAAGGCCAATTGGAGAGTGACACAATCCCTTCCACCCTGAAGACAAATACATATCTTGTCCCCTGTCCAGCTCCCTGATTTTGCTGCTTTCAGGATGGCCTCTTTGCCTCGGCCTGCTGGACAAGGGTCTCTTATTCAAAATGGGAGAGGTCATGATGCACCGCCTGCCTCCAGGCTGAAGGCTCAGAGGTCAGGGTTTCCCATCTGTGGAGGTCCATTCCTAAGGCTTTCAGATCTTGCTTGCAGATCTCCTTGTATTGTAGCTGTGGTCTCCCTCTGGGGTGATTTCCCTGCACTAATTCTCCATTTTGCTTGTAACACTAACTTTATAAAAGTCGCCCCAGCCCCTCAGCCCCTTACAGGTAGCGTCCCTTGGAAAGAGCAGGTGCCTTGAGTTTCACCATCCTCTGCCTCAGGCCCCACAGGCCGGCCTGGCCAAGCCTGGGTCCAAGGGCCACCCGCCCAGTCATTCAAGCAGCGGATGGATCAGGACAGGTTGATCCCTAAGGGTCTGGCTCACCCCCTAGTGCGCTGCCACCCTAATTCCATTTCGCTCTTGCCAAGGAGTCCCCGAGGTGCCTCAGCCTGGGGAAGGCGACGGGCTTGCCTGGCCTGTTAGCCCTCACAACAACCTGGCCTGAGTTGGCCACCCTGTACCTGCCCAATCAAGCTGACACTCCCATGCTGTCACCAAATAAAGGTGAGCTGATTTACAATTTGCAGAGCTGTGAAAATCTTGTGACAGGATGAACAAACTTCCTTTACCTCATAAGGAAGTTCCACTCCTAAGGGTGAAGCTGGCATTTCTCATAGTTTGGTCCCGGACAGATAAAATTGTGACCCAGTAATGGCATGATAATGAGCTCAAAGGCCCCATTCTTCCCCAGTAATACAGGCTGGCCCCCTTCTCACTCTTGGGTCTTTTGCTTCCCCCCCCCCTTTCCCATGATGTCCTGGCCTTCGTCCCCCTGCTTTCTAAATGCTGGGTCTAGTCTATTGAGAAGAACAGAGCCTCCTTCACAGAAAGCGTCCTCCACCAAACATCCTAAGAACCTCAAAAGAGCCCTGTGCTGGATCAGGCCAAGGGCCCCTCTAGTCCAGCTTCCTGGATCTCACCGTGGCCCCACCAGATGCGGCATCCGTTCCCTCTGGGTTGAACATAAGCCTCCCTCCCAAAGCAGGCACTCACCTTTCCTCTCCTCCTGTCCGTAGTCCATGGCCCGAGCACCCCCTTTGAGCACGAGGAACCCCATTAGGAGCCACAGGACATCGGGCTTCATGATGCTTATGAAAATCAGCCAGGCTGGAACAGCCGGAGAACAGCCCTATGGAAGAGCTTTAAATTCCTCCCTGGGTGGGGCCACCACCTTCCATGACCTACCTAAACCTCCCTTCTGGGCTGGCCCTGCCGGTTCCTCCCCAGGCTGGTGGATGTGGGACACCAGCTCTGGGGTGTCCCCGCCCCAGCCTAGACCATGGGGTGCCTGGTCTTTTTGCGGGGGCTTCCCTTCCTCCCTCCCTCTTGGACTTTGCCAGATGGCTCTCTCTGCCTGCTTTTCTTCGCCTCCACCAGAAGGATCGCAGAGGCATCGAAGGACTGGACGGCAGCATTGGGAGGGGCTGACCAGGCCACTGAGTTGAGCCCCTTCCCTCCTCAAGGCAGGGATCCCAGTGAAGGAGAAAGGATGCCCACTTGGGAGTAATGCACAGGGAGGACCACAAAAGGAGGCTGAGGAAAGAGGTGTGACGGTCTGTGCATGCGCATGTACACATGCACACATGCATGCCATCATCTGTGAAAGGACTTTTGCCTCCCAGCCTGTGAAGGGCCCACAGCTGCTCCTTTGCAAAGGGGGCCCTTCCCTGCCGTGGCTGCTGAGATTCCGGCCGTTGGTAATGCTGGGGATCGAACTGCAGGTTGAATACAAGCTCATCCACTCTGCTGCGGCTGCTCCTCCCTGCAACCCGCACCCTACACTTGCTTATGGGTGCAACGTTTGAAGAGCCTCATGGTGGGGCACCTGGATGGCACCTCAGTTGCCCTGCTAATGAATGCTGAGCTTTGGTGGGCTGCGCAGATTGTCCTGCCCCCCACTTCCACCTGCCGGGCTCAGCTGGTGCACTCCATGGGGCTCTGCCCTTCGGGACCCACAGGCTACTCCTAAGGGGTGGGGGGACCTGGCAATGCCCAGCCTTTACTGTGCTTGCTCCAGATGTGGGCAGGAGGGGGTCAGGGTGGTGAAACTGGGATGGGGGAGCCCCCCCCAGTGAAGGAAGTGGAGTTAGGGAGAAGCAGAGCTCATCAGGAGGCAGTGAATCATGTGAGGATATGCGCCTCCCCCCTGCGCATGCCCTGGCACAGTTGATGTAGAAGACAGGGGCTGCGTGAAGAGTTAAAAACAAAACAAAAAACCAGAAGACCACCTTTGGCTTTTTGCCACTGAATTAATTACTTTATCATTACTTTAGGAAGACAGGACAGAATGGAACGGAACGGAATGGAACAGGACGGAACAGAAGCAACCAACTGGACAAACTGTTACAGTGGATTCAGGAAATGCAAGACACGTCCATTGAAAACCTTATTCCATGGGACTTGGATAGCACAAGGTCCTTTGATCCACTTGCATGAGGTTTAAGGGCAATGCAAGACTCTGGGTGCTTGGAAATGGCGTCAGTCCTTCCTTCAGTCTGTCAAAGGCTTGCTGAAGGTCAACTTTCCCCAGGTCCCTTTCCAGGTGTCTAAGTTCACTCCTGGAAGGGACGCCGGCTTTGTAGTTAGAAGGGAAACTCCCTGAACAAACCATTCTTTTTGCTACCCCTGCATTGCTCTCCAAATGAGCTTACCTTTGTTCAGCCACTGGTTAAGATGGTTTCATCTTTTAATGGAAAAGCTATGCCTGGTTGCGGCCAAAGATTTCAGTCTGCAGGATAGATGTTGGGAGCCATAAAAACACTTCTGTTGCTGTTTTGTGCCATCCATTGCTTTATGAATAGCTGATCTCCAAAAAGTCCTGTCTGCAGCAGCCCTGCGCACAAACTCGGTGCTTAGGCGTTCTTGATAAGAGTCAATCCCTATCTTCCTTTTTTCCTGTGGTCTTCAACTTTTCCCAGCATTACTGTCTTTTCCAGTAAGTCGCCTCTTGTGATGTGCCCAAAATATAACAACCTCAGTGTCATCATTTTTAATACCACAGGGAAAACAAGCGTGACTTGACCTATGACTTACATGTTTCTCTTTCTGGAGGTTCAGGGTATCCGCAAAGCTCTCTCCTCCAGCACTACTTTTCAAACAAATCAATTCCCCCCCCCCCGTCACCTTTCGTTACTGTACGTCGTTCACACTTACATGGTGATTGGGAATACAAGAGCTTGGATGATCTTGGCCTTGGGCTCCAGTGACACATCTTTACACTTCACACTCTTTTCTGGTTCCTTTGTGGTTGCCCTTCCAAGTCTCTGTCTTTTTCGGATTTCTTGGCCACAGTCTCCCTTTGGATTGATGCTCGAGCCAAGGTATACAAAATCTCCCAACTCTTTCAGTTTCTTCAGTGTCAATGCTTCTTCTGCAGTCATGAAGTCAGTCTCCTTAATGTTCAGCTACAGTCCTCCTGCTTTGCAACTTAATTCTTTCACTTTCATAAGATGTCGTTTATTGCTGCTTTCAGCTGGTAAGACGGTGTCATCTGCATATCTTAAATGATCAATGATTCCTCCAGCAATTTTCACACCTCCTCCATTGGAAGCTATCCTGGCTTTTTCTATGATCTTTTCTGCCTATGGATTGACCAGGTAAGGGGATAAAATACACGTGAGTCTGACACCTTTGCCTTGAGGAAACTGTTCTGTTTTTGCATATTCTGTCCTAGCAGTCACGTTTTCTCCAGAGCATTGTTCTTACAATGAAGTGCTGAGGTGCACCCATTTCACCCATTTCTTTTATAACAATCTGTAGCTTTTCACGGGCCACACAATCAAATGCTTTGCTGGGGTCTTTAAAATACGGAGCGATCTCCTGAAATTCTTTGGTACATTCCGGCAGCAACATCTGTTTGTGAAACAGTTTCTAGATCCTCTTACTTTCTGGAATCATCTCTTTGATGCCCATTGGAACCTGGTGAGAAGGTCTGAGTGTGTCCGCGAAGACGATAGCCATGTGGTCGGGAGGCTAGACTCCCGTCATGAGCCTGGACTCCTGGCAGGGTCACCCAAGGTGGGAGGATCACAGCTGAGGCCACAAAAAAAGAGAGACATCCACCCTTATTAGGACTAACAGCCACATCCATCGGCAGAAGAGAACGGATTGTTCCCATGGCGATGGAGGCAGAGGAATCTCTGGAGGGCGGCTGATGGGCAGCCGGGGTTGCTGAAGGTGGCGCTAGTGGAGGAGGAGGAGGCAACAGCCATGACACTCGGGGTAACTTTTTGTGAGTCCTGTGCAGAAAGTGGCAATGGGCGCACTGAACTTTCCTGACCGTGACCGCTCTGCCCCAAACGAGGTGGCCCCCAACGCAGGGCTCACCCACAGGGTCACAAGAGGCTGGAGGTGTCTTGTCAGGGAGATGTAACGGCAGCGCCTCCTGTCAGAACTCTTGGCTTGGAGACCCAGGCATGAAGCCCAGGGCTGGCTGCCTGGCAGCCCTGCTAGAGGCAAGCAGGCCACCCTGGGGCCTCTCCACGCCCTCTCCTCCTTTCCTCCTCCTGCCTCTCCTAGGACAGGGTCCCTGCATGGTGTTAGTGGGGAAGGCATGGGCAGCTGGGGGGCCAAGAAGGTGGCCGGTGGGTGTGGGTCGCAGCCCAGATCCTTCCCTGGCTGATGCCGCCGTCTCGCTGTGGCTCATTGCTTGGCCCGACTTTCTCCCACCTCTTTCACTAGCAAACATTTGCTGCTATCCTTCTCTGCAGCTGATGGGATTCTCTTTCTTTACCACTTCTTCCTCTCAGCGGCCTTTCCACAGTTACGTCCGTTGCCCCTTGCACAACTCGTGTGGTTGTGCATGGTTTCAGGGTTGCGCTGACTCCTCGCCTCTCTTGCAGCCCCAGCTCTGCCTCGCGGTGAATCAGCCTTTGACTCAGGGCTCCTGGGAGCAAAGGCAGGGCAGGTAGAAACTCCTCTCTGTCTTGTCCCAGGGGTCCCTTTTCGGTTAGACAGACTGGGGAGGGGGCAAGGCGGTGTGGGCACCCTCCCTCCCTCCACACTCCGTGGTGGATGACTCAGGTTTCTGAAAAGCGCTTCTGGGAAGCTGGCCTGGCAGGATCTGTTCCCCACGCACCTGTGGTGGGGATTGCAACATTCCCGACAAACACGTCTCTGTCTCTTCCAGGAAGGCTTGTCTGTCCGGCCCGTGAACCAGTCAGGTGCTTTTCTCCTTTGGCGTCTTCCTCATGGCTCTGGCATTCACTCTGGACTCTCAGGTGACACTTCCCTGTGAGTCTCGCTCGGGGCCAAGCTCCAGAACAAGCAGGGTCAGAGGCTTGGCCCGGGAAGAGGCCTCCGATCCACCACAATTACACCTGACCTATGCCTCAGACAGGATGTTTATTTCACCAACAAGCTTTGAGAACATTTTTTGCTTCTCGGGCCAAAGATGATGCAGTACTGCAGCTCAGAGGCTGACCTCAGTACGGGAAGCCAGTCCAGACACGGTTCTGCCAGGAGCTCTTCTGTCATGTTAGCAAGCCATCCTTTCTCCATATTCTTGAAGGCTTTCACAGGATCCGATAGTCCTTCTAGGTTTTTCGGGCTGTTTGGCCGTGTTCTGAAGGTTTTTCTTCCTAACGTTTCAGCAGTCTCTGTGGCCAGCATCTTCAGAGGTCAGGAGTTAGAACTCTGTCTGTGTTCTGGCGTGGTGTAGTTGAGTATTTGTAGCTGCGGGATCAGCTTTTTTCCTTTTCAGGAGATTGGGTGATTATGGTGATCAGGGTGTTTTTTTTAATGGGTGTATTGTTGTGATAAGGGGAGGAGATGATGTGTCACTATGATTGATGAGTGTCGTTAGCTAGTCTTTTGTCTGCAGTGATCACCGGATGATCTCCCCCACTTATCACAACAATACCCCCTAACAAAAAACACCCTGATCACCATAATCACCCAATCTCCTGAAAAGGACAAAAAGCTGATCCCACAGCTGCAAACACTCAACTATCCCACACATGACACCAGAGCACAGACAGAGTTCTGACTCCTGTCCTCTGAAGATGCCAGCCACAGAGACTGGTGAAACATTAGGAAGAAAAACTTCCAGAACATGACCAAACAGCCCGAAAAACCTACAAAGCCCACCCTTTCTATCTTTGCCTCTCTCTGTTTCTCTCATCTGCCTACACACTGTGTTGGGATGGGGGGGCAATAGTTCTGGGCCACCTGGGTGGGCTGCTGTCAGAATTACAAGTAGACAATGTTCATGATGCACTCTGGAGATTCAAAAGCTCTCCCTCTGATGCTAGGTTTGGTCAGTTCCATTGAGGAGGGCTTTGGGCCATTGAGACCCTCGCCCAGTTCATATTCTGAGGTTCCCTCAAGACATGATACAGGTGGGCAAGCAGCCTCCCTTGAATCCAGGATGCCACGTGCCCTCTTGATGGCAGGATTTGGGAGCAGGAGCAGAGCACAGGATATTTAGGGGATGGCAAACGATGACCCTTTCCTGAAAGCAAGCAGAGAAGTGAGGTCAGGTGGCCCATCTCCATCAGCTGTGGACCAACTTCGGAGCACAAAGGGCCGGAACAAAGTAGCCCAAGTCCAAAGGCAAGCAGGATCCTCCCAGAGCTGTCTCTGCCACGTGCCTTGAAGCACATTTTTTTCCAGGGTTGGTCAAACCCTGCAGACTGGTCAGGTTTTGTGGTGACTAAGTGAGCAGTTGTGCCGGGGTTGAGGGTGGGGGGGGATGGAGCTCATGTTTATGGACACCTCTGGAGGAAAGGACCGGTACGTCTCAGCAAAAGCTGTCAACAAATTTCAGCTCCCGGTTGGTTTCCCTCTGCTTTGTGAGCTGTAGACTTTGATTTCCAAAAATGTAGTTGCTCCCTTTCGGCATTTTGGCAAAATTAAAGGGGAAAGAGAGAGAGAGAGAAAAAGAAAGAGGCAAAATATTGAGGTGCTTTTAAGACTAACAACTTTATTTCAGTGGGAACTTTTCTGGACCAAAACCCACTTCTTCAGAGACACAAGAGGAACAAATACACATCTTCCCTGTTTCTGTGACAGCCACGTCTACCAGGCCCTCTGCTTCTTCTCCTGGCTAGGGCCTGCTATCTCTAGCAGCTAGCTGCCCTTCTCGTCTACACCATCATGCCATCCATTTATAAATAAGCTGTGCAACCTTTTTACCAGGGTGAGACCTTGCAAATCCCAAAAGTGTTACTTTTCCTCTAGGATGGTGAGCATCGGTCTGGACCATCCACTTGCTATAAATCCACCTAAAAGGAGCATTGTTTAACTCACTGATGCCCAGTGGTTCTGCTTTCTCTCTGTTGGCCATGGGTATTTCACATGGAAACCTGACATGGAGGTGATTGCTAGAACTGAGAACGTAAAATCAGCAAATCCTACCACGTTGAATTCCAAGTCAATCTGTAGAGTCTCTGGCTGTCAGTCAGTGGCCTAGCGGTATGTTAGCCGTTGCTTGTCCAACTGCTTGATCTGGCCTTCAAAGGTCCCCTGACTCTGAACATGGGAACTTTATTTAGGAAGCCCTCCTTTAACTTAGGAGGACCCCCAGCCCACCTGCACCCTTGGCCCATCATGGATGTCGTTTTGGATTCCAGAGGCTCACTGCATTGGATATGCTCCAGAATAGGGTGGTGAATCCAAGTTACATCTCAGCTCCATGGCTTTCTATAGGATTTGCTGCCTTTTTTCCTTGCTTTGCCTGGGATTTCTCAGCCCGTGAGATGTCCTTGGTTTCTTCCTGTGAAATCACACACAGAACCCCTTAGATGCTGTGCAGGAATTGATGTCATTCTTTGCTGAATTCCATACCAGCGCTTGGAGGACTCTTAATTAGCTGCTCTGTAAGTACCTGGTGAAGGTGAACCAGAGCGCTTCTGAGCATCTCTCCTTGTGGGCCATTGTGATGAGAACAGACAAGCAAATCAGGATGACCCTCAGTTTGCAAAGGCAAACCTTCCCCACTAACAATCATGAGCCTTTTTTCACAGCTCTTCTTGTATTGTGGGGCTCAGTCATTTGATATGCTAAGTTGTGTTATGATGTTACATCACATTCCTAATGTATGCTTATTGTGTCCCTTGTCTGCTGTTTCCTGTGGGCTTCTGAAGAGAAGCATGTTTGTGCTTCCTGTCAACGGCCTGTGCAAGATTCAGGTGGACAGTCCTGGGTTGCTTTTGCCTGAAGCGTCATCATATGCAGGATTTCTGTGTCGCTTTGATGCTTCATTTATAGCCTTTGTCAATGCAGATGAACTCCTCCTGCCTCAGAGGGTGGTACATGGAAGGACTTACTCCACTGATCACAAAGAACTGACATGCTTGGCAATCCTTTGATCTCATCTGATTGGCTTGCTGTTTTGTCAATCGGAAGTTCTGTGTGCATTTCAATTAAAAAAAAGGCGGGGGGGGGAGGAAACCCTCAGGTGTGAGAGCCTGAAATTGACAACAGCCACAAGAGACAGAGGAATTCTGCAGAGAACAAATACTTGAGGCACAAGCCTGTGCAGGTCAGCCTCAGTCTTGTGTGGGAAACCAAGGGGTGGGGAGGGGGGAGAAGGGAGAGCCCAGTGTTGCTTTTGGAAATGTCCTGGGATCCATGGGGGTCCCGGAGGTGGGTAGGTTCCTCCTCCAAGGCCTGAATTGGTCAAAAATGGCTGGGACTGGCAGAATGGTCAGGTCCCTCTTGCACCCCTAGGGAGGAAAGAGCCACGAAGGTCTGATGGTCTGTGGAAAAATATGGCATTATGGCAGTGCGAGCTGTGCATTAAATTAACGGCTTTAAGAGATGCTTTTCTGTAGCATTCTTGGAGCTTTCTCAACATTTTAGACTACAAATTCCATTCTCTTTCCAGTTTTTTTGGTGTTTGTGTGTGTGTGTGCATGTGTGTGTGAGTGCGTGTTGTGTGTGTGTGTGTGGTGGGTGGGGTTGTAGTTCATAGCAGCTGGGGGGGGGGACAGCCGGGATGAGATTTGGTTTGTGCCTATCTCATTATTTTTAAGATCTAGCAAACAGATGTGAGGGGGCTGGAGAGCTTTTCCACCTCTTTTCCAGAGGCTGTGCCACCAAGTGTGATGGCCATGCGTTACCAACAAGCAATGGAATGAGCTACGTTGGCACACTGGGTCATATCCTGATTCATTTGCCATTTATTTCATCACATGCATAAGCCACTTCTCTCCCCATGGCCTCTTCCTGGTACAAAGCTGTGCGGAACAGAATGGAGCGCCCTGTTCCCAGCTGGGGTGAGGCGTGGATCTTCTGAGCAAGCCTAGACTCCCCATCTCCTCCCTTGGAGCCCCTCGGTCTTCAGCTGTGGGGCCACAGCTGTTAATCTGCAGAGGGATCGAAGCCCAGTGACGGCAGCCGAGCAGCGGGCATGGAGAGAGGATCAAGCCTGAGCTGGGTGCAAGGCTGGGGTGGGCTGGTCCATTTCCAGGGCAGTCCCCCCCCCCCAGTGCCAGGGACACAACCGCCTTCTAACGTGGGCGGAGCGGCTCTTTCCTGTGGTTGCCTGCGGTGGTGGGTGCTGTGTCACTCAGGAAGTAGATGTAAGGCCTCTCTCTTTCCTGAGCAGCAGTCTAAAGAGTATTGTGCCGTGTGTGTGTGTGTGTGTGTGTGGGGGGGCACCTTGGCTCTCATCTGGGCATGGCGTCAAGCAGACCCAGCTAGCTAGAAAGGAGCTCATCTCTTTTCCAATGCAAGCGTCCTTTCCCTTTCTCCGTTCCAATGCAACCAGAGGCACATCTCCCAGAGCCTCCACGCTGCAAAGTTACGCTTTAACTCTGCAGCCCCCCCCCCCCCGAGTCCTGGGTCTTGGAGTTTGGTCAGAATTCTGCATGCAGAAGCTTTGCTGCCTTTCCGAAAAGAAGGCGGTCAACTCTAGGCACCCCGTGAAACTACAGATCCCAGGAGCCAGTGGCGTAGAACCGTGGCCATTAACGTGGCTTCAGAATGACTGACCCCTGCAATGCGGAGATACCGCAGGCTCCCAGATTCCAGGTGGGTCTGGGTCTCCCCCTCCCCCCTTTTTCTCCGCTGAAATTAAATGGACCAAGAAGGGAAGGTCATGTGGGGTGGGGGTGGGGAGAGGAAAGCTGCTGATGCTGACCTTTGCTGACCCTTAACCCTGGCTGGGACCGGTGTCTCCCCCTCCCCCTCGAAGGACTAGCCCAGAGAAGCCCCTCCTTTTCTGACAGCTTGAGACGGGCAGATGCCTGGTTGTGCATCGGAGGGGTGTTTGCCCCCCCCCACACACACACTTGAGATGGTTGGGGAGGCCCATCCGAGACGCTCTGTTCAAAACCTCCTGTTGCCAAAACTGTTGTGCAAGGCCTTCAGGCTAGCAGACTGTTATGGGGTGGATCTGCTCCTCCTGCCGGCCCTCCCCCCCCTTGGGAGGGAAGGTGCCTGGAGCCTCCACTCTGTGCTGGCCACTCCGACGTGGCACCACCACGGTGGACTCAGGAGGCATGGCTTTCTTCCTCGGGCTCTTGGTTTTCTCTGCTGTGTTCCTTCCTTCAGAGGCTGAAGGTAAGCCCTGGGGGTCTCCAGGAGCTCTGCAGGGCAGGCGGGGAGATGCATCGCTGGCTTCTCCCCACCACCACCTTAACCCCCCACCCCTCAAAGTCAGAGAAAAGGTGAGCAGACAAAGGTGCCTGCCTTCCACCCTTGACTTCCTCGGCCACTGGCCGCTCCTCCTGTTCTCAGGCCCTCTGGGCTCAACGTGCCTTCTCTCCAGATTCCAACCAGGAGGCAGAAAGAGAGGTGCCAGCCAGAGAGGGAGAAGGGACTCGGGGACCCTACCTTCTGCCTCTCTCCTCTGCTGGCACAGGGGACAGCCCCATGCCAGCAGAGGAGAGCTTGTGCAGGAGATGCACCCAATGGGAATCTGCACACCAAGAAAAGAGAAGCTGCCTTCGGGAGACCCTCTCCTTGCCACAAGGTGGAGGACCCAGAACCCCAGAACCAGAACGGGGATCATCCTGGAACGGGACTAGAGTACAGGAGACCAAACCCATCCTCACCCACCCTCAGAGCACAGAACCTCCTAGGGCGTGCTTTCATGATCGACGGACCTCTTCATTAGGGAAAGGATCAGGGGGGAAAGAGGCGGAAGAGGAGACAGGCAACCCCAACCCCGACCCTGACGTTGACCCATCTTCTCCCTTTTGCAACAAAAAGACCGGGCGCTCTTGAAATCTTGAGGGCGATCCTCATTGTTATGATGTGGTCATATTCGATGATTCTTTGATTCGATGAAATTCAGGCCCTCAAGAAAAGTCCTATCCCGGGACTGAATATTCACTCAGAGCACATGAATGAAACTCGTGGTTTGGAGACCGGCTCTTGTTCTGATGTCCACGCAGCTGTTTCTGTGCTCGTGGCCTGGGAGTTGAGTGGCAACCCACCAAGCAACAGCAGGGGCATGTGTGGGCTTCCTCAGGCCCTGCCTGTGGGCTTTCCTAAGGCTTTTGGGGGACCCCGAGGTGCTGACCAACACCCCTGGAGACTCTGTGGCTCTTTCTCTCTCTCAGTTTGCACGGAGAGCGGAGAGACCTTTTCTACGGGAGAGCCTTCTCCAGTGCAGCCGGGAGAAGGATGAGGAAGGGAGGTCCAGGCAGGCGGGCTCCAGCTGCCTTCCCGTGGGGCTCTGGGGCAGAGGCCCCAGCTGGGAACCCTCACCGTGTCTCAGAGTCTCCCGAGGAATAGCCTTCCAACGGCACATATCTGCTCATCGCCTGAGCCTTGCACCACAACGGGGGCTCCGAGGTGCTTCTCCTGCAGCCAGGTGCTCTTTCTGCGCCCGTGGCTGGGCTTGCTTTCGTGGTCTGTCAGGCTCTGGGCTGGCGCCCGCCTTTCCAAGCCCAATGTCCCCCCTGTCCTTTCTGTGGTCGAGCTTGTGACCCTGTCCTTTCCTCTCCCCACCTTTCCAGGCCGCCCCGGCTACTGCCTGGAGTTGCCCTGGGGTCACTCGACGCCTTCCGGCAGGAGGAGCTGCGAGGCATGCAGGGCGGATGCCGACTGTCCCCCAAAGAAGAAGTGCTGCAGCTCACTCTGTGGCGACACTTGCCAGACACCAGAATCAAGTAAGAATGGCCTTATTTCGGGGCCCCTTTCACGGGCATCAGCACGCCTGAGCAAAATAAAGGGCTTCCCTCTGCGTAGACGCAAGGCGTTCTTCTTCTCATGCCCTTTCATGATCTCTGATGGACGTAAACGTCCTCAGGCATGTTCCTGCAGCACTTTGGGGCGCATGATGCTGTGGCACACAAAGCTCAGACTCGTCCTGGGAATGGATCAGGGCCACTGCAATGTCTGGAGGCCCCAGAGCTCATGTCGCGTCAACACGAGAGGAGGAGGAGGCACCCCTGATTTAGGAAGAAAAGCCACATGGCCTTCCTTCCTTCCTTCCTTGAGGACTTCTTTGAGCTTACAGTTGAGCAACACGCACACACACACTCTCTCTCTCTGTGTGCCTTTCTTGGTGTGCACAGGGAGCAGTTCAGGGATTGCCTGATCTTCATGCCCAGGGCGGGATGGGCCCCCCCTGGTCCTGAAGCTGCTTCTCCTGCTGCCTCAATGTCCCCGAGAGGCAGTTGAAGAGCGGTGCAGAAAAGACCTTGATTTAAAGTCCAGGGAAGAGTTGGCTAGCTCTCCTGGTGGATGCGTGCAGGCGTGTGCCTCCATCCACCAACCGGCGCCTCCTCGTGCAGCTGGAAGAGGAAAAAACACGGAGATGGTGGCATCCCCCTTGCGAGGGTTTCTCCATCCCTCCTGAGATAAGGACTGCGAAGCAGGTGGAGGCGGGCCCCGGACGGCCCTCCGGTCTCTCCATCGGAGGCCCCTGGATTCTCTGTGTGCATCGCAGGCCACAAGAGCCAGCCGTGAGGAAAGGGTTGGAGAAATGTGGCAGTGCTGCATTTTAGGAACCTGTGTATGCGCATGTGTGTTTGTCTCTGTGTGTGTGTGTTTGTGGGACAAACCAACATGTTGCCAAGGGAGCTTAGCTGCCCTCCCCACGCTTGGTTCTGGCCGGCATTTGCTCAGTGATGCTGCCCTGGGGTCCTTCCCCCCCCTTCCAGGAGGGCTGGCCATTTTTTTACCCATGTCTGTGGCAGAGGCCCCAGCTCCCTGATGGGCACCCCGTCCTGTCCCCCCTCTTGCTGACCCAGAAGCCTGTTCCAGGGGCTTCCGCTCCCAGCCCGAGGCTTAGCCCTGTCTTGTGCTAAATGGCTTTCCCGGAATAGCAAACGTTAAGGGTAGTTTTTCCTTTCCTTTTGCCTCACCATCCCCGTTCTTGGTGATTGCTCCATATTCCTAGCCTTCAACTTCCCTTCTTAGCCAACAAATGTCATTGCCCTGATCCCTACAGGGAGATGCAGATCTATAGGAAGGGCACCGTGCACTGTGCAAGGGCAGCCCCAATGGGCAGAGTGGCCCTTCCCCTATGAAGACCCCTGCATTTCTGTTTGGGGGGGCAGGAGCGCAAAACAAGATGGCCTGGTCCCCTAAGTCTCACCCTGACCCTTGGTGCCCCTCCCCTCCCTCCCTCCTTCCCTGCCTGCCTGTCTCTCCGTTGCTTCCTCTTCCAGATCTCTGCAAGTTGCCTCCGGCCGTTGGGCCCTGCAAGGCCAGGATGCCCAAGTTCTACTACAACTGGGCCAGCAAACGTTGTGAGCAGTTCATTTACGGAGGATGCCGCGGGAACCTGAACAGGTTCGACCGTCGGGAGCAGTGTCAGCGGGCTTGTGGGGGCCCCAGGTAAGTTGGAATCTGCATGGGGGGGGGCGTTGTGCTTGCAGCTGTGGCAGGACGAGACCTGTGGGTGATGGAGGAGCGAAGAAGTCCTCCTTCCCAAATCCTAGCAATTGGATGGTAGGTAGGTAGGTAGGAAGGAAGGAAGGAAGGAAGGAAGGAAGGAAGGTAGGAAGGAAGGAAGGAAGGAAGGAAGGAAGGAAGGTAGGTAGGTAGGTAGGTAGGAAGGAAGGAAGGAAGGAAACAAACAAACAAGCAAACAAACAAATGAACGAACAAATAGTAGATGGATGGATGGATGGGTGGATTGGATTGGATTGGATTGGAATATGTCCCCACTAGTGCAAAGCACTATTATGGTTGGTTTACAACAGGATAAAATAAAATCATGAACAAGGACAATAGAATTTTAAATAAAACTGATCAGACAAATAAAACAACATACCACAAGGCATATTTCCAAACGGAAGGCAGAGCACAAGGCGTAAGAATCAGGCTTGTGGGGGGGTGGTGGCTTGAGAGGCCTCTCTGAAAAGCAACATTTTCCTGGAGGGTAGGCATTGCGCCCCCTCACCCTGTGGTTTCCTTTGCTCTCATGCAGAAATAACATCAAAGCCATTTTAGGGGGTTTCCAGAGTGAAAACAAGTTAATCAACTCACCAGCTCCAACTGCT